>NC_057766.1:1782637-2382637 GCF_010389155.1 Erigeron canadensis | reverse complement strand
TAAAAGAGAGATCTTAATTTCAAAATAGAGAAATTTGGACCCTTGGATGAAGTTCAAATTTTAATTAGAACCATTAGATCAAACGCTGATGTCATATACCTTTTATAACATTTTTAGATTTAATTTTAATCTAATAAGTTTATATATAGTCACTGATTATGTAAAGTAATTTCCTACATCTTATAATTATAGAAAAGTAATTAATTTAATAATATAATTATTAAAAATAATTTCCAAGTTTTATATTATTTTTTAAAATCACTTTTTTTTGGTCAAATTATGACTTTATATATATTCGTATTGTATAACGTAATAAATATTGGTTCTAGTTATAAATATTAAAATTTACATCATTAATATCTTATTATATTTAAATAAAAGATATTTTTGATATGTATATGGGGTCTAGAAAATAATAAAATATATAACAATGACAACATCACTGTTTTTCAACAACTTTTATTTATATTGTTAAATTATTAAAAAAATAAAATAAAAATTGTACAACAAGTTAATAATTGATGGTTAGTAATTAGCATTCGAGATACCACATTGACATACAATTGGACAATATGTGGAGCTCGAACCATGTATGTCTAATACGAACTTAGGACTCTCGAAAATCCTCCATAATAATCCACTCCTACAAATATAGGAAGTAAGATTCGATACCTGATAGATTTCTACAAGGTCTAATGCATTAATAATGGGTCGTCAACCAATTGGCTGCTAAATTAAGTGATACAAATATAATATGAAGATTAGGTATTTATCACTAGAATTTATGTTTCCTTTTTTATATCTACTTCATGCGATTCCTCTTTTTACATATATTTTAACTCATTTAATTCTATATAAACAAATATAATATTATTGTTTTCAATTACTTTTATTTACAATTTATCAATATAAAATATCAATTAATATTAGTATTTTAATAGTTATATATATTTATCCGCGTACGCGGGATATCTATAATATAACTAAAAGAGGAGGTTGGGGTTACACTTGACACCCTAATCCCCCTCCTTTAGCCTAAAACTTCCTTCTATTAATCCTTTAGTTTTTTAATTATTAAATCTAAAGGCCGACCTTATTATTAATAAAACAATTTTTTTATTCTTAAAAGTCTCTCAAAAATTATATTATCTATAACTATCTTGTAAAACATTTTGCTCTTTTTTAAAATCTCAATTAAGTAATTGAACTACCTAAATTACCATTCTTCTTTATTCACTAATTTAAACATCTCTACCAAATATACTTATAATACCCTTAAATCTCAACTATTCATTTTTCTATCTCATCAAATTTCAACCACTCATTTTTTTTCTTATCTCCATAAATCATTTTATTTCTCTAATTCATTCAAAATCTTTTATCTCAAAATTCGTATATCGATAAATTATAATAATTGTATGGGTGTTCTTAAAATTTCATACTCTTTCATTAAAGATGTCATTCGATATACTTTCGATGAATTTTTAAATCCGCCTGTACGGTTAAGGCATTTGGCTATAATACTTTATGACTTGACCTATCACCCCCACGATCTCACCGCCGCAATGCGCATATACTATTTCTCGTATCTATAAATATACAACCTAAGAAAAAACCATGGCATATTTTTAACAAAAAAAAACTACGACCAAACAAAAAAAAATCGAATACCAAAAGGTTCGACCTCCTCCTATACCAGGTTACATGTTTTTAATTCTTAAAGATCATTACTTTAATGAAATTCAATATATTTTTAATTTAAATTATTATTATTATTATTAATATATTATTATTAGTAGTATTGTAATTATTATTATTTTCTTTTTTTATTATATATCTTTTAATTTACTTTGTTGTCCTTTATAGATTCATTATGGCTTCTTTTCAATAACAAAAAATAAGACCACAATAGTTCATCTTGAAGATCTTAAGCAAACACATGTTAACCATCATCTACGACTCCATGTTGTGCATATATGGACTATTTCGGAGTGGAACAACCCGAAGAAAATCAAAACGTTCGAGATGATCTTTGTGGATAAATTGGTATGTATTTTTCAAATTATATACTGTACATTTTTTGTTTCTGTTTTTGTTGAGCTTAATTCTAAACTGTTTAGTCTAAAATTGTTTTTTGTATTTGTAGTAAGTTTAGATATAACAAATTGCAAATTTTTAATTTAACTAAAGTTGAAAAAACAAGGATAAATTGGAATCAATATTTATACGAAGTTAATTTTCATATGTTCCCTTTTTTAGTTTTCGTATTGATTTAATTGTGATATTGGTTATAGAGATTTAATATACTTGAATTCCAGTTTTTTAGATTTGATTAATATATTTTCAGATTACCCGTCTATTGGACGGGTCTGAGCACTAATTTTAAACTACTATGTTTAAAAATAAAATGGAAAATACAAGATAATAATAAGTTTAAAATAGTTAAGAGAAAATGTCACAAATAGTCCCTATGGTTGTTCATATTAGCATTTTGCCCCATGTGATTTTTTTTCGTTGCTAATGGTCCCTTAGTTTTCCATTTTCATTGCAAATAGTCACTGACACTAACATTTGTTAGTTTTGACCGTTTAAACTCTTCATGTGCAAATCATATGAGAGTATAATCGTCTTTTGACTAACTACAAGGACTATTTGTATAATTAAACCCTTTTTAATTAATATGAGTATATATTATACCTATCCTTGTCTATATCTTCAAAATCATATATACCACTAGATCAATGTAGATATCTGTATCATCTTTCTCAATTCATACATTCATACATACATATACATATATATATATATATATCTAAGAAAATACCTAGTATCAATTAAACAAACAAAAACTATCCAAATGTTAAAAACTTAAGAAAATAAAAATCTTATATTCACAAACTAAAATTTTTTGGTAATGAATTCTTGTTCTTGTATGTCTTATGTGAAGCCGTGAAACACAACCACACGCCCACACATCTCACCTTTCAATTACAATGTATGAACTATGGTTGGTGTTGACTTTTGACCAACCACTCATGGCTTGCCACATCTCCACCCAACCCGACCTTATATTTCCATCCTAATAACATTCACCAACTTCAATTTAATATACTTTTGTTGTTGTTGTTGATTAAGCCGAAAGGAGCATCGTTATCAGGTGGACTCAATTAACAATTAAACTTGTGGTGCTAAATTAACAATTAAACTCAATCACACTGTGCACAAAATATGGGATGGAAGGATAGTATGAACTGGAAGTTGTGTTTTTTTTGGGCGTTCTAGTTGGAAACATTCACAATGAGGATACCCACTACTGAAGAAATATTTTGTGGCGAGGTAAGTTTGCAATGCTGGGTTCTTGAAGCAGAAACTTAGAATTTAATTTTTTCTATTAGTGATACTGATTTTTTTTATAAAGGAATCGTAGGTTTTGTTTTTAAGATTGGGCTTGATTAAGATAGATGTATATATGGGTTCGGGTTTTTAGAACTGAGTGGATTTTGGTGGTGGACTGGTGGTGGTGGTGGCCGGAAGAAGGAAGATGATTGAAAGAGGGAGAAGAAGAATAAGAAGAAGAAGAAGAAGAAGAGTGTCTTTTATGTAGATGGACAATTATACCATCACTAACGGCCTTAAACTAACGGATGTTACTGTCAGGGACTACTAGTAATGAAAATGAAAAACCAAGGGACTGGTAGCAACGAAAAAAAAGCAAAGGGCTTGAAATGCTATTATGGACAGCCACAGGGACCATTTGTGACATTTTCTCAATAGTTAATTAATTATCGGGTGAGGCCAAAGCTATTCCGGGCTGGGCTTTAAACAACATCTCCAAATACCCTGAAATAATCAGCTTTTTCTGTTCCTGAGTGGTTGCATAATAGAGACGATCAGACGATACGCATACACTTCAGGTAATTTTATTTATTTCATATTTTAGTAGTAATTAAACCATATCTATATGTTATTGCATCTTGTGGTTTTATTTATTTATTTTGTTCATATATGGAAGATTGTAAGATTTTGGGACTAGTGAATGAATATGTATTAAACTTGTCTGGTTTTGATGTCTTATTATGCGTTCCTTCTAAAATAAGCAGATAAATAGTTTCCGATAGAGTCTTTGTTAGAGGTGTTTTTTTTTTGCTGTGTTCTGAAATAGGAGCCATATAAGTTGTCACATCAGCAGTAGACTTTATTAGAGGTCACATAGATAGATTAGCAAACATGGCGAGTTAGCCCGACTCAGACTACAAACCAGGTCAAAGGGGTAAAAAACTTGGCTGCCTCGAGTAAACTCGGCTAAAACTCGGCCGAATTTGGTCAAATATGGCCAACTCTTTTTTCTTTTTATGATTTTCTTTTGAGTAAGTTTTTAGATTTTGTAAACTAAAGTTTTAGTAAGATTACCACTTTATCACCTATTCTTGTTTTATTACCTAGTTATTGTTTGTGTTTGTCACTAGTTTTTCTGCTAATCTATCAAATAACATTATATTTCCAACTTTGAAGTTTGTTTTTGTTTCTAAACAAATAAGTTTGCTCTTTGTTGTATTAATGTATTATGTTAATGTTTCAAACCACTTATTTTTAAGTTTGAAGTATCTAGTGTATTTCTAAGTTCCTATTACGTAGAATTTCAAAATTTTATATTTTGTTTATTTATAAAAATCCCAATCGAGGTACCCAGAGACGAGTCTGAGTCGCCAAGAACTCGTGACTCGCCCCCTCTCTGAGTCGCGAGCTCCCCAACCTTGTTTAAAAGTAGTATATTTTCATTTGCAATGACTACGTGAATATACGTATATCTATACAAACAACTAGTGACTTCTTTTGGATGGTTCTAATATGATTTTCTGATGCATTTAAAATCTGCTCTATGGTTTAGTTGCAAAAGTAAGACAAATTAGGTTCATCCAAAAAGATTTTATTGTAATATGAAAAAAATCACACATATTTACAAGGAACGATTTCTCACAGGGATATGACGATCATCAACGATGTCACAAGTTCACTAAATGCAATGCATTTGTCCAACACAAATGAATGGACAGCAAAAGATATAGAGATGGACTATCCAGCAGCCTCGATAAGTGCGGTTGATTATGAAATGGGTGTAAATATTTCCGAGGGAAAAAGAGAAATGTATGAAATATATGTGGACTGCTGTTCAAATGACGCTGATAAGGCAATGGAAGTCTACTTGAGCATTATGAGTGATGTTGTTGGCAGTCATGAGAATGCAATTGCAGTACTAGGAAGTAACATGTATGATTACAACTGTTTCTTTGTTAGCCTTACGAGAGCGGAGTTGGAGAAACTTGTCGAAATAGACAATCAACGTATTAGGGGAATTTATCCTCCTTACAATCCCATTTGATTGTATATCAGTAGTACTGTAGTAGAGAGTTGTTTTACGGAAATGGAGAAATCGTGCACTTGTATCATCGTCTGCCTTTGGGTACCCACATATTTCAAAATGGTCCAGATCAAGCCTTCTTTACCTTATTCTCTATGTATGGCATGCCCATACAAAGCGGTTGCAGTACTAAGTGGCATAAGTCATCATTAATATAGGTACTTTCTTCTTTGTTTTATGTGGAATTGTAGTTCAAGTAACAAAATAGGTGGGTTGGGTAACATGTCTAAATGGATAAGTTTTCAGTACAGTTTAGGTTGTGGACTTTTAATCACTTCTTTGTTAGTTTACTCAAATGTTATATTTGATCCTTTAAAGATGGTTACTAAACTACAATATTACATTATTAATTTAAAGTTTTCAATAAGTTGTCTCAATAAAATATTAGAGTAATACATTTTAGTGCAATGATATACACGCACACATGTTTCTTTTTTGCCAAAATAGTTTAAATGATTCCTTTTTGCCAAAACTTGTAACCTATACTTCAATGGTGCGTTTTCTCATGATGCAGTAAGTTTATAAGCTAGGGAAAACTCATTTAATGTTATTTACTAGCTACAATATTCGTTTAAACTACATTTTAACTCCTCTTTCACATTACATATATGGTAATTGTTATTAAGGTAAATGATGGTATCTTAATCCCATGTTGAATGTCTTAATCTCAAGTTAGTTGATCATGTACTGTTGCTGGAATATGTAGTATTTGCCACTTATTTACCTAGTATAGATAAGACTAGTGTTAAGACCTTAAATGTAGGTTGGTATCTAGATGGCCTTTTCACACTTATGCACATTGTTTATTGATGTATAAAAACCGAGCTATAGAACAAAGAATACTCGTTATGAAATTACATATATAAAAATTGGAATACAATTAGCGAAGCATATATTTGAAAATGGAATGGACATTATAATGGGATGACAATACTCGTAGTTCAAGTTTTGTGTGATAGCGGAGTTGGACCTTATGTATATTCAGTGGCTAGTTCCACCTTACTAGTAGGGTGGTCAATTAACCCTCCTTGAAAACTAAAAATTTATACACATCCCATATAAATATTTTTATGAACCCCCTTAAATTTTATCATGGAACCCCCTTAGACTTGGTTCATGCATTTAATGTAGTAAAAAACCCATGTTTAACTTATTGTTGTAGGCTTGTAGCCCATGTAGTTAATGTCTAATCCTATCTTTGCAATTCATTACTCTATTCGTTGTTGTAGTAATTTCAAACTACTATTATTATGTATGAAATTAAATATTGAATGGTTTATATATCTATACTCCTTATTAAAAATTATCAACCCATGTTGAAAGTTTACAAGATTTGAGACATGCGATTTTACCCTTTTACCCCTCCTTATTCCCTACATTTATTCTCCCTATTATTTTCTTTTTGCCACAAAAATACACACACCTCCACTGTTGTCCTCAAAACCCAACCATCATCTCCAACGTCTGTCGCCTCCACCTTCGTTCAACACCACCACCGCCGTGGAACGTCTCCATGAGACCCACATCACCCCTTGATCTAGACGCCATGTCAATGGTATTCGCCGCAACGCGCGGGTACCATGCTCGTACTATCTTATAATAATTATCACTTTTTCTCTCATAAAAGTGTAAATGCAAAATTACCACTTTACCCGTGATTAATTAATTTACATCATCAATCCCTTATCTTTTAAAATGTCTCCACTATATCTTTACATCAATTACTTACATCCACCACCAACAATAGTTCGTCACCACCACGACCGCCGTCACCACCACCGGTCGTCGTCATGACCAAACCGCCGCCGCATCGCGCGGGTACAATGCTAGTTAATATTTGTATCTGTATGCTACTTTAGGTTTTTAGTTCTTATGATTATTAAGTGAAACATTGAAATCTTTTGTTATTGTTTAAATACTAGATAGATTATCAAGATTTAATTATTCACTTTTAGATGCTTGTCAAGAATTATTCATTTTAGGTTTTTAGTTCTTATAATGACTTTGACTAGATAAAATAAAAATCAAATTTATGTTTACATGTCCTGACTTGTGACCCATTTGGTTGACCCGACCCGTTATTTTCTCCCACTAACTTGTCCAATCGAAGCATGATAATATTTTTCGTTTGCTTTACTTTATCACATTTGTTATTTTAATGCGACCACATGGACCAACAGATTAAGATTGCATGTCACAGGTTCGAGACTTGCCAAAGGCAGGTGGAGAAATTATATCTTGGGATCCATGTGTGAAGATGGTAAGTCACCGGGCATGAGTTTTAGGCGGTATGCATTCTGGGTACCAAGACCGTACATGGGACCAGAGAGTTCCCACCCGCTTACCTTTTTTAAACATAATTTTGCCAACTTTGCATTGTTTTTAAAATGTGTTTTTCAATTTATGGAACAAGTGAACATGGTGCAGGTTAGTTTGTACATCAGATCATTGGGCTTCACATATGTTTTTTTTTTCCCAAACCACTAATCACAAAGTATGCAATTTAAACATATAAATTGATGTTTACCATCAAAGTTTTCATATACGATTTAGTTGATTGAGACATCAGGCTTGTGGTTTTGGCCATGTGTAGTGACTTTAGAAATAATGTCCAGTATTGTAGCATTTCTCTTTATAGTGTAGCATGATCTTTTCTAATCCTCATCTAACATGATATTTATCACTTATTTGCTCTTGAATGTGTAGACCAATACCTGAAGTGGAGGAACTTGCTGTGATTCGGCATGCCTTGGAATGGAGGAGGTTGTTGCATATTGATTGTACGAGTGGTGTCGGTTTAATGTGGAGTTAAAACACTTATAGCAAGTTATTTTGGTTGAGATTAAAGTTTGTGGCTTTATTGCCCCTCAAGCTCACCACTAGCTTCCGATATTTCTCCTAGATTGAAATTCTGCAATTTGAAATATCCTTACTTTTTATTTTTATTTTCTATAAAGTTTATCTTTTATTAATATAAAAGCCGAAATATATGCCTCTTTCCCTAATTGAGCACCTGTCTTATAAGTAGTAGGTTTTGGATTTAAGACTTGGGAAGTATATAAGAAGTCTTTTTATGAAGGCTTGGCTAGGTTCAAGTCTCAGGAGGCAGGGTTTACCCTTATTCATCGTTGTGCTTTTGGGCGGATTAGTAGGGGGTTTTGCCCCCATCGGGTATTTGAAATAGTCATTTTTACTTTGAGGGAACTTTCTAACGCAGACCCGGTTAAGACAACGTATGTTAAAGAAAGACAATATCTATTTATATCGTATTCAAGTGGTTTCTAAAACTATTAAAAGTTAAGTATATATTTTAATTTTTCTGTTAGAATTAATACTTTTTTCAAGTTTAAAGCAAATATCATTTAGTTAAACATAATAAAATTAACTAAAACTAAAATATAATATACAATTATTAATTAATGGGAGATGATCTGTATACCGTTTGTTTTTAACCATATACTACTAAATGTGCTTTCAAGTGTTGTATAGTATAATACTATATAACATGTTTGGTGATGTATGGTTAGTATCGAGTGGTTACAGATCACTTCCCTTAATTAAAAGTTAACATAACAATAAATGGTGATATAAAAAATACAAATAAAAAATAAACTTGGTAGTATTATACTATATTATACCCTTATAGCTCTGTTTGTCACACAAGTATGATGCTCTTTCAACCTTTTAATCGTATGTTCTTATTAAAATATTTGAAACATATCTGGTTGTCGGGAAAAAAAACTAAAATAGAAAAATGAAGGAAAAAAGTGCATAAAACCAAAATTATCTTGGAGTGGTTAGGAAATAATCGAAGCATACCACGGTGAAACAAAAAGTTATGTCATTACATTTGCATTAAAAATTGACTCATCATTTCCGGATAATCATAAAAAAGAAAAGACGTTCACTTTTTTAGGTTTCAGGCACCCGGTTTCACCGGGTTTCTTTCTTCCTTTCCTTTCCTTCCTTTCTATATGTTTCGTATATAATATATACGGGAGAAAGGAAAGTCATATTGGTACCACAAGTTTTTTATAAATATACCACAATATGCAAACTTTATAGTTCATTGTATAAGTTCATACTATATAGTTGTGGTACATTTGTCAAAAGAAGTGATATGAATATCACTTCCCATGAGGAAATGATTAATTCTTCTAAATAAATAGTTTAAAAATCCTCAAAATCATTAGATAATGTCATATGAAAAAATCAAAAGGGGAGGTGAAGAAATATAATGAGTAGGTTATACATGTCATATTTTTATGTTAATAGGAGGATTTTTAAACTATTTTTTTAAAGGATTGATCATTTTCCCTATATATATAATGGGGATGATATTTATACCACTTTTTTTTATATTATTACCACAATATACAAGTATTATTATAGACTGTACAAATATTATCTACACAGATGTGGTAAAATAATCAAATATTGTGGTACTAATATCAATTCTTTATATATAATGTAATATATAAAATAATATTATAAATTTGAATAATAAATGTAAAAAATGAGTTCAGCATTACGTCAATAGTCAATGTTTGATGTGCAAATGTTAGTGACATAAAACAATGTGTTTTTGATGATGGTCTAATATAATATATTAACTCCCACCAGTCCCACATCTAATGGTCTAACAAAATATATTCATTGAAAGGGTAGATACATGTGTACAACACAAGTTAGATTTCTCGAATATTGTATAAATAAACATGTTTTTCAATGTCACTTGCTCAATTACAATTCTATAAATATAATAAGTTGACTATATATATGTATAAAAAGCCAGCACGTTTAGTCTTTCGTTATTTTATTCTTAACCAAAATGTTGTACAAAATCAATAATGTAGAAAATTAAATCCAATGAATCACTGTATTGAGTTTCAATTATGGATAATTGTTAAACTCATACGAGCCACGAGTCAATTCTTATGAGTCGAGTTGATTTACACCAAAAATGAGTTGACTCGTTAGGTGACTTGTTTTTGTCCAAACTCTTACGAGTCACGGTATGAACTTGGATAGAGTCACGAGTCGCAAACTTATAATTATTATAGTTTGATATTATGGTTATATATTATATATTATAATTAATTTGTTATATTATTTTGTGTGTTATATATGTAATTTTGATCATTTTATTACGAATTTAGAGATAAACTGTAAGTTTATGTCTCAAACCTATTGAATATTTAATATTTTGGTAGGTTTATTAAAATAACGAACTTATAATTTGCTTTTAAAGACTTCACATATATATAATTATGTTATATTATGTAGTACTTAAAAATGTCATGATTCTTACGAGACAACTCACGTTCCGAGTTATGAGTCGAGTCAAAAGTTATAAGTCGACAACTATACAAATTTCAATTAGTGTTGATGACTAGATGCAACAGTTAATGGTTATCGGTACCCTTTTTGTTGCAAAAACTATAAATAAATGACTATAAATATTAAATTGATATTTTAATTATTATAAACTTTGACTACTATAAACAAATATTGAACATTATCACGTGTAACGTGTTATGTGCTTTAACTTGGACCAGCAAGTTTATAATAATTAATCCTAATTAATTTTAATTAATTAATACGGAGTATTTACCAATATATTGTACATCTTATCCACATACACTCCTCCATATTGTAAAACAAATGTCAATACAATCGGTATATGTATATACTGTGTACGTTCATTAAAGGTGTAAATGAGGACGATTACATAATTTCATGAACAATTCATAAAATGTTGGATATTTTAGTGTAATTGGATTAATTTGTTTTGATCGGTGACGTCATAATAATACATCATATATGATTGGAGGTGTGGAATGCAAACCTATTTGAATTTATTATAACCTTATGGGCAAAGCCCCTAAGGTACGGGGGTTCGGGGGCAACGCCCCTCAGGAGCAGGGTCTAAGAGGCGGCAACCCCTGGCAGGGTCCAAGGGATAGAGCCCCTGGCTGGGGTCGAGCTGACAGGTCAGCTCGGAAATTTTTTATTTCCATCGAATTGTTATGGTAAAAATCCTTCCGAATTAATTAATTTTATGATTTTGAGGGACTATTTTTGCCAAATTCGAAACATGTAATTAACTGCCTAAAAGACAGCTATTGGGCCTATATTTGATATCCCGTAACATAATAATCAATCGATCTTCTTCTTCTTTCTATCTGGTTCTTTTCTCTCAAATAATAAACACACAGAACGTTCTGAATTTTATGAATTGTGTCCGATTGAATAGTTTGGGTGAGCCGCCAAATTGATTCAATCTGAAAGTGATTACACGTCTTTCAGAGTTTGATTCTATCCGGTTATCTGTTTGTTATTCACGATTTTCCCCAACATAAAATTATTCAATAAGAAGTTTGTTTATGTTCATTTGTTGCAACCAAGCGTAAACAAGATGCATTGTTTGTTTGGAAAAATGCACCAACACAAATTTATTGGTGTCATTCGTGTGTTTACGTTTATGAACATTTAGCAAGTTGTTTGTTTAAGATTTGGTATTTGTTTATTGTTCGGTGTGGTGTTGTGATCATGCCGACGTACACCACAAAGGCACGCCGTTTCAGAAGCTCTACTGGATATAGAAGAGAAACTGAACAAAAACAACAGTATCTCGTGCACATGTTTAAATATTGGTGAGAAAAAAATAAGTTAAAAAGAAATGTATCGACAACGAGGCTAGATATGCTAACTGGAATCATCTTCGGTTTTACTCTAGGTTATAGGTTCGACTCTTCGAGTGACGCGTCCTGTAGGTCTTTTCTTTGAATCAACTTTAACATATTATAGTTTACATCTCATAGTCTAGAATAGGTACAAAACTCTAACCATTGTATTGTGAGATATTCTTTAGTATTGAATACCGATTAACATTTAAAAAAAACAAAAATAAACGTATCCATGATGAGGAAAAGAGCAAGCTATAGCCACACGCCTAAACTAAAATATGGATAAACAAATCTTGGAAGAGTGCGAATTGGACTAAAAAGCGTCTGTTTGAAAGTGTTGTACGTTAGATTCTTACAACATTCGAATTTTCAAACAATAAATAAATAAGTAATGTCGGGTTGAACATATCAATTGTCAAATTTTGAGTTCCAACACCAAGTTATATTAAACAAGTAGTGTATATAAGTGTTTAAAGATATATGCAATAGAAAATTTTATCTATATTTTATTTTTTGTTTTGATTTTTTGGTTTATCATGATTCAACAATTAATTAACACTAAAATGAAAAACCAAAAATATCCTTTTTTTTCTGTTATCAATTAAACATCTTCATCTAATAAACATATAATACTTTTAATGAAATAATTTACAATATGTATCTCTCAATTCTTAAAATAAATACACTACCACCTTTATTATCAATTACTTTTACATTTATCTCCACCCCACCCCTACAGCCGTCATCACCACTACGGTTGACACTACCGCCATCCCATGCCACCACCACCTTAAACACATATCGTCGCATTGCACGGACATAAGTCTGATTATTATTTAAATTAAATGTCACAACTTATTTTCACTACAGTACGTCTTTTCTTTGTAATTAAAATACTTATTGGATTAACTCACACTAAACATTTACCAAATAGGTTAACTCATATTAAACATTTACCAAATAATTAAGTTAATCCACATTGATGTGATTGAGTAATAAGGTATATTAGAATGTCGAGATAAATTTTAAAAAAAAGTGGGACGACGTTTTATTTGTGTATCAGTGGGCTGATGTACCGATAACCTTTTCATTAAAAATGTAAATTTAAGTTTTAAAAAATAAATAAAAAAGTGGAAGGGGTTGTTAATGAAATAAGCTCCAAACGAGTCAAATTACGGCCAAATTTTCCTTAATTTTACTATTGACTTTTTGACCAAACACGTTATCCAAAATTTGTCTCACTTCATCTTAGCCGAAGTTCTAGACTATTTTTTTTTTCTCCCTTAACCTCTCTCTTTCCTTATGAGCATCGGATTGGATATATCTATATATACACATCAAAAAGTTGAATTCGTATCATACATATACACGTACATCAAAAAGTTCGTATTACATTACATATATACACATTTTTGTAAGATAAGATTAGAATTTACTTTTGCATATTTATGGATCAACAAAAGACTTTGTTAAAGTCAAGGAATGCAATCATGAAGTTTCTACCAAGAGCAACATCATCCGTTACTTTTCAAAGCCCTCCGATTTACAGCCCGGCAAAAGACAAGAGATCATCGGAAAAAACCGGCCACAAATCGAATCTTGGAATCGGTTTCTCGGGCCCTTTGGTTTCTTCCATGATTCCCGTTGACACTCGTCGAAAAATCATCAACAAAAAATCGGATTATGGAATTGTGTATGAACCTACATCTCCAAGAGTTTCATGCATGGGCCAAGTTAGATGCAAGTACCAAAAAGATAAACTCCAAACTGCCAAAAATACCCTTCCAGCCAATAAAGTTATACGTCTTATCGATACAAGGACACATAACTTTGATGATCATCATGAAGAAACACCGAAAACCGGTACTAATAAGAGCAAGAAAAAACTAGGGTTTAAGAAAATATTTAGTGGGGTTAGTACTTTTACCCCAAAAAGTGTTAGGAAAAATATTAAAGATATATCAAAGGGTCCATTGTATCTTGATGATAATAAGGTTCCAAATTTGAGTACAATGAAACGATTTACGAGTGGTCGTGGCAAGTTTTCGAGTTTTGATTGGACAAAAGAGGTTGCAAGAATGGATGGAGAAGAAAGTGATGATGAACAACTACAACATGATGTTATAGTAATGCCTTCTTCTGCACCTGTGGTTATAAGGAATTCATTAGGGTTTGATGATAAATTCATTAGAGTTGCAGGAATAAATAAGGAGCCAAAGAAGGAAATTAATTTGTGGAAGAGAAGAACCTTGCCTCAACCTAAGCCTATTCAAGTGAATGGTATATAGATTTTTAATTTATTGATTACAATTACAATTAGGTGATGTTATATTTTTTGTCGGATGTTTTATTATTTAATATTCTTTGATTTGTTCGACTTACATATGTAAATTATATTTGTAAAGAAATTTTGGAAAGTATTTCTTGTAATATCCTTTTAAAATATAGTTGTAAAGGACAATTTTGAACAAATTAATTAGCTACTAAACAACTATCATTAAGATGCCTAGATGTCGTACAACATGATATGTCGTACAACTTGATATATACGTGGTGATACATCTTGGGAGTTGCCGAGTTGGTCTAGAAAAAAGTCCGAAACCAATATATCGTAATAAGATATTGGTTAAACCGTGTATATCTATATTGATCATTTGCCCATATAAATTCAAAGACGGCGATGTTCCATATTGGTGTGCCTTGTGTAAATATAGTTATATTTGCTCATTCCTCCATCAAAACTAACGTCATATATTAGTTAAGATTTTTACGAACTTTTTTATATTTAAAGATTTGCTTAAAGTATTAGTCTACGACTTTTATGAAATTTATGTTAAACAGATTAACTTGTTCATTTTTGTGTCCTGTTTGTGGTTGGAAAAAATGAAACGATTAGCTTACCATAAATTTGTGTTTTACATTAACATGTTGTGTCTTAACATATTTCATGTAACTTGTTATGCCAGTTTTAATTCTAATCCTTCCATATTTGTATTTAATTTAGTTTTCATCCCTAACGAAAAAAAATACCCCGTAGTTTTTTTTATATTCTTTATAGTGGGTCTTGCTATGATCTAGGTGTCATTAAATGCGTAAAACTATTGATATAAAAGGTATATATATATATTTATTTTATCATAAAATTTAAAGGTAAACTATTGATATAAAAGGTATATATATATTTATGTAAGTTAATAACGAACCTTAAATCTATGTGAGTAGTTTTATTACTGATTTGATCCTTCTACATCTATGAGTCATATGTCCATAAAATGCGACAACGATGGTGGTAACGGTGGTGATGTCGACGGGTGGTGGCAGCGGTGACAGGTGGTGGGGGCGACAATGGTGGTCAATGTAAAAGTAATTAATGTTAAAAGATGTAGTGTAGTTTTTTTAAAGATTGAGGGGTTTATGTTGTAAATTAGGTATTATATGTCTATTAGGTGGAGATGTTCAAATTAATAAATAAAGAAGATCTAGAGACATTTTTGATAGATTGAAATTATAATTTGAGATTTGAATAATGAGTCCTTTCATTTAGGAGTATAAATTTGTTGTCCCTAACATAAACATAACCCAACATACACAACTTAAGCTTTATAAATAAAGTTGGATCATCTTCACCCTTGGAATTAAAATATAGGGTTAAAATCCAAATTTAATATTTTAATTTTAACCATAAATTTTAATTTAGTAGTTAAAATTGCTATAACATTACCTATAAAGTTGCAACAACTTAAGTTAGAGGATCTTGATCTACTCGATCTTTAAATTAATTAATACAGAATTTCATTGATCAGAGATTAAATATACAACACTATTCATATTATGTTGGGATAAGTGTCCTAGAATGTAATAAATTTTGGACGAATGTCTATAGTAGGAAATAACTAAAGTTTTGTGTATTGTATGTAAACAACTTTTAAAATATTTATTGTATGTAAGAAAACATACGTGACAACCATATAGAGGTGCCACTTGTCTGATTTTAATTGGTTGAATACATTTTCTTACATTCAATAAACATTATTTTCGAGTTGTTTACATATAATACACACAACTTTAGTTATTTCCTACTATAGACATTCATTCAAAGTTTGTTATAATTATTTAGTTGAGAAAGAGATGAAGATTGAATATGGTCCAAAAAGTTTCAAAAATAAACCAAACATGCAAAAACTAACATAGTAGTATAATACATGACCATATATGTAAATCTTCCAAAAAGAAATATTTAAAGTTTGATTTTGGCTCCTCCACATGTTTGCCCAATCATTCGTATGAACCGTTACTTGCCCCCAACCGCAGCACCTCCCATTTTTACATTTAGCCGCCGCTGGAACCACCGCGGGACCTCCAACAGCACCCGCCGCAATTTTTCCGTCTCTTTTTCTTATGAAAAACCAGAAACAAAACATTTTCGTACGTTAACTAATGCTAAATTGTATGACACCAACAAATTAGCACAATAATGACAAATATTGATTCAGATTCCGATTCTTCCGATTCTTTGATATATCTCCATGGAGATATCGAATTTACCATAGCCGAAGCACAATGTTTACCCAACATGGACTACGTGACACAACGTGTTCGACGTTGTTTGAACGCTTTCGACCCTTGCAAACCACCGCAACGACTAACAAGAAAAACAACCCCACGAAGACGTAAATTCGTCACGTGTGATTCTTACGTGACGGTTTGTCTAGCAGGAGCCACGGTGGCACGTACACGTGTCATACCCAACTCACAAGACCCGGTATGGGACGAGCATTTCGTTACACCCGTGGCTCACCCGGTTTCTCATGTGGAAATTCAAGTGAAAGATAATGATGTTTTTGGTGCAGAGTTAATTGGTGTGGCCACGATATCCGCGGCCAGGATAATAACCGGTGAGGTTATTGATGATTGGTTTCCTATTGTGGGTCCTTTTGGTAAACCTAACTGCGCGATCAGGCTGCAGCTTAGGTTTACCTCGTGTGACGAGAAATATAAAAGAGGAAACAAAAATTTTGAGTTGTCATATGGTTTGAGGGATAGTTATTTTCCGATGAGATGTGGAGGGAGTGTGACGTTGTATCAGGACGCGCACGTGGTGCAAGGGGATTTACCGGAGATTAAATTGGATGGCGGAAAGGAGTTTTATGAGCAAAGGGGGTGTTGGGAAGATATATGTCATGCTATATTGCAAGCACATCATTTGGTGTATATTACTGGGTGGTCTATATATGATAAGGTGAAGCTTGTTAGAGAGCCAAACATGGAATTGCCAAATGGTGGAGATTTGACTCTTGGGGAATTGTTGAAGTATAAATCAGAAGAAGGGGTCAGAGTTTTGTTGCTTG
This sequence comes from Erigeron canadensis, assembly GCF_010389155.1. NCBI lineage: Eukaryota > Viridiplantae > Streptophyta > Magnoliopsida > Asterales > Asteraceae > Erigeron > Erigeron canadensis. The sequence continues at coordinate 2,365,181 of NC_057766.1, read as the reverse complement.
TTTGGGATGACAAGACTTCACACACCAAGTTCTTCATTAAAACGGTATTCGATTTAAGTCACTTTATCAATTTCTTGGTGTTTCTGCTTCACATGCATGAACTTACAAATAAAAGACATATAGATCGAAAAGAACTAAAGTCTTTGAGTTTATAATTGTGATTTGATTTTTAAGTTAGTTGATTAATACGTAAAGATGATTCTATGTGCAGGACGGAGTGATGCAAACGCATGATGAAGACACTAGGAGGTTTTTTAAACATTCATCGGTACACTGTGTTCTGTGTCCCCGATATGCAAGCACAAAGCTTAGTATCATTAAGCAACAGGCATGGTTTATAACCTGTCCTTCCGAAAAAGTTCTACTAATAGCAAGAAGTTAAAGCAACTTATTTTATAGAATCAGATTGTGTATATGCATATTGATTGATGGCTTATAGATGTGATCTGTTATTAATTGATACTTTTTAAATGACACAGGTTGTTGGAACCTTATACACCCATCATCAAAAATGTGTTATCGTGGATACCCAAGCCCATGGAAATCACAGAAAGATATCTGCCTTTCTTGGAGGTCTAGACCTCTGCGATGGACGCTATGATACACCAGAGCATCGTCTGTTCCGTGATCTTGACACTGTATTTGCAGCTGATTTTCATAATCCCACATTTTCAGTAAGTATATAAATCATTTTAACTAGTTTTCTGCATCTTTTCTAGAGGTGGCTATTTCGACCCGTTTTAAAAAAGCAACTGGTCAAAAGTTGACAGAAGTCGATTCTTAATGATAAACCTCCTCTTAATATTTCAATCGAATAACTTAATCTGCTATTGAAACAGTATGATAGTTTTGATCATTACACACTACTCATATATAGAAACATTTTACTGGACCAAAAGAGTCACATTAACCCAAATCCGGCCAATACCAAGCAATCTCGGGGTATTCCACCAGTGTTTGAGTCCTACTTTTTGCATTTGTATGAGTGCATTATTGGGGGCCAGAGCCCTGAGTTTCATCTTGGGCATTCGTGTAATTCAGAAATGGAAGTAGAATAGTTTGCCGTTCTAAAAAAAAAAAATTACAGTTTCAAACAGTTACAAAACATGCTTCTTATGCCTCCTCTACCTTTTTGGATAATGTATGGATAGTCTATGATTGTTTTAAATCTTTTGGCTAATCAATGCCATTAGTTTCATACATTACCTTGAAATTGTATGCCATACCTTATCCTTCTACAGTAGTCAGGTACAAAGGCTCCAAGACAACCATGGCACGATTTACACTGCAAAATTGATGGTCCTGCTGCATATGATGTCCTCACAAACTTTGAGCAAAGGTGGAGAAAAGCCACAAGATGGTCTGAACTTGGACGCCGGTTTAAAAGAATGTATCATTGGCATGAAGATGCATTGCTCAAGATAGAGCGTATCTCATTGATACTAAGTCCTTTGTCGGATCTTCCAAATGAGGATCCAGCACTACGGGTTTCAGAGGATAATAATCCTGAAAGCTGGCATGTTCAGGTTCATTCTTTTTTGCAATCTTCTCAAAATTTCGAGCATGCTTGATTTGTTTCCATCTTCTATCACAGGTTTTCCGCTCAATTGATTCAGGTTCTTTGAGGGGATTTCCGAAAGATGCCCGAGAAGCTGAACTTCAGGTTTATTTTTCATTTTAAAGAAATGTCATCGGAGTTGAATTTGTTGGCAAGGAGTGTTACATTTCAGTTCTTTGAATTTTGCAGAACCTAGATTGTGCAAAAAATCTTATGATTGATAAAAGCATTCAAAAAGGATACATTCAAGCCATAAGATCTGCCAAGAACTTCATTTATATTGAGAATCAATATTTTCTTGGGTCATCATATGCATGGCCTTCCCACAGAGATACAGGTTTGCACACTTTTTGTTAAATGTTCCAATATTGGTCAGCATATCTAGTTCTCATATTTGTCGACGTCAACGTTAGCAGCATAAGTGATATTGAACAAAATAGAAACAGAACACACTGATCTATGTGGTAGGGTAGATTGATTTGATTTGTTTAGTCAATTGCCAAACTATAAAGATTTTATTGATTTTATCATGATGATCTAGTGGTCAAGGGGGTTCCAACATCACTAGATAAATATCTTAAGGGTACCAGGGAAAAGACTTGGAAACGGTTACTAGATACCCTGGTTAGGCTGTGCACATCTAGTCAAGGACTTGCCTTCCCCAGATAATCTGTATAGGGAATGATAATTACTGTTATAATCTTTAACTTGTTATGTTTAAAGTTATGTTTTCAATAATAATATTGGCAAGTTCTATAGACACATTTTACCATCATTATTGACCCAAATTCTTACGGTTCTCTATCGTTAGGCGCTGATCATTTAATCCCAATGGAGATTGTGTTGAAGATCGCTAGTAAGATAAGGGCAAATGAGAGATTTTCGGTTTACATTATCATTCCAATGTGGCCTGAAGGTGTTCCCAGCTATGCGCCTGTTCAAGAAATTTTGTTTTGGCAGGTAGACAACATGCATGCAGCCTCTTTGTTTTGATCATAGACATGTCTATTTAGAACACTTGAATTGAAGTGTTACTAGAATATTAAGAGTTGACACCAAGGGTTTTGTGGAAGTATTTGGGAAGAAGTGGAAACTTCATTCCTTAACTGTGTTTAATCCATTATGGGTCAAGTAGGTTTATAGTATGAGCTTAAAGGAAACTGGTCAAATGGGTCAAACGAGTCGAAAGTCGTCTAAAGTGTGCTCTGTATAATTATATTTTTGTCTGGTGAAGATTCAAAATTATTTTTGAAGAATATATTTTGGTCTGGAAGTTGCTGCTACCTAAGACTTGCATGTTCTGACACTAACCCATATTGACACAGTACACAACCTATCCGACCCACCCATTTTGTGACCTCTTGTGCTGAGTGTATTTTTTCCTGTAGTAGGTCAAAAATTATAACCATATAAAGTAGTAATCAACTTCAAATATAATGTCCAATTAACATGATGAAAACGGCTTTCTCCCAGGGACAAACTATGCAAATGATGTATGATTTAATTGCTGAAGAATTAAAGAGTTCGAAACTTAAGGACGCACATCCGCAGGATTACTTAAATTTCTACTGCCTTGGTAATCGAGAACAATGCAATGAAGAAGGATCAACTTCAGTCAGCAATCGTTCTTCAAGTGGTGGTTCTGTAAGATGCATTTTTCTGATACTCTACAGTAAAACTGTATATTTACTTTTACTTTATCTATGTTAACCGTTCTTAGAGGTGGCAGGCGGTATCAACCCATTTGTATGGAAGTTGGTCTTTGTTGGTTATAGGTCAAATATTAAGAAATAGCAAAAAAATGAAACGGGTCAAAAATAAGTGTTTTCAGATGCCTATGATGTCCTAAAGTATTTTACTTAAAAGATTTTATATTATTATATTTAGTAAAATATTTTCCGTTATCATCATATCTAATATGGTAACTCATAAAAATAAAATAAATAAAAAATAAAAATTTGTAGGTGGGTCAGTTTAACCCAACTTGACCCCTTTTTGACCCACGCATAAAACACTCATTTTGGCCTATTACCCATCCCGCCTAACCCGCCCACTTATCCCCTCTGGTGTTTTACCTATAACGCATAAGATAAAAAGATATATTATGATATCTGCGAGTGATCATATATAATTATATAGTGAAAAATTTTGAACCAAAAGTGTTTGAGATCAATCATACCCAACCTGCCCATTTTGCCACTTTTAGCATGCAAGATCAAACCAAATTTGAAACTTTCTAAATGATAAAACAGTTTCTAGAAGTTTTGTTTATTTATGTTCCAGGTTTCAGCTTCTTATAAAAGAGGAAGGTTCATGATATACATTCATGCTAAAGGAATGATTGTAGATGATGAGTATGTTATTGTGGGATCTGCCAACATCAACCAAAGATCCATGGCCGGTGCAAGAGATACCGAAATCGCAATGGGGGCTTATCAACGTCATCACACATGGACTCACAAGAAACGCCATCCACGTGGTCAAGTTAGTTTTCTAGTTCTATCGCTTTGATGTTATCTCTAGCACGAGACTCCCTGATGTCCTGTGACGAGACTCCCTGATGTCCTGTGACAATTGCAGTCTCTTACTTGGAAACTGGTTTACGTGGGGCAAAACTTTAAAACCAGTAAATCAAACTACCATGCCAAACTAGACAGGAACCTGTATGCTCGGACCTGTTGTGAGTGCCACTTATAGCAAAAATGCCAGTTCAAACCAGATTCTTTTTCATTTACTTTAGCAATATGACATAAGGTAACAAGACTGAAAAACAAGCCCAGAGCTTGAGCCCGGTTTCTTTTATATATATGGTCACTGTCCTTGGGTCAAATGTCCATGTTTATCACACCTTTGACCCATTAGATATAAAACATAACCCAGATCGGTTCTTTTATAAATGGTTTGAACTATACTTCTCGAATCTATGCACTTTTTTCCTGATAAAATCAATATCATCTCTAGGTATATGGATACAGAATGTCATTATGGGCAGAACACATGGGAAAAATCGAAGATCATTTTAAGGAGCCAGAAAGTTTAAGTTGTGTGCAAAATGTAAACAAATTAGCAGAAGATAACTGGAGAAGGTTCATCTCAGACTCTTTCACTCCCTTACAAGGTCATCTTCTCAAATACCCAATCAAAGTTGACGACAATGGAAAAGTAAGCCCTTTGCCTGGACATGAATATTTCCCTGATGTCGGGGGCAAGGTTCTCGGCTCTCTATCCAACCTACCTAGTGCTTTGACCACGTAACACTTTGACTTATGGACTATTCAAACCTCTCTTACATGTTTTCTCGTTGAAAAAAACGAGCGTTGGGATATCCGAAAAAGAACAGTCTTTTAGATGGACATTTCTGTTATTGACAAAATTAAATTACCCCCCATTATTCTTGCCGATGTGCATCAAGAAAGAAAATGTCGAGAAAGTTGAAGGTGCGCCTATTCTCATGAAGATTTTCTGTTGTGAAACCAAGGAGTTTCGACTGTGTATATGTACATATCCTGAGTCTTAGGATGATATAGACTAGTGAAGTGAGTAGGAGATGCACATTCATACTCGGATGAGTTGTGCTTTTACGGGTCATGATTCATGAATTTACATGCTGAAACCTTAGAAATTTTAGACAAAGTAGATAGTTTTCTAGCGTGTAAATGAATTTTAACCCGCATTAACTGCTCCTGTGATCGAATTATAAAGTATAAACAATCTAACTATTCAATTTCAATAATAAATATAATAACCAAACCCAATCTGATCTCAAGCAGATTAAGAATCCATAACACTCAATCAAACTTACCGTCGCTATACTCGTGAGAGTCTATTATCTATTTGATTAAAGTTTTATTACATTCAAAGTAAGGTAATAGATCAACCATGAATATAACAAAACTGTGACAAATAAGAACAAATAATCAGATTCTTAAATAAGAACAAGAACCCAGTCAATTCTGTTGGAGATTATTCTACACGTGTTAAAAAGGCCAGGGTTAGGATTCCATACCTTAAAATTTTTGAGAAAATAAGGGCTTCGAATAGCTTTCAAAACTAAACACGATTACCAAAAAAAAAAATAAACAATCGATTAATAAGAGACGATTAATCAACAACTTTGATTATTAAACCACCTAATTTTTCGATCAAAAACCCTAACAAAAATTTAGCTCTTGTAATGGTAAACGATTTGATTATTGACACATAGCAACTTGGCACTATACCACATAACAACAATACACAACAAATTTTCTTCCCCTTTTCCTATCATATTTTGATTATTCATTCTGTATTATGCTGTTATTCATCAACATATTTTTATTCATGTAATAAACTATTATCAAATAGATAATTAACTCACATCGGTATAACTATGGTGAGTTTGGTTATTTGTTATTAATTTTTGATTTGCATGAGATTAGGTTATTTTTTATTATTAAATTGAAATTCAGATGTTAGACTTTATATATTCATAATAATTTGATCATGGTATCCTGAGGTTTGCAAATCGAATGTATTTAAGTACTGCAACTCAACATTAGCATATAGAACCTCAAATCTTATGACACACGCAGAAAAATGTGAATTCTCAACATGATTGGTAAAAATCATAGTGCAAAAGTAGTTTTGAACAACCTCAAAACACATGCCTGAGCATCCCTGTGGAGATAATAAGCAATGCTAGATAATACGAGTTAACTTTTTGAAACGCGGGGTTGGTGAACAATAGTTCAAGATGTCTATTTATAAAATTTAATGGGAAGAATATAAAAGAGATATTGACAACCTTGTACATAATATAGAAACATAAAGGATCTTTCTAATCCGGCAAAGCTCTATATTCCAATGTAGTCCAATAGATGTCATTACTAACTATGTTCTATATGGGAATTTCCTGATTCCGATTAATTCAGAAAAGTTCACTTAGGTGGAGAACATAGTTGATAACGGCATCTATTGGACCTCTAAATCTCTATCACATTATAGGCCATAGAACTATAGTCCAGGGCTTTACCAGATACCGAGAGATCCTTTATGTTTCTATATTATGTCTACACATTGGTTTTATCTCAAAATTTCTCCAAAATTCCTACTGCTATAAATCTAATAGATGGACATCTTGAAACTATTGCTCACCAACCCCGTGTTTGAAAAACTAACTATTCGTATTATCTAGCAATCTAGCTCTGCAAAACCCATTTGGGCATGTGTTTTGAGGCTAGCCCAAACTACTTCAATTCTACGATTTATGCTACTCACGTTGAGAGCTCACAATTTTTTGCCCGTGTCTCAAGATCTGAATTTATATATGCTGGTGTTGTTGGTATTTTTACTGGAGGTGTAGTGCTTCCAAATACAGTGAAAATGCCAACCTTGATCAAATTTATGGATATAAATAATCTAGCTAATAATAAAAAATTACTAATTTCAATCTGATCCAACCATAAAATCGCTAACAATCAACCACACTCACAACAACTATGTGTGTGTGTGTCTATTATCTATTTGATAATAGTTCTATTACTATGAAGACTAATAATAGCAGAATACATATTGAATGATGGAAAGTATATGAGAGGAACAGATTGAGAGATTTGTTATGTATTGTTGTTGTGTGTATCATATACAACCTTTTTCTTTTATACAAGAGCCTTAACGAACTTGACCATCTTCCAGTCAAACCCTCCAAGTTTCTTTAAATTACCAATTTGAGCCTAAACTTCAAACACTTCGAAAACAAGTTCTAAAGCAACAGGTTTAGTCCCTAAATAAATTAACTAGTTTAACATTGTTAAATGAATACGCTGTAGACATGTCTAGTTATTCACTTATTTGTACTTCTTTGTTGATTTTGGATATAAAGTTTGTAAGAGTTAAACTGATGCATAGGTTAGCACAAGTGTTTAAGTGATGATCACAACTTCATATAACACAACCTTCACTAAACACTAATAGGGTAACGGGGGAGGCTCCAACATACTTGAGGATGCAGATGGTAGGATAACTACAATTTAGCGGTTTTCACAAGATCGGATGAAATTGACATTGATTTACGACAAAAATTAATACCCACATTCGTGTGCCCTATGCAAGGAAAAACCTACCATTAAATGGAAAGACATTAGGATTTCAAATTCATTTTGCCTCTTTGCACGATCATCATACAGGAAAAAAACGCACCCAATTTGCAAACCATACGAATAGAAAAAGTTCTTTATGAGCTAAAAATCTGTACAAACTAAGAGACTTTTAAAACATAATATTTGTATATGTTCTAAAAGCTAGCACAACTGTAGTATAAATTGCTTTCACTCAAGACACATCTAATTGAACAAAGCACAACTAAGGATATTAGTTTGATAAATAATGTCTTGCATACTAAATGAATAAATAAGATTTTAAATATTGTAATAGCCATTCGATTGTAAGACAGTCAAAACTTAGAGCAACGCAGTAGATAAAACATACTTTTATCAGAATGCTCGAAATTCGATCTTCTTGACATGAAACTTTCTTTTGAATCGAAAGCAAGTCATCATTATCAATTTATCATCATCGTCATTCATGTCAAAGTATTTGAATCCAAAGCTGTTATGATATTCATTTAGGTCCTGGTACTTGAATGATGGATTCACATAATATTCATCTTATGAAACAAATTTAAAATGTCAACAAGTTTTGATTAGCATAAGTCATAATGACGCAATTACTATCCACAAGACCACAAAGAGAAAACCATCAGAAAAGGGTGGATGGCCAAGTGTACATGTTGGAAAAAACATGATTCGATTCGAGTGATAAAACATCCTCAATCGTCCTGTGGAACCTGTAAGAACATTAAAGCATAATTGTTATTGATTTCGGGTTCTCATAACAAGGTGATTGAGTAATAATGGGATAGGAAATTCGTCCAAAACATGATGAACGAATTTGGAGAGAGGAGGCACACGAAAATTAGGGTATAAGGTGTGTGTATTAACCTTAACTTAGAGTTAATGACTCTCTATATATAAGGAGAGTATTTACACTTTAGACCCTTTTGGTGTTTAATGTGTGCATCATTAGTCCTTTTAGTTACGATCACCTAATGGGAAACCCTATACTACGTCTTTAAGAGTAAATATGCCCATTATATATTTACTAGACATAGGGATTTCAGTTATCGTCAATTATCATATCAGGAATGATACATGATCAGTGACGGTCACACTAACGTGATTCCAACAGTACATTCCTTGGTTGGGTAATGGGTCGAAACAGGGCCAGCAGGTTGACGAATGGGTCAAAACATGTTACATTTAGTATTAGCAGGCATGGGTCGACCAACAAAAACTTTTGCCATCTTTAAGAAGAAGTCGCAACTTTTGCCATCTTTTTCTTTTTTTAATTGTTGGTGTTTATTGTCCAATAATATGTGTTCCTTGTTGCTAATGCTTGTTAACAGCGATTTGACAAACATGTCTAAAACTGTTCTAAGGGCTTTATCTTGCTGCCGAATTAAAATAATTAGTTTGATATTTAACCCTTTTGGAATGATGATTAATTTCTGTAAATTATATTGGATAAAGTGTAATTAGGGAATAAATAAAGGAGGCTATAATTGTAAAATAACAATGTTTATTTATTTTATTTTTTTCTGAACAGCAACAATGTTATTTATAGCTTTAAAAGGATTTTAATGCTTTATATTGATAAAATCTATTCATTGGGTATTTTTGATATTTTTCAAATTTAATAATGGTAATTTTGATATTTAAAAACTTTAGTGGACATAAATGATATTTTGGAGATTAACAATGACATATATGAAATTCTTAAGGAAATTGATTAAAATAATAATTATATACCTTTATTAACGGAGAAGAAATCATGAACAATGTTTCCTGATGAACAGTGAAGCAAGCTGGTAGGTAGCTGCGCAGTTGTTTGCTAGTCTGCTTAATTTTTATTTTAAAAAAAACATATATATTAAACAGGCTGGCAGGTAGCTACGTAGCTGCCTGCTAGCCTGCTTAATTTTTTTCTTTTTGGCATTGAAATTTAATATATACCTGCGCAGCTGCCTGCTAGCCTGTTTAATTTTGTTTTTTAAACTTAAATATTTAATATGTCAAACGTTTTTGTAGGTTTATCATATTATTTTTATTTAAGATTTTGTCTATCTCTATTTTTTATTTAACTTATCCATATTTTTTATAATGGTTTTATTTGCTTTTTTTTTGTCTCATCCAGTATTATCTTTCGGATTTTACCACGTCGCAACCTTTTTTGGTTTTTCTTGCACAGCTGCCTGCCAGTCTACTTTTTTTATTAAATAAAACATATGTGTTTAATAAGCAAGTAAAGAAGCATGACTACCTATACAAAAACGGTACCATTAGTATAGGCACGCGATTAATAGCCTGGGTTGTCCTTCAACCACACACATTACAAGTGAAAGCAACATGCATACAATGTTTTGGAGATTTGGTGAAGAGAGACCAAGGAAATGTGGAGATCTTCTCCTCATTCCTACCGCGAAGGGCTAGAAGTGTAACTAGTATTTTTAAGTTCAGAATTTCCTCACCAATTAAAAAAGAAATCATCAATTACATACAACTTACCTTTGACATTTCCAACAAAATCACTACTCATATATATTGCAACAAGTAACATTTTTGAGAAAAGTTGTAATTTCAACCCAAAATTATCTATTAGTTAGACCATCTTTAACCCACCACATTAAAACTTAGTTTATTGGTGTCATGTCAGCAATACACTGACTCACCACACTGAATCATTTTCACCATTAACCCTTACACTGAAATTTCAGTTTATTAGTGTCATGTCATATTTATATTGATGTTAATAAACTCATTAAATAAACTAAAAACTTTCTTAATAGTAACAATAAACCTAATACAAATTTAAGTGAAATATACTTTACATCTAAAAAAAAGGCTTAAGTAAAAACTTTTAATTAATCTAACAGTTTTGAACACATATTAATAATATAGGGGTTAAAATGAAACTTGAGTTAAATATATACTCGTAATATATAGTCAGAGTGTGGAAATAGTCTTTCGTCATCTTCAAGATTTACAATCTGCAAGTTCCGATTAAAAGTTTTAATTTAAAAAAATAAATTAAACTCCTATTCATCTTCAAGAGCATCAACACTACACACATATATATACTTATTCCATCCGATTCCAGGATAAAAAACTAAAGCAATAAACAATCAGTACGCTGGAATCATCACCGCGGTGGCCGTCGCTCCGAAGGAAAACGCCGACCAATACGCCGCTGGCCTTAATCCACTGCGCCTAAATCTCGGCGTATTGGAGTGAATATGCTGTGCAATACACTGGCGTTAAAGTTGGTCTTATGTTATGTTTATTTCTAAAAGGGAAACGGTAAAAGTTAAAATTAGCTAGAAAGCATGGGTCCAACGGGCCTAAAGTGTCTAAAGTGTAGTTTTAGGACATTTGGTCCGAAATCTAACAAAATTTATATGAATGGCTGCTTTGAAATTAAGGAAATCTTCACCATATTCGTCGACCTCCCCATTACAGTCGCCATAATTGTCTCCAAGCCAACAAGTAAAGGCTTTGATTGATAAATTATTTGTAGATAATGAGGATTTTGAATTTTTGATTGATCTTAAGGGGTGTTTGGGCTAAGCTTGTTTTCATGTTTATGTTTTTATTCTAGTACTTAGAATTTTTAGAATATACAGTCAAACCTCTATAAATTTATAAATTAATAACTCGATAAAATTAATAATTTGTTCATGTTCAACTTAAGAAATTAGTAAAAATTGACACTCGATAAATTAATAAAATATTTCAGTCCACTATTAATTTGTGGAGGTTTCACTATACTACTAAAGTTAAGAAATCTTAACTTTTTAATTAAATCAAAGCTCGAGATTCAAATATGATTAAATTATAATAGATAAAAACTGGGGATGAAACTTGCAAATGACGGTCAACAAGATGATGTTTGTTATTAACTCATCTTATCTTATATGTGACTGAATTATATTCTAACTTAAAAAAAACTTAAAAGTTACGAACTGAATTATGTTCTTTATATCAAATGAAATAGATAAATAATAATAATTAATAGATAAATAAATAGGTAACCTCACAAGTCACAACCTTGATTTTAGAAAGTTTATGTCTTATGTAAAAAACTTAATAATTATCTCCAAACAAATGAGATATCCGTATAGTACAAGAAGTTCGCAAATTCCAATGGATACTAAAAAAATAACAAATCAACCATACATATACAGTACTTATGTTTTATTTATATTTTAAACTAGTACTAATATCCGTGCGTGATGTATGGATTGACTCATAATATTTGTTTTTCATTTAATTATATTAAAGTTTATATATCTATTTGATGCATAAACCATGTAATGCAAATTTAAACATTTATAAACTAAATAAGTTTTAAAAAGATTATAGCATATGAAAAAACACATAATCTATTTTGAAAACGCAGATTTTGTTTTGTAATCGCAATAACAAACATCACCTAATTATTACAATTAAACTACTACTTAAGCATTGATCACTTAAAAAAAAAAATCTAATATATTAAGTAAACTAAAGTATTTGATAAATTACAACTACATGAAAAGAAACTTACTTTCAGCAGCTGCATGTGACATTGTTCCTAACAAAGAAAGTTTTAATTGGCTGAATTGAGACATACGGAGTAGTTGTTTCTAACTAAAAAGGTTATTCAATATGAATCGATGAATGAAGATTATTAAATATTCAAAACATTGTATAGAATAGATTATAAAAATAAAAATAGAAAAAATAAAGAAAATTAGCTTCATAGATGAATTTACATTATTATTTTTTAAAAGATCGAACATATAGAATATTGCATAGATTAGAACATATGTTTTTGTTTTTATATAAATACTATTCACTAATTTAATCAAACAAAGATTATCAAATATTCAAAACATTGTATAGAATAGATTATAAAAATAAAAATAAAGAAAATTATCTTCATATAAATTTATATTATTATTTTTTAAAAGATCGATCATATAGAATATTGTATAGATTAGAACATATGTTTTTGTTTTCATATAAATAATATTCACTAATTTAATCAAACAAAGATTATTAAATATTCAAAACATTGTATAGAATAGATTATAAAAAATAAAAATAGGAAAAATAAAGAAAATTATCTTCATGGATGAATTTATATTATTATTTTTTAAAAGATCGATCATATAGAATATTGTATAGATTAGAACATATGTTTTTGTTTTCATATAAATAATATTCACTAATTTAATCAAACAAAGATTATTAAATATTCAAAACATTGTATAGAATAGATTATAAAAAATAAAAATAGAAAAAATAAAGAAAATTATCTTCATGAATGAATTTATATTATTATTTTTTAAAAGATCGATCATATAGAATATTGTATAGATTAGAACATATGTTTTTTGTTTTCATATAAATAATATTCACTAACTTAATTAATAATAGTTTAGCTTAGGATTCTTACCAAAAGTACACGTGTCGATCAAGGATCTAGCCACATGTCATTTCAAAAATACCACAATCATGTTTTAGTATATTGGTAGATATTGTGTATAGAGGTAAATAGACAATTCTCTCATTATGTAAATCACTATAATAACAAATCAACCGGAAAGTAGAAATTAAAGATACAATGATGGCCGACCTTTAATCACATAATCTATACATTTAAATCTATCGAGCACACATATCTAAAGTGAATGAAGTCATGAAACGAAAGTTGTTTTATTTTCTCTAACCTTTTCTTTTCTTACTTCTCTAAATCAAAGTTTTGCATAAGCATCAATGCAGCATACTACATAAGCTGGTTTGGGCCAGTTTTTCCAAAATTGAAACCATTTCTGATTTAGGTCCGTTTTTAATTTAATTATAGATCGTTTCCTTTTGTCCTTTTGTGGATTGGGTCAAAACAGCCCAACAAAGACTGCTCTTATGCATATGACTTAGCCCAGTAGTTAGTTTTCCGAAATCTCTAAACTTAACATGCTACCGAAAAACAAAGCCTCAGTGAAAATGGTGATTTATTAAACATGAGTTTTATGTGATATCTATTTGGTTAACAATACAGTAAATGGGAGTATGGGACTAGAACATTCCACCCATTTACTTTTTTTTAATAAATAAATCGAAATGATTGAGTACATATTAAAATTAACCAATGTACACGAATATTAAAATGTTTATAAAACAAGAGAAATTATTCATTTTAGCAATCCAATAAACATGTCGTTAGATGTTTTCCCTTCGAGTTAAATTAAGAGTAAGTTGGTGTTAGAAGTCTATCTATACTGAACAACCCCATATTAATAGTTACATGGCGAAAAATTTCTAAAATATTCTTAATACTTATATTACACTATTAGTCATTTATTTTTTACAAAAAATCTCATTAAACTTTTACACCTTTTACTTTTATATCAATTATCTATACAACTCGACGCCACCTCTACCGTCAATAGTCGTCCCCCATCACTACACTGTCGCCGTCACAACACCGTCGCATTGCGCGAGTAACACGCTTAGTTTATATTAAATTTGATAAATCGTTACCTAACATATTAAAATAAGAATGCTTTGTAACAATGTATTCAACCTAAGACCTTAATCCATACATGGCACCCCTTATAGATTACATCAATGAGCCACATATATTACGAGTATCTTTTTCCTGTTTTAATTTTTAATTATTTAAAAATTAAAAATTATCTGTGCCACCGCCATATATCATGCATATATAAGTAGTCAAACAACACAAAAAGACCGGGAATTTATCAAAACCAAAAGATATTATTGTTGAACAATATAACGGTTGGTTTATTCATCGAATACAAATACCGAACGAAATGTTGACATCTTAATGAGAACTGCTGTATAAACCTTGAACAACGATGAGTAAAAATATCATGGGAATTAATGTAAAAACGAAAAACATAAGAAAAAAACAGAACCGTTGTAGAAATACCCAGTTATCCGATCCAAAAGCATACTTTAATTCCCCGATGGTCTTGTTTTGAATAAGAAATCCTGTTTCCGGGTCAATGTCGACTGTAACTCCAGCTACTAGATCCCTTTTCCCGTTTTCAATTGACTTAAACTTGAGTTTTCCATCAAACTCCACCTTTATGGTTACCACTTTTACAGGACCGATCCAAGAACCGTTACTATTGGTCTGCTCTAATAGTACTTTCCTATGGTCCGCTATAGGAAATAAATCTTGAGCCACCACAAAGTCTTGGATGTGTTTAACTTTTCCATTACCTTGGTAAAATTCTTGAATGGGGTATACTGCTTTGACAGCTTCAGGGGTTGTGGTAATTACGGTTTGTGGTAAATACGAGAAGCTGAGAGTAAGAGGCTGTTGGTAGTAAAGGCCTATCATATTGTTTTTGTTTTTGATCATGAGGTCAAAGTAGATTATGGCCGAGGAGTTATTGGTTTTCAAATCAAATTGTGTTTGATTTAGTGAAGTAACATGAATATCGTTGAGGTAAATTTCAGGGCGTAAACGAGATACTAAACCATATTCGCAATAATATAAATAATACATTGGGATAGTGAAAATGACTAATGTGATCAAGGATATGCATATCGTTTCTGCACGTTCATCAGCCATTTGCAATATAGCATGAAAGAGGAAATAGTTTATGAGAAATGAATACATCCTAATTTGAACCTTTAAGGTTCTTTTATAGACCGGCCATCCGTTGATTATACATTTAAAAATTATATAAGTATGTGTTACATACATTGACGGAGTCAAGATTTTAAGTGTAGAGTTGTTAAACCATTTTCATAATATTATTAAGGGTAAATTACAAAAATCATACCAGAGGTTTGTTTGAAATTACACTGGTCATATATACCTACAATTTAAAAATTACGCGAGTCATACCCACTGTTGTCAAAAACTTACATTAACTATACCTATCGCTGACGGTCGTCTATTTAACCGTTAAGTCAAGTCACGTGTCATGCATGTGAGGTATCAAAACTGTAATTTTGTGCATACTTTAGGTACTATCATTGTAATTCACTATAAAAATAAAGATTAAGAATTTTAGAGTTTTATTTATACTTCATTTATTAAGTTGGGTAGATGTGACATTTATTATGAAACAATAATTTTTATAATGAAAAATATATCAAGAAAAATGATTGATACAAGAATGCATTTATTATTACATATTTCATTATTATTTTGTTATATGTGTATAGTAAATATAACAAGGATGAGAAACATCAAAACCACTAAAATTATCACTTTTATATTATTATTATTATTATTAATATTATTAATTTATGATTTATTCTTTTTAATAAAAATCTATTTTAACAGGCAATATAATTTTTTAGTATGGTTTGTTGACATCCCCCTCAGATTAAAGGGGTAAAGTAATATCGAATACTCGTTATGGGTTTAGAATATATCTCAAAGTTAGCAATTTGTAGAATTTTGTGTTTAAAGTTCCAGGGTTAATCGTTAGTCTAATCTTAGAATTTTTAAGCCTAAACTTGTATCGTATGATGACATCCTTTTATAATTTTTATTTTTAAATAGATTTTTTTAAATATATATATATATGTGTGTGTGTGTGTGTGTGTGCGCGCGCGCGTGTGTGTGTGTGTATGAATTTTAATATAGAATATCTATCCACTTTAATAAATGAAATATACATATAAAAATCTTAATAAATTTTATTAGAGTGAATTACACAAACGATACCTGAAGTATACACGAAACTACGATTTTGATACCTCACATGCACATCACGTGACTTGACTTAACGAACAAATTGACGACCGTCAGTGATAGGTATGGTCAGTGTAAGTTTTTGACAACGATGGGTATGACTCACGTAATTTTTAAATTGTAGGTATGGCCAATGTAGTTTTGAACAAACCTCATGTATGATTTTTGTAATTTACCCTATTAACAATCATATTTGAAGCCATGGAATTTTAAGTGGACATTTTGTGGGGTTATCAATTACCGTAGAACTCAATAAATACATAAAATATAATAGTAGAAATCTCGAGTTTTATAGATATTGTGGGTTTGTCATGGTCACCCTACGCTACCACATAGCTCCGCCATTGAGTACATATATCATATAAGTACTTATATATTTAAAAACTATAATTCTTAGATGTATGTGTATATATAATTATAAGGTTCATATGAAATCGACTCACAGATGAACATAGATAATATTAAATATAACTTGATTTATTCATATGTTAACGAATTCGTTTACATGTATCTTTCAAATATTGACATCAAAGATCCTCATGTTTCTTCCAATCCAAATAGTTTTAATGAACATTTTTCTAATATATATATATATATATATATGTTTTAGGTAAAATAAAACAAGTATTAATGTAAAACAAATAAAACAATAGGTTTTTCTATAGTGATAATCATCATGCATCATAAAAATCATCGTACATCAATTGCTTCGTGAATCTTCTTGCATCAATTTAACCATGATCTAAAGGTCAAGATTTTGTCTTATTTGTTTTACTTTAATACTTGTTTTACAATAACCAACCTTTCTCCCCCCCCCCTCTCTCTCTCTCTCTATATATATATATATATATATATAGGGTAGAGATCCAGAGAAAAGATTCTTAAGGAGAAAGAGAGAGAAGGTCCATTTTTTATTTGTTTTTAACTTGTTTTTTTTTTATATTTTTTCACTTTTTTCATGCTTTTTTTTAACTAAATCTATTCATAAAAAAAATTTAAATTAAAAATAAAATAAAATTTCTAACCCGAGTTATTGAGTTATACATGCAAGGATACGGTACGGGTTTCGCCCTTAAAGATATTAATAAGGGATAGCTAGTAGAAGTGATAGGTCATAGAGAGTGATAGGTTATAGGGGGTGATCGGTGATGGGGTGATCTACCTAACGGACTTCGTTCTTAGCTATCATGACTCCACCATAGTCTGAAAGGCTTCGCCAATAGCTTACAGGCTACGCCCTTTAAAAAAAATATTTTTTTTGAAATTAATTAATTAAAGAGAGAGAATGAAAAAGGTAAAAAAAAAATTAAAAAAAACTATAATTACTTGTATATTTGAAAACTATAATTCTTAGATATATGTGTATATATAAGTACTTGTATATTTGATAACTATAATTCTTAGATATATGTGTATATATAAATATAAGGTTCTATGAACATACATAATATTAAATATAACTTGATTTATTCCTATGTTAGCGAATTCGTTTACACGTATCATTCAAATATTGACTTCAAAGATTTTCATGTTTCTTCCAATATAAAAATTTATAATGAACCTTTTTCTGTCAATGTTTGGTTATCAACATAATAGTGATAATTGATGATATTGTTGACATTTTGATTAAAGATACGTTTCATAGTTAGTTTATGTTGATGTTGATGATAAGATATAATATAAATTAAGTCAAAATAATAGTGATTCTTAATGAGATATTAGAATAGTGCCCGCGCGTTGCAGTAGCAACGGTTTATAACGCGTGAGATGCCGTAATGGTAGTACAAGCTGTTTAGGTTACTTTCATGAAATGCGATGATGATGCGTTTAAACATGGTTATCATTCTAAATATAAGTCGAGGATTGGATGCAAAAAGTAATTAGGTGAAAAAATTGACAAATTTAAATATATTTGTTAGGGTTATTTAGAGGTAGTTTGGAGATATAAAAAAAGTAATGAATTTCCTAAAATAGAAAGACCAATTTGTTTTATAAGGGATTATTGATATGTTTCATTTTTAATTTATGTAGATATTGGTGATAAAATGTAATTCAAAGTAATAATGATCTAGGAATTGAACATGAACTACATATCAATATTTACATAATAATAAACTTATAGAATAATTCATTAAACAGTTATTGGGAACCTATATATGTATATATAACTTTTTTTCCCAAACAGACCTTTTCTATGTATTAAACAATTTTTTTAATTGCCGCACATCGTGCGGGTAAGATACCTAGTATATATATATATGTGGTGACTATCAAATGAGAACCAAATTAAAATGAGAACACTTTAAAACTACACTTTGATGCATTAAAAGTCCATAAAACTGACATAGTGCATAACAAATTATCATTAAAGTGTTTAACAATACATTGATCCGTCAAAATAAAAAAATCATGTTTTTTGTTGGATGCATCATTTTGATGAATTGATGTGTGAAATCTAGTAATAAAATTTATAAACACAAATTACCTAAAGACTGGCTACTACACACTCACAGGCAGTGTACCTGACCGCATGCAGTATAGTTAAAAGATGGTAAGCCGAGATCGTTCACAAGGACTATTATAAGCAATTGTAACAATTAAGTGATTCAAGAAAAATGGGGTGTTTTGTGGCCGAATTGCCACGTTGCAAGTAGTTAGTGAGAAAAGTCAGTAATCCCTCAGGATTAATCGAAAGAAGATTTTGTTGTTTAAAACAATAAATTAAAGGTCACCCATCTTGATTTCGCTCGACAACATGTTAAGATTGCACATTTGATGAAGTTCAAATTCCATTTAGTTGTTTCAATAACCAAGATTCAAATTGATCGCTGACCCCGTACCCGTCAAGTTTACAACTTCATTTGACTCTCTTGTTTAAACTAGTTCCATTATTAAGACCGGTACCCCGAGACGCCTTTTTATAACTTCACTAATTCAACAATGGTTTTGGTCATTTCAGATAACAAATGTGTCTATTGATTGTACCCAACCATTAACCCGTTAATTCTTATTAATTATTAATTACCTTCTACCGTACCCGTCATAGAACCAATCACTTCTAACCAAGCGATTAAAATAACTTCTACCCAACCCGAGGTTGCCACTAAGATTGTGCACAATTATCCGCAATCAATAATTAAATGATAAAGAATTAATAAACTAAGATCACGACACAACGTTAAATTAAATCAACTTGAATTATAAAAATAGTGCAATCTTTACATATTGTCTCACTCCATCAAGATGGATGAAAAGGCGATTAGCAACTCATATTAAAATACGAATATCCAATCAAATAAAGAGAATTCATCGTTACCGAATACAAGGAATTGAAAACGAATAACGAAATTGATCCGATCGTACTTGAAATCCTTCGAGATGGTTGAATACCAGAAAAACCCTCAAAAAGTGCTCTAGAGTCGACTGGAAGTAAAAGTTAAGGTTTCAGAATGATGAAACACGCTATATATAGGTTTCCAAAAATCTGTTCAGAACCGACCCCCATTGCGGTGCAATGGATGGTTGAGGCGCAATGGAGGGATGACTTTCCGTTGACTTTGACTTTATTGACTTGAACTGGTCGAAGACCTGAGGCATTGCGGCTCAACATATATCTATTGCGGCGCAACTTCATTTTCTGACACTTCTGTTGCGGCGCAATGGCCTTTGACTTTTGTTAACCAGCTGATGTGACTAATTTATACCAATTACCCACATCGTTATTGGCCATTTTAATATATGTTTTTAGTCGTTTTTGTATGCATTGGCGCGTTTATGGTGTTTGTTAGTGTTTACAGGTTCTAAACAGGTTACGCGTCCATTTGGTACATTTTCGGGTGATTATTGGCCAAGAAGTACGTTATATTGATGAGAGTTGATTTGAGTGGACGAGACAGCAGAGCTTAGCAAGTAATCGAGACCGAAATAAGTTGGTTCTGTACAAGCTCTTGACTGCGCCGGAGTGGGGATGCACTAGCCCACTGCGCCGCAACCCTGATCCACGGAAATCAATGAACAAACCCCCACTGCGCCGCAGTGGGGATGGCAACAGAAGGACTGCGCCGCAGTCTGTTTAAGAAGAAAAGAAGTCGTGGATTCATATTGCGCCGCAGTGGTGGTCACACAAGCCACCACCGCAGTCGGCCGAAGTCAAGTCAAACAATACCTCACTGCGCCGCAGTGGGTGCACGGGGGAATCAGACCTACCTTGTTTTTGCATCAGATTTTGGAGAAGTATAAATAGAAAAACCCTAGGTCGAAATGATCTATCAAAAATCTTTCTAGGAGCTGTTCTACAAGGGTTCTTCTTCCTCCAATCAAGATTATTTCTTAGGCGGATTCGTTGAAGATTCACGGGCACCCATCTAGATCGTATCTACTTATTGTCTTGTATTTTATTTTCTTCAAACAATTGGTACATCATGTTTCTCTTCTATTTTATTCATTATTGTGAATTGATCATGAGTGGCTAACTGTTTAATCATCCACCTTGATAAAACTAGACGTGTAATGTGATTACAATATTTTTAATTCAATAAGGTTTATTTAATTATCGTTGTTCTGTGATCTTGATGATATTAATTCTTTTCATTAATTAATTTCGATATTGGTTGCATATGATTCTTCGTTGGTGGTACCAGTTGAATGTGTATGTAATTTTAAAACGGTTACTTGTCTATAAGTAATTATCACTAGTTCATGGTATGATAGTGAATATCGTTTTAAGAAAAGATTAATTTTGTCAACGTGATTGATATCGGTTGGAGGTACCACGTTATTGTCACATAGGTTCAATTGATGATTTGATAGTCAATAAAACTGATTTTTAGAAGAATTGTCTCGGTTTTGGTGGTACCGGCTTGGGTAATTCGACTAGTAGTTAGGTGATTCGATAATTTATTCACGGTTGGTGGTACCACGTGAGTAGCGTAACCTTGTCACGATTATCTTTAAATTCTAGAGAATTTGTCCTTAGTTGAATGCAATCACATTTGAAGTCGAGGAAGTCAAGGTGGATGACTTTTAATTATACTGTCTGAACTGTTCTTTTAAATCTATGCAATCATTTTGCAAACCAATTTATTTAATTGTCAAAAGGAATTTCGAAGCAACACCCGTTTTCCAAACCATTTTACAAGCAGCTAATCATTTCCCAATCCCTGAGAACGAACTCAGACTTACCTCTTAACTATATTACAAACGATCGGGTCCACTGCCCGTGAGTGCGTAGTAGTGAGTTTTTGGGTAGTTTTAGTTTATAAATTTAAAGCTCGATTTTGCACATCACCAGCTGAGTTCTTCATCCAAACGCTCCAGAATTCATCCCTTAGCACTTGTTTTGGTTCTAGAAAGTCATTTTCTCCAGAGTTACGCTTACATATCTGTTAGTCACCTGAAACACAAACAAATACCATAAACGCAACAATTGTATACAAAAACAACTCAATAAACATGCTAACTTAACTATATAAACTGTGGGAAATGGGTATAAAATACGACATATCATGAATATGCATCCAAGATGGATGCACAAAACAAAAAACGTGATTTTTTCGATTTTGACGGATCAATGTGTTGTTAAACACTTAAATAATGATAACTAGTTATGCACTATGTTAATTTTATGGACTTTTAATGCATCAAAATGATGTTTTTAAGTGTTCTCACCGTTCTTATTTTGAAACTGTTCTCACCGGAGTGTTACCCTAAATATATATATATATATATATATATATATATATATATAATTATAGTACAAACAATCACCTTGTACAAAAAGTACAAGTTTGATCCTCCTTCTTCCTGCCACCGACAACCACCGCTACCACTATCATCATCTCCGACCACCCCAACCACGGCGTCGGCAACAAAGGTTTCGCCCGTACCGTAGCAAACCGTCACCGTCTCTTAGATCGCCGCCCATCAAATCCATACGATACCCATATGCGTCCCTTGTTAACCAATTTAGAACGGATGAGGGCAACGCCTGTACCACATCCACCCGAAAACGAGCCTGATTCTTGCCGCAAAAGTCGTCGGAGATGTCGCCAGAGGTGGTGGCGGTGGTTGTCTCGCCAAAGAAGAAGGAAGAAGGAGGAGGCCAGTGTGGCAGTCGCCGGAGAAGAAGGTTGTGGTTGTCGACGGCAGTCTCGCAGAGAAAGAGAAATAACCTTGTACTTTTGTACTTTTTTTTATTGCATGTATAATAAATAACTCACCCCTATATATATATATGTATGTATAAGTTAATTTGAGAACACTTATTTGTAAGGGGACGTGAAAGCAAATCTCAACCACACATTCTTCCTCCCTTATTTTTCTCTTATTTTGTTTTTAAATATTATTCAATCTGGTATTTTCATTTTTACTTATAATTTTAAAGAAAACCCCACTTAGAATTAATTTTTACGAAAAGAAGAAGAATGATGGCTAGAACCATTATCTTTAATTACAAGAACCATGATAACTTTCAAATTATGTATTGAATCACATAATATTTTTGTTCATTCACGTATGAGAGAATATAAAAAGTATGTTGTAGAAGAAACTTTTTTAAAAAACCTTCATAATAGCCTTTTGTGAACTTGTGAATGAATATGATCACGTTTTTGTTCACATGTGATCAAATGGGTATATATAATAAGGTTTTGAGAAACGCTTTCTTCTACAACATATATTTTTATAACATTTCATCAAAATAGATGCATCCAACAAAAAAAACGTTGATTTTTTCGATTTTAACAGATCAATGTGTTGTTAAACATTTACATAATGATAATTAGTTATAATTATGTTAGTTTTATGAACTTTTAATGTATAAAAATGACAAGTGCGGGTCTAGTTTTGTATTAGGTAGGTCCTAGGACCTACATAAGTTTCAAAAAATGTTTGGAGATGATGTGATAAATTGTAGAGGACCAATGTTGAAATTTGGTAAAGTCCTACTGGATGAAAACCAAACTAATTGATTTAGTACAGGGTGAGAGATGAAGAAGATGACTCAGAATTCCAATATGTTATTGTACTGCAACCTTATTGAAATGTTTCGGTTCTAACTCTTTGACTTCATATTTACAATTCTTGCCCCATTTTTAAAATAGTTCAATATGTTATGTACTATAATACACCTAAAAGATTCATGTAAGAATTATTTGAAATGAAAAAACTTTATATGTGAATGATGTATATAAACAAATCAGTTGTTCTTACATATGTTCTTATATATATTACTCACAAATCATAATATATTTCTCTCCCGGGTTGATACTTGTATTCATTGATTATCTTCTTGATATTCAGTTCTCTGTAAAATCATTTCAATCATTAGAAGTTTTATAATAAAGTCGTCGATCTTAAATAACGACCATTCGCATACAGCCGTACTACATTTTCAATTAATTTTAGAGTAAGTATGTTAAATACTTAAATAGATCAACCGGTTGGTGTAAGTTCAGTTCTATTCCTAATATATATTTTAAAAGCATATTATATTATATTATATTACTAGATTTTAAACCTGTGTACAACACTAGACACGCGGTTTACGATATTATCAATATTAGATCTTCATACATTTAATTCATAAAACCTTATAATTTTGAAGATATACGGTTATAAGTGTTATACTTTGCAAGTTGTAGTACGATAATCACAAGTTCGTCACTGTCATTATTAGTTGATACATATTAATGGATTGTTTGTCGTAGTCATTGCACAAGGCACATGCTACAATAATTTCTCTATTATATATATATATATTTTTTATACCAGTGGTACTCATAATGTGATATTATTATGAAAGATAATTAAGAATTAAAATATGAATATACTTGTGATCCTGTACTTGACATTCAAGTATATGTATTTGATCATGATGCGGACCATAACACGAATAAGTTTACTTTCAATCACCTATCTTATGATAATTAGATAAGATTATGATTGTTTTCATATTCTTTGATAACAATTAGGACTCTTGATTTGAGTAACAATTGTAACTTTCAACATTAATACGCAGACCTAATATATAAAAAAGGTTAATCCTATGTACCTTTTTTATTGAGAGATATAATGAATCTTGAATGGAGTTCATATTGATTTCAATTTAGTATTCAAGTAACTCTCTCTTGTAAATTGTGTTTTGTTCTGTGATCGTCCCATGTTTTGTGATTCATAAAGTGTTTAGGATAAGGATGTTGTATAAAAATCTAATCTAATACTCCATCCGTCCCATACTAATTGTCCTAGTTTGACTTTATAAGTCTTTTTTTTCAACTTTGACCATAAATATTTTTCTTTGTGTTATATAACACTTGATAGAACACATATGAATTGATTGAGTTATATATATACCTTTCATGGATATAACTTTCATCGACTAACATATAACAGAAACAAACATGATGCGGACCATAACACGAATAGGTTTATTTTCAATCACATGTCTTATGATAATTAGATAAGAATTAGGATTGTTTTTATATTCTTTGATAACAATTAGGACTCTTGATTTGAGTGACAATTGTAACTTAAAAAAAGTAAATACTCCGTATATAATACTGTCGTTCTAAAAAAAATATATTCTAAAATTGATAGTTAAAAAAAACTTCTTAAGTTGATGGTTAAAAATAAATATAAATGAAGTATTCAGGGCTAAAAAGTATAAATTATTGACGGAAAACAAAAAAGTATAAATTGATGAGACTTTTTCTACAAATTAAAATAAATACTAGTATAATAATATATTTGGATAATGATTATTAAAATTTTTAATTTATAGCGAATCTAAATGATGACATAAGCGATAGTCAATTTGATAAATTTGAGTGATTTGATTGATTAATAAGTCATTAGTTCAACTGTCTTATAGTATATATTAACATTAAGAATATTAAGATTAAGATAAATATGACAAATGGTGGTGTCTTTCATAAAGTAAAATTTAGTGTTGGATTTGGATAGGAATTTGTAGTTTTTATTGTGATTGAAATTTTTAGAGTTCATATTGAGTATTTTTTTCATATTAAATATTAAATATCTATTTTAATTTGTAGCTGATAATTATATAAATTATTAATATTATACATTTGAATGGGAATTGATTTATCTTAGATACACGTGAACAAAAATTCTTAATACTTTTAATAACCTAATGTTTATCTAAGGATAGAAGTAGTCGACATCTATATCTATAAATATACTTATTAATATACGAATAACAAAAGTCAAGAAAAGTCAAAATTAAAAATTTTGAGTAAATTAGTATAATAAAAGATATTATATTATATTACTAGTTAATCAACCCGGATTTAACCCAGACGTTTAATTAAAAATTTAAAACAAAAAAATATATAGAAATATGTATTTAATTTGTTGTCAATACATTATAATTTGATACGGAGATAGCAACATACTTGTAAAATGAACATTAATACATAAAACCGATTAGGGTGATGAAAAATTGAAAAGTAACTATCATAAATCAATAGTAGATATGAAACTAAAGTTAAAGAGTTAGGATATTATCTTTTATATTAATTAAAAATAATTAAGGTTAAAAAAAGAGAAAATTACATTTTTGGTACCTCAATTTGGCAATTTTTGTACTTTTAGTCTCTAACTCAAAAAATTGTAGTTTTCATATGTAAAGTTTTGTGTTTTTTTTTCCAGTTTTGGTACCACGTTCATACGGCGTTAAATTTTGCCGTTAACGCCCTCAAGTGACAAGCATGTGAGGGGTATTTTAGTCTTTTGACCCTCTCTTTGTATAGAAAAATTACAGTTTTGATACCTCAAGTTGTCAATTTTTTCACTTTTGGTACCTCAAGTAGACAACATTTTTTTATAACACATTAACACTTTATAATTTTTATATCACACATTAGCATCTATCAAACAACACACACTTAAAAATCAACACAATCACCCACAATTACACCAACAACATATAATATTAGGGATGAGAGGATTCAGATCTCTTATATGAATCATACACTACCAGAGAGAATTTTCCGGCGACATGAGTTTTTTCTGGCCATCGATCCACCAATGCATTCGGTTCATCCACAATCACCCGAATTACACCAACAACGTATAATATTTCAAGAATAGATACACACCATTGGGTGTTTTTTTAGGAGCCGTAAAAAAAATTAAAAAATCATGTTTGTTGATTTTTGAGCATGTGTTCTTTGATAAATGTTAATGTCTGAGATGAAAATTGGAGAGTGAAATAAAAATATGTTACCTACTTGAGGTACCAAAAGTGAAAACATTGACAACTTGAGGTATCAAAACTGTAATTTTTCTCAAAAAGATGAGGTCAAAAGACTAAAATAACCCTCA
This sequence comes from Erigeron canadensis, assembly GCF_010389155.1. Taxonomy (NCBI): domain Eukaryota; kingdom Viridiplantae; phylum Streptophyta; class Magnoliopsida; order Asterales; family Asteraceae; genus Erigeron; species Erigeron canadensis. Next base: position 2,338,462 of record NC_057766.1, on the reverse strand, counting down.
CGTGCTTGTCACGTGAGGGCGTTAACGGCAAAATTTAACGCCGTTTGAACGTGGTACCAAAATTGAAAAAAAAAACACAAAACTTTAGGTATGAAAACTGCAATTTTTTAAGTTAGAGACTAAAAGTGCAAAAATTGCCAAATTGAAGTACCAAAAATGTAATTTTCTCTTAAAAAAATAATATAAAAAAATGGCATATTGCCTAATATAAAAAAAAGTTTTTAAAATAAAAAAAAATATATTATGACATCATATATTTTAAAAATAGTTTAAAAAAAAATAGTGACATACCACATAGGTAAAAAGTTTATGGAAACAATTTTCTTTTATTTATATAAAAAATATTATATTATATTACTCGTATATCATATCATATTATATTATATTATATATTATATTCTCTTCTTTAATATGACAATGGTATGTGAACAGTGTACTTTGTCTTTTTGTGTCAACATCCAAAGATTCATATAAATATAAAAACAACCAAATATTAAACAACACCCCAAATAGGAAGAGTGGCAAAGGAAGTTTGGTGTATAAATAATAGGTATGGGGATCGAAACCCTTGCCCAGAATTTTTTTCATGTTTTTAATTTCTTGAGTTTTTCTAGTACCACACTCATGTTTTTAATTTCTTGAGTTTTTCTAGTACCACACTCCAAAGTATATATATATATATATATATATAGGATACTTATTTTGAGAACCAATTTTTTTATAAGAACCGTGATAACTCATAAATTTTGTTTTGGTATCATATTTTTTTTTTACATTCACATGTGAAACATTATAAAAATATTTGTTGCAGAAGAAATTTTTTTTCAAAACCTTATATATAATCGTTTGTCACATGTGAAAAAAAATGTGTACAAATTTATTCACAAGTTCACAAAAGGCTACTTTGAAGGTTTTTTTTAAAAAATATCTTCTACAACATACATTTTTATATTATTTCACATGTGAATGAAAAAAAAACATGTTAACAAATATATAATTTAAAAGTTCTCATAATTCTTAAAAAAAATGGTTCTTAAGATAAGAAAACTTTATATATATATATAGAGAGAGTTTCCTTATTTTGAAAACCATTTTTTTTGTAAGAACCGTGAAAACTCTTAGATAATATATTTGTTCACATGTTTTTTTTTTCATTCACATGTGAAGTGATATAAAAAGGGATGTTGTAGAAGAAACTTTTTTATGAAACCTTTAAAGTAGCATTTTATGAACTTGTGAATGAATTTGTTCACATTTATTATTCACATGTAACAAACGGCTATATGTAAGGTTTTGAAAAAAAAAAAATTCTGCAAAATATGTTTTTACAAAAAAATGGGTTCTCAAAATAAGAGACCCCTATATATATATATATATATATATATATATAATTTTGAGGAAATAATTTAGTAAAACGAAATTGGAATGAATGGTTGAGAGTTTTTGGGTTTCAATAAATGGTCATATTTTGTTCTTTCAATTTTTCTTATTACAAACCAATGGATCATTATTGATACATGAACATGCAATATTATTAATTATACTCTAATTATTAAGAGATTATTACCTATAAATGTAATTAATTATGAAAAAATGTCTATGTTAAGTAAAGATCTTGTAAATGTTTATGTAATGTAATGAATTTTCAAATTCTGGTTATTGAATGTAACCGGGTATATATGTCAACCATATAAGTTGTCACGTGTAACTTTTTTATTGGTATGATACATCCAATAATCGAGATTTCAAAGTTATAATATAGTTTTTTTACAAGATCTTTACATAACATAAACATTTTGTTATAGTTAATTATATTCACAAGTAATAATATCTATTATTAACGAAATGGGTACATATAATATCCCATAAAATGCAAGAATAGTGACACTAAAATGCAAGAGTAGTGACACTTATGGGTTGCTTATATGTAGCTTTTATATATTTATCAATCACATCACAATTGGTATATGAAATGGTACCATATAGAATTCACGTATATTAAACTTTTGGTTTTAAAAATTTAAGCATGTTTTTATTCGAATTTTCTTATGGGTATTTTGGATTTATAACGGAACAGCAATTACAAATGCAAAAAGATAAGCGAAGCGTTGCAGGCCTTAAACTAACTAGTTATTAAAAAAAAACTTTACGGTGAATAGTATAGTAATTGTATATGATTGTCTGATTGGTCCGCGTGTTCATTGGGTGATAATATAAGCATAATAATAAATTATTAAGTTAGACCTTCTAAATTAAAACATTTTTAATCAATAATACTTTCATACGATTGGTGCATGTGTCCATTCAGTGATGCATGATATATAAAATATAATTAAAAATGTTTTAATGAATAATACTTTCATGCAATTGGTGCATGTGTCCATTGATCGAGTGATGCTTGATATAAAATAAAATTAAAAACTTCTTGATGAATAATATTTTCATGCGATTGGTGCAAGTGTCCTTTGGGTGATAATATAAACATAAAACTTCGATCAGCTGTTTAATTTTGGTTTGATTATTTATCCTATAACTTAAAAAAGAAAATAGGGGTTATGCTTAGCACCCTTAAAGTTTTTTTAGGTGTAAAACTCTCTCTTAATTAGTTTAGAGCTTTGTCATTTTTTCTAGATTTTATATATTTTTTATATACTTATTAAATAGATAATTATATTTAAAACTCTATCATAATTTTTTTCTAATCAAAACAAATACTTCTAAATTTTAAAGATATATAATTTCATTAAAACTTTCCAATAAATTATTATATATACAACTTAAATTTTATTAATCATTCTCATTCATGTTATTCATCTCCTTCCTATCCTTAATAAACAAGTCAAGTTTAGTGAAGATATCAACAAAAAAATCATACGGTTTTTTATATCACTTTCGTTTTATTTTTGGTATTTTCTTCGTATTTTTTTTATTTGATATTAAATTGTTATGTTACTGTTATTTTTATAAAAAAACTTTTTATATCTTTTTTAGTTTAGCTAGCTGTCAATTATAGTTTGATTATGACTTTTTTTTCTACTACAAAAGTGTTTATTCTTTTAATTTGTTTTCTTCATGTTTTGTTATTTTTCAAATGTTTTGTTATTTATTATTTTGATATTTACTTTTGATATATATATATTTTGAAAATATATGTCCATCGGACGAGCCTGAACACTAGTATTTATATATATAGGGAAAAGTGACTGTGGAGTTGTTAAAGCAGCATGATTTAGATCAGCGGTAAATACTCTAGGTTCTGGAGACAAGGTTATGGGTTTGATTTTTATACCATGCAAAAGTTGGAGGGTCTTTTTTACCATTTATGTAGAAAATAGAAGCAGCTTATCTACTTAGATAAATATAACATCTTAAACTCCACATACACCGTCGAGATAATTAGGCTCAAAACCAGCAGATGGCGGCATTGAGCAATTTCTTTTTTTTTTGAATGTGGAGTTGTTAGACATCTAACTTGAGTAAGAGATTCTCCACATATTAATTTCAATACATTTGTTAATGTTAGTTTATTATTTGATATTGAACTGTTATGTTATTGTTAGTTTTCAACCCTTTTAATTTAGTTTGTTGTCAATTATAGTTTAATTATGACTACTTCTTCTATTACAAAAGTGTTTCTTCTTATAAAATTGTTTTGTTATTTTTCACATGTTTGTTATTTATTATTTTGATATTTATATTTATATTTTGTTGTCAATAATCTTTTATTTATATAAGAGATATTATATTATATTACTCGTATATTATATTATATTACCTACTATAATAAAGGAGTACCATGTAAACAGTTTTTTTTGTCTTTACATGCAGTTTTAATATAAATAATAGAATTAGCAATTATAATAACAAAAGTGGATTTGGTAGAGTGGTTGGTCTCTATGGCTTAGAGGGTGGAGGTAATAGGTTCAGCCTTCCCCTTATTTTTTTGGTTTTTTTTTTAATACTAAAGTATTTGCAATTTAGCCCCTGTTTTTTTTTTACTTTTCAGTTCCTCATGTTTCTCTTTTATTACTTTAACCACCTAACTTTATATAATTTGTGTTTTTTTTAATCTTTTGTAACATTTTGTTTTTTTAATACCTTTATCACATTTAACATTTTTTTTATAACTTTTTAAAATGCTATGTATTTTGTTATTTACTATGTTTTTTTTTTAAATAAAAACTTTACGGTGAATAGTATAGTAATTGTATATGATTGCCTGATTGGTCCGCGTGTTCGTTGGGTGATAATATAAGCATAATAATAAATTATTAAGTTAGACCTTCTTAATTAAAACATTTTTAATCAATAATACTTTCATACGATTGGTGCATGTGTCCATTGATCGAGTGATTCTTAATATAAAATAAAATTAAAAACTTCTTAATGAATCTTTCATGCGATTGGTGCATATGTCCTTTGGGTAATAATATAAACATAAAACTTCGATCAACTGTTTAATTTTGGTTTGATTATTTATTTATCCTATAACTTAAAAAAAAATAGAGGTTATGCTTAGCACCCTCAAAGCTTTTTTTTTAGGTGTAAAACTCTCTCTTAATTAGTTTAGAGCTTTGTTATTTTTTCTAGATTTTATTTTTTTTTATTTACTTATTAAATAGATAATTATATTTAAAACTCTATCATAAATTTTTTCTAATCAAAACAAATACTTCTAAATTTTAAAGATATATAATTTCATTAAAACTTTTCAATAAATTATTATATATACAACTTAAATTTTATTAATCATTCTCATTCATGTTATTCATCTCCTTCCTATCCTTAATAAACAAGTCAAGTGTAGTAAAGATATCAACAAAAAAATCATACGGTTTTTTATATCACTTTCGTTTTATTTTTGGTATTTTCTTCGTATTTTTTTTATTTGATATTAAATTGTTATGTTACTGTTATTTTTATAAAAAAACTTTTTATATCTTTTTTAGTTTAGCTAGCTGTCAATTATAGTTTGATTATGACTTTTTTTTTCTACTACAAAAGTGTTTATTCTTTTAAATTTGTTTTCTTCATGTTTTGTTATTTTTCAAATGTTTTGTTATTTATTATTTTGATATTTACTTTTGATATATATATATTTTGAAAATATATGTCCATCGGACGAGCCTGAACACTAGTATTTATATATATAGGGAAAAGTGACTGTGGAGTTGTTAAAGCAGCATGATTTAGATCAGCGGTAAATACTCTAGGTTCTGGAGACAAGGTTATGGGTTTGATTTTTATACCATGCAAAAGTTGGAGGGTCTTTTTTACCATTTATGTAGAAAATAGAAGCAGCTTATCTACTTAGATAAATATAACATCTTAAACTCCACATACACCGTCGAGATAATTAGGCTCAAAACCAGCAGATGGCGGCATTGAGCAATTTCTTTTTTTTTGAATGTGGAGTTGTTAGACATCTAACTTGAGTAAGAGATTCTCCACATATTAATTTCAATACATTTGTTAATGTTAGTTTATTATTTGATATTGAACTGTTATGTTATTGTTAGTTTTCAACCCTTTTAATTTAGTTTGTTGTCAATTATAGTTTAATTATGACTACTTCTTCTATTACAAAAGTGTTTCTTCTTATAAAATTGTTTTGTTATTTTTCACATGTTTTGTTATTTATTATTTTGATATTTATATTTATATTTTGTTGTCAATAATCTTTTATTTATATAAGAGATATTATATTATATTACTCGTATATTATATTATATTACCTACTATAATAAAGGAGTACCATGTAAACAGTTTTTTTTGTCTTTACATGCAGTTTTAATATAAATAATAGAATTAGCAATTATAATAACAAAAGTGGATTTGGTAGAGTGGTTGGTCTCTATGGCTTAGAGGGTGGAGGTAATAGGTTCAGCCTTCCCCTTATTTTTTTGGTTTTTTTTTTAATACTAAAGTATTTGCAATTTAGCCCCTGTTTTTTTTTTACTTTTCAGTTCCTCATGTTTCTCTTTTATTACTTTAACCACCTAACTTTATATAATTTGTGTTTTTTTTAATCTTTTGTAACATTTTGTTTTTTTAATACCTTTATCACATTTAACATTTTTTTTATAACTTTTTAAAATGCTATGTATTTTGTTATTTACTATGTTTTTTTTTTAAATAAAAAACTTTACGGTGAATAGTATAGTAATTGTATATGATTGCCTGATTGGTCCGCGTGTTCGTTGGGTGATAATATAAGCATAATAATAAATTATTAAGTTAGACCTTCTTAATTAAAACATTTTTAATCAATAATACTTTCATACGATTGGTGCATGTGTCCATTGATCGAGTGATTCTTAATATAAAATAAAATTAAAAACTTCTTAATGAATCTTTCATGCGATTGGTGCATATGTCCTTTGGGTAATAATATAAACATAAAACTTCGATCAACTGTTTAATTTTGGTTTGATTATTTATTTATCCTATAACTTAAAAAAAAAATAGAGGTTATGCTTAGCACCCTCAAAGCTTTTTTTTTAGGTGTAAAACTCTCTCTTAATTAGTTTAGAGCTTTGTTATTTTTTCTAGATTTTATTTATTTTTTATTTACTTATTAAATAGATAATTATATTTAAAACTCTATCATAAATTTTTTCTAATCAAAACAAATACTTCTAAATTTTAAAGATATATAATTTCATTAAAACTTTTCAATAAATTATTATATATACAACTTAAATTTTATTAATCATTCTCATTCATGTTATTCATCTCCTTCCTATCCTTAATAAACAAGTCAAGTGTAGTAAAGATATCAACAAAAAATCATACGGTTTTTTATATCACTTTCGTTTTATTTTTGGTATTTTCTTCGTATTTTTTTTATTTGATATTAAATTGTTATGTTACTGTTATTTTTATAAAAAAACTTTTTATATCTTTTTTAGTTTAGCTAGCTGTCAATTATAGTTTGATTATGACTTTTTTTTCTACTACAAAAGTGTTTATTCTTTTAAATTTGTTTTCTTCATGTTTTGTTATTTTTCAAATGTTTTGTTATTTATTATTTTGATATTTACTTTTGATATATATATATTTTGAAAATATATGTCCATCGGACGAGCCTGAACACTAGTATTTATATATATAGGGAAAAGTGACTGTGGAGTTGTTAAAGCAGCATGATTTAGATCAGCGGTAAATACTCTAGGTTCTGGAGACAAGGTTATGGGTTTGATTTTTATACCATGCAAAAGTTGGAGGGTCTTTTTTACCATTTATGTAGAAAATAGAAGCAGCTTATCTACTTAGATAAATATAACATCTTAAACTCCACATACACCGTCGAGATAATTAGGCTCAAAACCAGCAGATGGCGGCATTGAGCAATTTCTTTTTTTTTTGAATGTGGAGTTGTTAGACATCTAACTTGAGTAAGAGATTCTCCACATATTAATTTCAATACATTTGTTAATGTTAGTTTATTATTTGATATTGAACTGTTATGTTATTGTTAGTTTTCAACCCTTTTAATTTAGTTTGTTGTCAATTATAGTTTAATTATGACTACTTCTTCTATTACAAAAGTGTTTCTTCTTATAAAATTGTTTTGTTATTTTTCACATGTTTTGTTATTTATTATTTTGATATTTATATTTATATTTTGTTGTCAATAATCTTTTATTTATATAAGAGATATTATATTATATTACTCGTATATTATATTATATTACCTACTATAATAAAGGAGTACCATGTAAACAGTTTTTTTTGTCTTTACATGCAGTTTTAATATAAATAATAGAATTAGCAATTATAATAACAAAAGTGGATTTGGTAGAGTGGTTGGTCTCTATGGCTTAGAGGGTGGAGGTAATAGGTTCAGCCTTCCCCTTATTTTTTTGGTTTTTTTTTTAATACTAAAGTATTTGCAATTTAGCCCCTGTTTTTTTTTTACTTTTCAGTTCCTCATGTTTCTCTTTTATTACTTTAACCACCTAACTTTATATAATTTGTGTTTTTTTTAATCTTTTGTAACATTTTGTTTTTTTAATACCTTTATCACATTTAACATTTTTTTTATAACTTTTTAAAATGCTATGTATTTTGTTATTTACTATGTTTTTTTTTAAATAAAAAACTTTACGGTGAATAGTATAGTAATTGTATATGATTGCCTGATTGGTCCGCGTGTTCGTTGGGTGATAATATAAGCATAATAATAAATTATTAAGTTAGACCTTCTTAATTAAAACATTTTTAATCAATAATACTTTCATACGATTGGTGCATGTGTCCATTGATCGAGTGATTCTTAATATAAAATAAAATTAAAAACTTCTTAATGAATCTTTCATGCGATTGGTGCATATGTCCTTTGGGTAATAATATAAACATAAAACTTCGATCAACTGTTTAATTTTGGTTTGATTATTTATTTATCCTATAACTTAAAAAAAAAATAGAGGTTATGCTTAGCACCCTCAAAGCTTTTTTTTTAGGTGTAAAACTCTCTCTTAATTAGTTTAGAGCTTTGTTATTTTTTCTAGATTTTATTTATTTTTTATTTACTTATTAAATAGATAATTATATTTAAAACTCTATCATAAATTTTTCTAATCAAAACAAATACTTCTAAATTTTAAAGATATATAATTTCATTAAAACTTTTCAATAAATTATTATATATACAACTTAAATTTTATTAATCATTCTCATTCATGTTATTCATCTCCTTCCTATCCTTAATAAACAAGTCAAGTGTAGTAAAGATATCAACAAAAAAATCATACGGTTTTTTATATCACTTTCGTTTTATTTTTGGTATTTTCTTCGTATTTTTTTTATTTGATATTAAATTGTTATGTTACTGTTATTTTTATAAAAAAACTTTTTATATCTTTTTTAGTTTAGCTAGCTGTCAATTATAGTTTGATTATGACTTTTTTTTTCTACTACAAAAGTGTTTATTCTTTTAAATTTGTTTTCTTCATGTTTTGTTATTTTTCAAATGTTTTGTTATTTATTATTTTGATATTTACTTTTGATATATATATATTTGAAAATATATGTCCATCGGACGAGCCTGAACACTAGTATTTATATATATAGGGAAAAGTGACTGTGGAGTTGTTAAAGCAGCATGATTTAGATCAGCGGTAAATACTCTAGGTTCTGGAGACAAGGTTATGGGTTTGATTTTTATACCATGCAAAAGTTGGAGGGTCTTTTTTACCATTTATGTAGAAAATAGAAGCAGCTTATCTACTTAGATAAATATAACATCTTAAACTCCACATACACCGTCGAGATAATTAGGCTCAAAACCAGCAGATGGCGGCATTGAGCAATTTCTTTTTTTTTGAATGTGGAGTTGTTAGACATCTAACTTGAGTAAGAGATTCTCCACATATTAATTTCAATACATTTGTTAATGTTAGTTTATTATTTGATATTGAACTGTTATGTTATTGTTAGTTTTCAACCCTTTTAATTTAGTTTGTTGTCAATTATAGTTTAATTATGACTACTTCTTCTATTACAAAAGTGTTTCTTCTTATAAAATTGTTTTGTTATTTTTCACATGTTTTGTTATTTATTATTTTGATATTTATATTTATATTTTGTTGTCAATAATCTTTTATTTATATAAGAGATATTATATTATATTACTCGTATATTATATTATATTACCTACTATAATAAAGGAGTACCATGTAAACAGTTTTTTTTGTCTTTACATGCAGTTTTAATATAAATAATAGAATTAGCAATTATAATAACAAAAGTGGATTTGGTAGAGTGGTTGGTCTCTATGGCTTAGAGGGTGGAGGTAATAGGTTCAGCCTTCCCCTTATTTTTTTGGTTTTTTTTTTAATACTAAAGTATTTGCAATTTAGCCCCTGTTTTTTTTTTACTTTTCAGTTCCTCATGTTTCTCTTTTATTACTTTAACCACCTAACTTTATATAATTTGTGTTTTTTTTAATCTTTTGTAACATTTTGTTTTTTTAATACCTTTATCACATTTAACATTTTTTTTATAACTTTTTAAAATGCTATGTATTTTGTTATTTACTATGTTTTTTTTTTAAATAAAAAACTTTACGGTGAATAGTATAGTAATTGTATATGATTGCCTGATTGGTCCGCGTGTTCGTTGGGTGATAATATAAGCATAATAATAAATTATTAAGTTAGACCTTCTTAATTAAAACATTTTTAATCAATAATACTTTCATACGATTGGTGCATGTGTCCATTGATCGAGTGATTCTTAATATAAAATAAAATTAAAAACTTCTTAATGAATCTTTCATGCGATTGGTGCATATGTCCTTTGGGTAATAATATAAACATAAAACTTCGATCAACTGTTTAATTTTGGTTTGATTATTTATTTATCCTATAACTTAAAAAAAAAATAGAGGTTATGCTTAGCACCCTCAAAGCTTTTTTTTAGGTGTAAAACTCTCTCTTAATTAGTTTAGAGCTTTGTTATTTTTTCTAGATTTTATTTATTTTTTATTTACTTATTAAATAGATAATTATATTTAAAACTCTATCATAAATTTTTTCTAATCAAAACAAATACTTCTAAATTTTAAAGATATATAATTTCATTAAAACTTTTCAATAAATTATTATATATACAACTTAAATTTTATTAATCATTCTCATTCATGTTATTCATCTCCTTCCTATCCTTAATAAACAAGTCAAGTGTAGTAAAGATATCAACAAAAAAATCATACGGTTTTTTATATCACTTTCGTTTTATTTTTGGTATTTTCTTCGTATTTTTTTTATTTGATATTAAATTGTTATGTTACTGTTATTTTTATAAAAAAACTTTTTATATCTTTTTTAGTTTAGCTAGCTGTCAATTATAGTTTGATTATGACTTTTTTTTTCTACTACAAAAGTGTTTATTCTTTTAAATTTGTTTTCTTCATGTTTTGTTATTTTTCAAATGTTTTGTTATTTATTATTTTGATATTTACTTTTGATATATATATATTTGAAAATATATGTCCATCGGACGAGCCTGAACACTAGTATTTATATATATAGGGAAAAGTGACTGTGGAGTTGTTAAAGCAGCATGATTTAGATCAGCGGTAAATACTCTAGGTTCTGGAGACAAGGTTATGGGTTTGATTTTTATACCATGCAAAAGTTGAAGGGTCTTTTCTACCATTTATGTAGAAAATAGAAGCAGCTTATCTACTTAGATAAATATAACATCTTAAACTCCACATACACCGTCGAGATAATTATGCTCAAAACCAGCAGATGGCGGCATTGAGCAATTTTTTTTTTTTTGAATGTGGAGTTGTTAGACATCTAACTTGAGTAAGAGATTCTCCACATATTAATTTCAATACATTTGTTAATGTTAGTTTATTATTTGATATTGAACTGTTATGTTATTGTTAGTTTTCAACCCTTTTAATTTAGTTTGTTGTCAATTATAGTTTAATTATGACTACTTCTTCTATTACAAAAGTGTTTCTTCTTATAAAATTGTTTTGTTATTTTTCACATGTTTTGTTATTTATTATTTATTATTTTGATATTTATATTTATATTTTGTTGTCAATAATCTTTTATTTATATAAGAGATATTATATTATATTACTCGTATATTATATTATATTACCTACTATAATAAAGGAGTACCATGTAAACAGTTTTTTTTGTCTTTACATGCAGTTTTAATATAAATAATAGAATTAGCAATTATAATAACAGAAGTGGATTTGATAGAGTGGTTGGTCTCTATGGCTTAGAGGGTGGAGGTAATAGGTTCAAGCCTTCCCCTTATTTTTTTGGTTTTTTTTTTAATACTAAAGTATTTGCAATTTAGCCCCTGTTTTTTTTACTTTTCAGTTCCTCATGTTTCTCTTTTATTACTTTAACCACCTAACTTTATATAATTTGTGTTTTTTTTTAATCTTTTGTAACATTTTGTTTTTTTAATACCTTTATCACATTTAACATTTTTTTTTATAACTTTTTAAAATGCTATGTATTTTGTTATTTACTATGTTTTTTTTTAAATAAAAAACTTTACGGTGAATAGTATAGTAATTGTATATGATTGCCTGATTGGTCTGCGTGTTCGTTGGGTGATAATATAAGCATAATAATAAATTATTAAGTTAGACCTTCTTAATTAAAACATTTTTAATCAATAATACTTTCATACGATTGGTGCATGTGTCCATTCAGTGATGCATGATATATAAAATATAATTAAAAATGTTTTAACGAATAATACTTTCATGCGATTGGTGCATGTGTCCATTGATCGAGTGATGCTTAATATAAAATAAAATTAAAAACTTCTTATTGAATCTTTCATGCGATTGGTGCATATGTCCTTTGGGTAATAATATAAACATAAAACTTCGATCAACTGTTTAATTTTGGTTTGATTATTTATTTATCCTATAACTTAAAAAAAAAATAGAGGTTATGCTTAGCACCCTCAAAGCTTTTTTTTAGGTGTAAAACTCTCTCTTAATTAGTTTAGAGCTTTGTTATTTTTTCTAGATTTTATTTATTTTTTATTTACTTATTAAATAGATAATTATATTTAAAACTCTATCATAAATTTTTTCTAATCAAAACAAATACTTCTAAATTTTAAAGATATATAATTTCATTAAAACTTTCCAATAAATTATTATATATATAACTTAAATTTTATTAATCATTCTCATTCATGTTATTCATCTCCTTCCTATCCTTAATAAACAAGTCAAGTTTAGTAAAGATATCAACAAAAAAATCATACGGTTTTTTATATCACTTTCGTTTTATTTTTGGTATTTTCTTCGTATTTTTTTTATTTGATATTAAATTGTTATGTTACTGTTATTTTTATAAAAAACTTTTTATATCTTTTTTAGTTTAGCTAGCTGTCAATTATAGTTTGATTATGACTTTTTTTTTCTACTACAAAAGTGTTTATTCTTTTAAATTTGTTTTCTTCATGTTTTGTTATTTTTCAAATGTTTTGTTATTTATTATTTTGATATTTACTTTTGATATATATATATTTTGAAAATATATGTCCATCGGACGAGCCTGAACACTAGTATTTATATATATAGGGAAAAGTGACTGTGGAGTTGTTAAAGCAGCATGATTTAGATCAGCGGTAAATACTCTAGGTTCTGGAGACAAGGTTATGGGTTTGATTTTTATACCATGCAAAAGTTGAAGGGTCTTTTCTACCATTTATGTAGAAAATAGAAGCAGCTTATCTACTTAGGTAAATATAACATCTTAAACTCCACATACACCGTCGAGATAATTATGCTCAAAACCAGCAGATGGCGGCATTGAGCAATTTTTTTTTTTTTGAATGTGGAGTTGTTAGACATCTAACTTGAGTAAGAGATTCTCCACATATTAATTTCAATACATTTGTTAATGTTAGTTTATTATTTGATATTGAACTGTTATGTTATTGTTAGTTTTCAACCCTTTTAATTTAGTTTGTTGTCAATTATAGTTTAATTATGACTACTTCTTCTATTACAAAAGTGTTTCTTCTTATAAAATTGTTTTGTTATTTTTCACATGTTTTGTTATTTATTATTTATTATTTTGATATTTATATTTATATTTTGTTGTCAATAATCTTTTATTTATATAAGAGATATTATATTATATTACTCGTATATTATATTATATTACCTACTATAATAAAGGAGTACCATGTAAACAGTTTTTTTTGTCTTTACATGCAGTTTTAATATAAATAATAGAATTAGCAATTATAATAACAGAAGTGGATTTGATAGAGTGGTTGGTCTCTATGGCTTAGAGGGTGGAGGTAATAGGTTCAAGCCTTCCCCTTATTTTTTTGGTTTTTTTTTTAATACTAAAGTATTTGCAATTTAGCCCCTGTTTTTTTTACTTTTCAGTTCCTCATGTTTCTCTTTTATTACTTTAACCACATAACTTTATATAATTTGTGTTTTTTTTTAATCTTTTGTAACATTTTGTTTTTTTAATACCTTTATCACATTTAACATTTTTTTTTATAACTTTTTAAAATGCTATGTATTTTGTTATTTACTATGTTTTTTTTTTAAATAAAAAACTTTACGGTGAATAGTATAGTAATTGTATATGATTGCCTGATTGGTCTGCGTGTTCGTTGGGTGATAATATAAGCATAATAATAAATTATTAAGTTAGACCTTCTTAATTAAAACATTTTTAATCAATAATACTTTCATACGATTGGTGCATGTGTCCATTCAGTGATGCATGATATATAAAATATAATTAAAAATGTTTTAACGAATAATACTTTCATGCGATTGGTGCATGTGTCCATTGATCGAGTGATGCTTAATATAAAATAAAATTAAAAACTTCTTATTGAATCTTTCATGCGATTGGTGCATATGTCCTTTGGGTAATAATATAAACATAAAACTTCGATCAACTGTTTAATTTTGGTTTGATTATTTATTTATCCTATAACTTAAAAAAAAAATAGAGGTTATGCTTAGCACCCTCAAAGCTTTTTTTTAGGTGTAAAACTCTCTCTTAATTAGTTTAGAGCTTTGTTATTTTTTCTAGATTTTATTTATTTTTTATTTACTTATTAAATAGATAATTATATTTAAAACTCTATCATAAATTTTTTCTAATCAAAACAAATACTTCTAAATTTTAAAGATATATAATTTCATTAAAACTTTCCAATAAATTATTATATATACAACTTAAATTTTATTAATCATTCTCATTCATGTTATTCATCTCCTTCCTATCCTTAATAAACAAGTCAAGTTTAGTAAAGATATCAACAAAAAAATCATACGGTTTTTTATATCACTTTCGTTTTATTTTTGGTATTTTCTTCGTTTTTTTTATTTGATATTAAATTGTTATGTTACTGTTATTTTTATAAAAAAACTTTTTATATCTTTTTTAGTTTAGCTAGTTGTCAATTATAGTTTGATTATGACTTTTTTTTTTCTACTACAAAAGTGTTTATTCTTTTAAATTTGTTTTCTTCATGTTTTGTTATTTTTCAAATGTTTTGTTATTTATTATTTTGATATTTACTTTTGATATATATATATTTTGAAAATATATGTCCATCGGACGAACCTGAACACTAGTATTTATATATATAGGGAAAAGTGACTGTGGAGTTGTTAAAGCAGCATGATTTAGATCAGCGGTAAATACTCTAGGTTCTGGAGACAAGGTTATGGGTTTGATTTTTATACCATGCAAAAGTTGGAGGGTCTTTTCTACCATTTATGTAGAAAATAGAAGCAGCTTATCTACTTAGGTAAATATAACATCTTAAACTCCACATACACCGTCGAAATAGTTAGGCTCAAAACCAGCAGATGGGCATTGAGCAATTTCTTTTTTTTTTTGAATGTGGAGTTGTTAGACATCTAACTTGAGTAAGAGATTCTCCACATATTAATTTCAATACATTTGTTAATGTTAGTTTATTATTTGATATTGAATTGTTATGTTATTGTTATTTTTCAATCCTTTTAATTTAGTTTGTTGTCAATTATAGTTTAATTATGACTACTTCTTCTATTACAAAAGTGTTTCTTCTTATAAAATTGTTTTGTTTATGTTTTGTTATTTTTCACATGTTTTGTTATTTATTATTTTGATTTATATATATATATATATATATATATATGGAAAAGTGAGTATGAGATAGTTATGCATCTAACTTAGGTGAAAAACCCCTCACATATTAATTTTTTAATATTTTGAATAAATGTTTGGGCTCCCATGTTTTTTTATGTTTTAAAAAATGGTATATGAGGGTTTTTAGTAACTTAAATACCTAACAGCTTCATATTCTTTTCCCTATATATATATACATATATTTCGAGACTATCAGTCCATCGGTCGTGCCTGAAGGCTAATTAAAATTTGGAATAAGAGCACGAAAATATAATCAACTATAACTAAATGTTTATGTTGTGTAGTGATCGACCTATGAGATTGTTTAATTAATGTAAAAAATTATGTATATATTTTATTCGAACAATGTAAACTATGTAACAACTTACCTCGTTTGTACAACATAAAAACATCGCCACATCGGTCCTTACATTAATTAACACAAATAAAAAGCTTATTACACTTTTTATTTTCTTTAGTTTTTTCAAATTTATACCTACAAAGTATGTATACCTATGACGTTCTATAAATAATTCATAATCCTATCTCCAAGTTCAACCAATTTGGCCATTTAGTTTCTTTAGTTCTCCCAGTCCGAAAATGAGTGATATTTCCCTCATTATAACTTCATGTCTGCCCATAACTATCTCAATCCTTGTGACGTGTATCGTCCTTCTATGTCTGTACTCAAACCCGAACACCCCGAATCTTTCCATCGAGGAATTCTCGGTTCCAGCTTTGAACAAAACGTCCGGCCATCCAGCCTACGATCTCTATTTTGACCTTAAACTCAGAAACATGAACAAGGCAATTGGTCTTTACTTCGATGACCCTTCAAGCATTGCTTTCTCTTATTACCCTCTTGAAGACCCATATCAGAAATACACATGGGTATGCACTTTGCCAGCTTTTTACCAAGGTAATGGCAAGACTAAGCATATCCGAAGCCTTGCCAAGCACAACCACCTTAGCCTGTCAAACAACCAAGTAGCGAATGAGACCGATCAGGACGACTTGCTTGTTATGGATGTGACCACTGTGTCACCAGCATCTTACCAAGGTAATTAACAACCAATCTAATTTAAAGTGCCAAAAATATATACATACTGACATACACTGATACATACATATATATATATATATAGGTTGAGTATTATAAAACAAGTATTAAAGTAAAACAGATAAGACAATATCTTGAACCTTTGATCATAGTTAAATAGATGCACGAAGATTCACGAAATAACTGATACAGGATGATTTTCACGATGCACGGTGATCGATTTCAGTGAAGAGAAACCTATAGTTTTATTATGAAAGAGAAACTAATTAGCTGATTTTGTATATGTACTAATTAAACTATATGTTATATATCAAATGTGATTTCACCACAATACCCATCCCCTTATTTTTTTTAATTTAAATATGTAGATCATCCCTTGTTGAGGAGCTTGCTTGGGGACTACCTGCAGCTTCCATCTATGATGTTGGAAAATGGAGATGGACGCAAAGAGGTAGCAAAAATTGATGAGCCAGTGAAAGTGGTGAGTTTTAAGATTAACTTGATTGTCAACTATTGTAACACCCCGAGCTAGGGCTCGAAATATTACGGAAATCATATAGCACAAGGAGGGATTATCGTAGGCAACTAAATGACATTAATGAATTCGGTGAATCCACAACAAGTCAAATATTCAAACAATGCACAAGGAGCAAATGACCATCAAAGTTTACAAAAGAGAATTCTAGAGATGGCTATCGATCCTAAGCATTAATCCAAAAGTGGGCGTATGAATCCTTGATCCATAAAGTCCATGCCCGAAACCAAAAGCTACACCAGATCATGCATCACATCCTTGAACCACCTGATTACCTGAAAAGTGTTCTACAAGTCAACACGAGGTTGGTGAGTTCGTAGTGGTGGCCCAAGATGAACCACCGACCATAACCACATGTCATGAAAACAAGAACAATTATCACATACAAGTAGTCTTACACGTCATCCAACCAATGCATCACTATATAACAAACGTATAAGAACAATCAATGCAATGTCAATGCCATGATGTGAATGATATGCATGCCAAACCAAAATACATATAATATGTAGGGCCATTATGCCATCTATGCAACGATACTCACAGGTCATCACCATGACCATTGTGGCATCTCAAAAACGTCGGCGAATATACGTCTATAACCCGGATGACCAACACCAGTGTATACGTCTATACCTGGATAAACACATTTGTCTCAACAGACAACCAAATCATCTCAAAGCAACCAACACAATGCAAGCCCAACAATCCATCAATCCAACATCCAATAACCAACAATATGATCAAACTATACATACATACACTTGAGAGGGCTTGCTTTCAAAGAGTCCTCGATGTTTGTATACAGGGTGTACCAGCGGCTAACCCTCCACATCTCAAACCTTTTGAACGCGAAGTCGACTTCCATGTATGTACATCTAATCTAAATATAACCTTTCTCAATACCAACATACACAAAACATTTCAATGATTCATCCATCAATCATCATTCAATCAACAAACAATTAATTCAAACAAATAAACACACAATGTACACTTTTCAGCCCGAATCTCAATAGAGTAGGGAGATACGAACTCACCTTGATTGGCAAAAGAGGCTAATATCGAATTAAGATGAGATTATAGGTGATTATAGTGCTCCACGCGTCCACAACCTAGTAATGTTTACAAGACATGCATTATTCACCAAAGACGATTCTCTAACTAGGTTTTAGCTTTAGTTTATGGCTTTGAAAGACTTTCGGGACCCAACATGGTCGTTAGGGAGGTCATGTAATAGTTTGTAACCAAAATGAAGTCGCCCCAAGGTCGCCTCATTCTCAAACATAAGTTATATGTTTATTTAGTTTATGTTAATGTCTTGAATTAGGTTCCAAAGAGGACACCCAACTTTAAACGACTCGTTTGTCATGTGTAGGGCACCAATAAGGTCATAAGAGTACATTCCGGAAAGGTCGGGACGATCCTAGGATGTTAGAACTAAAGCTAGGAAAAAGTTAAGTGATTTAAGCCCCCAACTGCGCCGCAACTTATCGCTGCGCCGCAGCTGAAAAACAGACTCGTGAAGCTGCGCAGCAGCTTAACTAGCTGCGCAGCAGCTGAAAAACAGAATTGTGAAGCTGCGCAGCAGCTTAACTAGCTGCGCAGCAGCTCACCCAGTTCAGCCTCAGCAACCCATTTCGACCTAAACACACCAAAACTAACCCATAACTCATTTTTGACACCCAAATCGATTTGTGAAGCATCAAAACTCAATATGAAGCATAATTAAGCATGTTTACACATGAATAACCCAAACCCACTTTAAAATCTTTCTTCAAAACACCAACTCAAGTTCAAATTCGGTTAACCCATTACTAACCCTAGACAAACCCTAATTCGACTTTTGACCCGATTTGTGACCCGAAAATGTTTTGGCACAACTATAGGTACATTTACTAACATGAAGTGAAGGTCATAGAGTAGAATTTACTTACCAAAAGCTTCACAAATCCTCAAACCCGAATTTTGATTCAAATGAGGTCATTTCTTACACTTTGGAACCCAAGTTTTTGATATGAAGTTAAAATGGTGATAAGATTTATTATTCTTGCATTAACTAAGCTTGAATTTCCATGAACTATGAATTAAATTAGAGAGAGAGAGTGAAAGGAGAGTGTGTTCTTGGGAGTAAAGAAGAGAGAGATAAGAAGAATAAGGGAAGGAAAGGATAAGGTGGGTGGGGGTTGGGTTGACTAAGGTGGGTCATGGGTCAAGACTTTGATCCATGGGTTGACCCGTCAACATAACTAATTAGTTCAAAACCCACGACATTACATCTAGCACACCGTCAACCGGCTCATTGAGTATACAATTAGTCATTTAACCACAAGATGGATTTAAAGATATCATTAACTACTATAATTCATAACATGATACTTAAAGTCAACGGGTCAAAATTCATGGATGTTACAACTATAGGTTCAAGTTATGGGCAGACTCATCTTCGCATGAGCTTGAGGTGGGCGCGGACGTGAAGGTTGATGCCACAACAGGCGAGAGGGTTACAAAGGGAAGTATTAAGTTGGTCAAGTCTGGCTCGTCAGCCGGAGGACCATTTGTGCTCATGGTTTTGTTTTCGTCATTTCTTCTTATGTCCATATAATTAATGTATTGTTTTGTTTACTGTTTGCATCAACTCATGTGAACCTTATACAAGAAACTTGATTTGTAATGATATAAAAAAGTTATATATATGCAAATTACTACTCCGTAATATTTGATTAATTGATCTATTTAAGTAGTAATATATAGGGGTGAGTTATTTTAGGATCATCTCTTATCTTAGGACCACATCATAATTATCATCATTGACCACCACCACCACCACCATGATCATCTCCGACCAAAAACATGGTCCTCCGGCGACCACCGCCGTCGCCGGAAAATCATGTTTTAGTTAACTTACATATGTGTAAGTTATAAGTTGTATATAACTTACACATGTGTAAGTTAACTTAAAAATGATTTTCCGGTTGTCCCCGTCACCGAAAGATCATGGTGGTGGTCAGTGATTATCATGATGGTTTGTAAGTTACAAAAAACACATGTCCTAATTGGTCCTAAAATAAAGAGTGATCCTAAAATAACTTTCACCTATATATATATATATATATATATAGAAAAAGTGAATATACGTTTGTCTCATATCTAAGCGTAGTTATGAAATGCTCACATATTAATTTTTTATAACCAGAATATAAAAAATTTATCTTAAATATATGTAAATACAATCGTTTTTTCAAGTTTTAAGAACTACTCATCAAAATCGCGAATTAAGAATTGTGATTTCAAAAATCCCCAAACTGGGCTTACAATTCGCAAGAAAAGGGCTTTGCAATTTTCTAGACATTTGCGATTCGCAAGAGAACTTTTGCGATTTTGCTTAAAAGTTGCAACCCGGCGACCCATGCATTAACCTGGTTTCTCTTCCCTCTTAAATATAGTTCATGGAGTAACAAACATTCTATTTAGGGATAATAGTGAACTATAAAAAATGTCTATGCTATGTATTGATATAATCGGGGATTTATGTTATGTAACGAACTTATCAAAATTTGTTTAAATGATGCATGTTATCGGGTAATTTACAGATAGCCGGTTACCATTCATTTATTTAAACTTAGGATAATGACCTGTGAATGTGTAGTGAACTATGACAAAATGACTATGTTATGTATTGATCTGATCGGGGGTCTATGTTATGTAACGAACTTACCAAAACTGTCTAAGTGATGCATGTTATTTATTGTTTCCAACTCCTCCCGAGTATGTGAGAACTGGTATTTTCTTGTTTCCATTTAGTTATTTATTAAGATTCCAAAGAGAGAAATGATGAATTCTGAGGTCAAGGGGATTTGATTTTTTCAGCTTTAGTCTTGTAATGCATTCTTCTAAGTTTGTTGTCTTGTTTCTTTAACTAAAATCTAGCAATTAGTTATTTTTTCTCATTTTAATTCTAAGTTAGTGTGTCATGTGTATATGTTTGAGAATATATGCAATGACAGGCTCTTGACCTTATAGGGGATCGTAATCTTCAAATGCGATTTTTAATTTTTGAGATTTTCAATTTTTTGGTAGATGAATGTGTTAGGGTTGATTGGAAAAATGGGGAGGTAGGTGGGGCCGGAAGATCCGAATGTATTTACAGTTTTTATACAATTACAAAACTTATATACATATATGTTTCCATAACTTATATTTATTTATATATGTTAAATAAACAAATTAGTTATTTAGATTAAAAATAAAGGGAAAAAATTGATGACCGGCTTAGTCGGTAACATGCATCACTTAGACATTTTTGGTAAGTTCGTTACATAACATAGACCTCCGGTTAGATCAATACATAATATAGACATTTTGATATAGTTCACTACATCCATAGATTATTATCTTTTCTATTTATTTTTAGAACGATGGATATTTTTATGATATTTTTATTATAAATGCAACTAGCAACACGTTAACTACTAATTAAGGTATACAAGTAAAAAAAAATCTAGAAAGAACTAAATCAACTAATCTAGACTTACACGAAACATTAACCACAAAGATGACCAAATAGTGAAAAAGTTCGAGCTAATTATAGTGACTTAAGATACGAGAAAAACTCCTAACTAAAGAAGACTGAGCCATCAACTTTCACTTCATAGTGTTTTTATGTAATTCCATACATGTTTCGAGGCTTGACCGAACCAAAATATCGTGTTAAAAACAATACAAACCAAGAATTCAGTCACAATTGCTAGAACCACCACCAGAGTATACATTAAGATGATACATTGCATTTACCTTTACAAACTTAAAAGATAATACCATAAATAAAATATTACAAAGTTTGAAAATAGGGTCATTACATCGCCCTACTTAATTACTCGTAACGTACTAAAAGAACTTTTTAGCGATCCGATCCGAATATTAGATAATAAGGTCCACTCATGAAACTAATCGAATAGTAAATTTGTCTTTGAGTTTGACCTGAGTTCGAAATTAAACTATCATGCTCGAACTCGTTTTAAACAAGCTCGAACTCGAATAGTTCGTTAAATATCGAAAAGCTGTATCAACCCTGATCTTATCAAAGTTTAAATGAGAAACAAATCATTAATCATCCATGCGGAAACCATTGAAGAAAACGATTGTTCCAAACCCAAAATACTTTCAGTTTAGCATTATTCAAGCTAGAAAACAACATAAGTTTGCAAATCTCATAATGCTAAAGAAGCGGAGTCATGGTTTGTTCATGGTTTGTTCTGCAAGACAAAAAGACTTGTTAACATCAAATTTCAACTTTTCATCATACTAAAAATACCTAATGAATGAACAGCGTGATGTTGTAAGACAAACAAAGTATATATAGGTCGTTGACAAATTCTTTCTAAAATTGAGACAGAGTATCAAAAACATCTTTTATCAACTACCTGTTTGTAATACTTTGCTTGTCTTACAACGTCAACTTGTTTTTTATTCATTAGATACTTTCAATGTCGATGAAAACTTATAATTTGATGTTAACAAACCTTCTTATCTAACAGAGAGAGTCATGACTCTGCTTCTTTAAATGAGACTTGATGTTTATACATATCATAACATTTAGATCTGTATATGTATATAAATAAAAGGTCATGTAGATAATGTCACGAAAGTTGCAAAAACAACAAATCACATTGATGATTTTAAAGAAGGGAGAAAAGATGGAGTGAAATTACAAAATTGCCCATCGCGTTACTTGCACGCAGGGTGATTTAATAGAAGTAGGGACGAACTGCAAACCACAAGGATGATTCTGGCCAAATAGTTATTAACGAATGAATGAAAACTGTAAAACTGATAAACTATATAGGGGTGTTTGGTAAAGTGAAATGGAAATGGGAGAAAAGAAATGAGAATTATTTCTCTAGTTTGGTTGCACTAGAAAATGAAAAGGGAAAGAGAGAAGTGTGAATGGTTTCCATTCTCTTCATTCTCTATAAATTGGAGAGAATGGTGAGAATGAAAATGTTTTTTATTTTTTTATTGTCTTTTTGATTGAGTTTTTGTATTATTTATATATATTTCTTAAAGTATAAAATTATTAAGTTATATATATTTTTTGATATTTTTTTAACTAATTTTGTTTATTTCTTTGTTTATTTTTTTGTATTTCTCTTATGTTCATTCTCTATTAGTACCAAACAACTGAATATATTCTCTTTTCATATACTCAATTTCTTTCTCATTATTTTTATTCTCTATTACATTTTCATTTTCTATGCATGATTCCATCATACCAAACACCCCTTTAAGGACTACTTTTACACATAACTCTAGTTTAGATGATGTTTGTTGCTAATAGGTAGTACAATATAGGTATGTAATATTTGTATCATCGTTTTTGATAAATATATTATGACTGACTTGTACATTTTAACTATGAAATGTATACATTGTGATATTCTTTTTTTTATTATTATTTTTTATTATTTATTTATTTATTTATTTTTAATCAAAAATACTTATAGTAATATCACTTTTCTAAAAGATAACATGATTCAAATTAAAAAAACAAAGAAGGCAAGATCGTTGTTGGGAGAAATTATTTACCAACATAACATATAATAATATTTTATGGGTATTATTATATTAACTTATCATATATATTATTGTAGGGATGCGCATGGTTCGGTTTGAACGGTTTTAGCCTAAAATCTCAACCAAACCAATACATACGGTTTAACGATTTTTCAAACCAATCCGTCCTAATTGCTATGTCAAACCAAACCAATCAAAACCAATTAAAGCGGTTTGGTTTGGACGGTTAAATGAATTTTTATTTTAAAAGAAAATCAAATGTATAAAAACATATAATTATACGTAGCACTTAAGATTTGATATCATGACATAACAAATATTTTAAGTCTTATTAAGCAAAACAAACATAACAATTTAAGATTTGATATAATGTCTACATCTTTAACAAATAATAAGTATATATATTTTACATTATCAACTATTAACATAAATAAACTTACAATTATTATAATTAAATGGTCCGGTTTGGTTTTTCTGGATTGTATAGTATCTAAAACCAAAACTAAACCATACGAATGGTTTACGAAAAAAACAAACTGACGGTTTAAATATTTGATTTTAAACCGACCAATCCGTCCAATTACCTCGATTTAAATGGTTTAGCTGGTTTGGATCAAACTGTGCACATCCTTATATTATTGTATGTCAATATATAAGATTATAAAATCACTACTAATAGTATAGAAAAAAAAAATGAAAACATTGTAATTTTATGGCATCAATTATGGGGAAGAAAAAAAAATACAAATGTAGTAGTTTAACTTAAAGATGATTAAAAAGAGAAGCTACACCTCAAAACAATTAGTTAGGTTATCTTTAATGCTAAAGTTTTTCTCAGGCGTTTTCAATCTGTCACTCCTACTTTTATAAATCTTTAAAATCTTTAAGAATCTTACACTTTATTAAATTTATTTTTAACTATACAAACATCTTTACATATTTTTTTATTTCCACACATCTTTACATATATTTCAGACATCCTAAAGTATATCTAAAAATATGTTTTTAACTATATACGAAAACCCTATGAACAAGCAATAACTGACATGTTTCAACTATATGGAGCAAAATGGACAAACAAAAATATGAAATGATATATAAAAACATTCTGGTTGGAGATTGCCTTATACATAGATAGCAAAGAACCGAGAATGTGAATAGAAAGAAAGAAAATAGATCGTCAGACACTCTCCAACAACCTGGCCTGTGCATACTCATATATGAATAAGGATTCACTTTGTGAATTAATGAATTTAATATAAAGATGGGTCTGCAAGATTCAACAACGACAATACACGTACAGTGTGTGAGACGTTATTACTATATTAATTTCAGACCAAACACTTAAATAAAAAAAAGTGGCAGTGAGTATCCGCATAAACTGTAAAAGACAATGGTTTGTTGAAATTGAAAATATTATTGCATGAAATGAAATGAGCAATTAGTAACAAAGAGAGGTGGTTTTCTTAGAAAATAGATAAGCAGGTGCTATTCACCTTGCACAAGAAAATAAAAAAATTATGAGGTGTCATATATTTAATCTTAGATGCGAAACCGTTGACGTACATATTAATATTTTAATACATTATGTCAAATATAAAAACAATTTAGGCCCTAACTTTTAAATGATTAAAATATCTATATAGAAGAATTACACATTCAAGCTTCAATGTGTAACAACCTCATATCCATTTTACACTTTTATATATATATATATATATATATATCACACTCCGGTGAGAACACTCTTAAAATAAAAACGGTGAAAACACCTTAAAAATATCATTTTGATGCATTAAAAGTCTATAAAACTAACATATTGCATAACTAATTATCATTATTTAAGGGTTTAACAACGCATTCATCCGTTAAAATCAAAATAATTATGTTTTTTGTTTTGTGCATCTATCTTGGATGCATATTCATCAAAATGATGCATCCAACAAAAAAAGTAATTTTTTCGATTTTGATGAATCGATGTGTTGTTAAACACTTAAATAATAATAATTAGTTATGCACTATGTCAGTTTTATGGACTTTTAATGCATCAAAATAATGATTTTAAGGTGTTCTCACCGTTCTTATTTTAAAACTGATCTTATTTGATTGTTCCCATATATATATATATATATATATATTAAAAAAGAACTTGACGTACATTTTGTACTAACTCAGTAAGAATATGACATATATATATATATATATATATACACTATAAACAAAAACAATCTACAATTAGGTATTTTTTTCAATTTCAACACATCAACCTCTGGAAGATTGTGACATAAGAACTAATTACATGTTATATTATGTATTTTCACCAGTATCAAATATTTGTTTGACATTTGCTATTTACTAAAAGATAATAAGTATGAAGATTAATAGATTGTATATAAACACAAAACATTTGCTATTTACTAAAAGATAATAAGTTTAATTAATCATATTCTATGAAGATTAATAGATTGTATATAAACACAAAATAATGATATTGGTAACAAAAAAATATTTAATAAAAGTGGTAAAATTGATATCAATAATAATTTAGTATTAATGTTTGAAGCATACTAAATAAAAATATAATATGATTTTTAAAATAACATTCAAAATAAACGAAAATTTGTATTTCGAGGAAATGCAACTATTAAAAATTTAAAATTATCAAGGAGATCAATGTAGAGCTTTAATACCATATAAAGGTGAAATTGTGGAAAACATTATTTCATAATTTCAAAATACAGATAAGATAAGATCTTTATTAATTTGACTTAACATCTAACAATGAGCTAAGTATAAGAATAATCCTTAAAAAAAAAAACACACACACAGATATATATATATATATATATATATATATATATATGAAAAAATGAATATAAGGTTGTCCGACACCTAAGCTTAGGTGTGGAACCCCTCACATAATATTCGTTGAATTTTAAATAAATCACATGGCCGTCATGAATTTTATGGATTAAAAAAAGAGTATGTGATTGTTCAACATCTAAGCTTAGGTACCTAACAGTCTTATATTCCCATCCCCCATATATATATACTAGTCCTATTACCCGTACGATGTACGGTGACTATATAGATTGTATTATAAAGAAATTCGAATACGCCCCATATATAATTTGTGAGTATGTGAGTATGAAAGAAATTGTTATTAAAGTAAATTGATGATCGAAACCAAACTATAATAAACAGTTATGATAAATATAATATATGTTTAGTTAGAATTTTGGATTTACCTTAAATTTTTAGAACCACATCAAAATCGGAACTTGTAATCATGGTAATGGCAAATAGCCTTGTTGTAACATCTCAAACTTTTTATGTTTGACTATTTGACTTTCCGTTATTTAACGTTAGGTCCGTTATGTTTATGTCCCCTATATGGGATTACGTGATTAAATGCTCATGTGTTTAATATGAAACGATCGATATGATGATTAATGAAAGTAATTGAAGTAAAGTTAAGTAATTAAGTGTTTGTTAGAATGTTAAGACTCCCGATAGAGGTTTAAGTTAAGAAAGTCAAGTTTAGAAGTTGAGGGACCCAAACTGCAAGATTAGGAGTTGATGGCCAAGGGTGAAGGTGCAATTAGGTATCCCTAATTGTCACAAAAATCAGTCCCATACGTGAGAAAACCTCCACCCATTCCTCCCTCTCTCTCAAAGCAAGTTCCCTCCAAACTTTCATTGTTTCATTCCGTATTGATCAAGTTTTGTTAAGATCTTGAATCCCCTAAGGCATCAACAGGTGATATAGGTAATATTCTCCTTGAAATATGATCTTATGAGTCATAGATGAGTTTTCAATCCAGGCCATGGGGTTTGGGTTGGGTTAATTGATTAAACGGTTATCGATTTCATGTTTTCGGGTGATCAAACGATTGCTATATGTTAGCCAATGATTAAAGGATCAATTGATTGATTTGAGTCATCAAAAGTATCAGTAAAAAGGTCAATTTTATGTCCCCAGGTCGGGCTAAGGGTTTGAGATCGAATAGGAATCGTTTAGAGCAAATTTGAAATTGAGTTTGTTGGTCGGCACCCCAGGTGCGACGCACCAAATGGGTGGTGCGACGCACCACTGCCTAGGTTGGGAATTTTGATTTTTGAAGGGAGATCGATATGCGACGAACCAAGGGAAGGTGCGGCGCACCTATACCTGTCTGAGTTTTCTGTATGATTGGTGTGCACCACTAAGGAGGTGCGATGCACCTAATGCTCAGGTTGTACAAAATACTTCGTTTAGATTATATGTCGATCTTATACTCATTATAGGTAGTTGGGAGCACTTAGCAAACACTATAATCAGTTCATAACAAGTTCATAAGCTATACCAAGGTAATATAACATCTTTTGTCACCTGGTGGTACAACAAAACACGTTTTTCATAAGTAAAACCTTCCAAACGTTTATGTATGATTAAAAGTAAAGTAAAGGGGATTATGGGAGGTTGATATGGGATATGATGCTTACCTTTCTATGATGAATAACATGTATATGCACGTTGCAAAGGCATAAGGTAAGTTCTCATATTATGGAATGATGATATGCTTATGAAATGTGAATATGATATGATGCCATGTTTATGTTATGTGATCATGATACGATGTTATGCTTAAGCTAAATGATCATGATGTAATGATATGTTTATTTAAAGTGAATATGTAATGATGATATGATTATGATAGGTGATTATGGAATGATGTTATGATTATGTTATATGATCATGAAGTGATGATATGTTTATGATAAGATTTCATATGTGGCTTGATCACCTAGTCACTAGTCCTTTTATTAGGATTGTCATGTTCACGCGCACGTTAAGGGCCCTAAAGTAAAGATGATATGTGATTAACTTAGGTGAAAGTGTAGCCTACGTTAATATAAAGTAAAGATAAAAGTGATTAGTTTAGGTGAAAGTGTAGCCTAAACTAATGTAATAAAGAAGTCTCGAGCATATTTAAAGTTGTGTTATGCTTAACTCGTGCTAGTTGTAAAGCTAGTGCGTACGTGGTCACTTGAGTTGCTCCTTGTGGCATAGTTATGTTTGTTTATTCCGGATGGAGTAACTAACCACCAATGCGTAAAGGCATAAATGGTTTATTTAGTTGAAAATGACTTTGTCTTTCCTTAACGACGCCGATGGACCCCATATTGGTTACCCATTGTTTGATCAAATAATTGCACTATGACTCAACCGGAGGTGTGAGTAGGGTTGGTGGTGTTTTCTGGAGATTCCCTTACGGTCAGAGGGTCCGAGAGACCGCTTTACACCTTGTTGTTTGTCTAAATTGATTTGTTCGACTTAGGGTTTAAGGGATTGTTTGGGGTTTATTCGGAGATCGAATAGGGTTTTTTGATTATTGCGTGTTATGTATATGATCGTGATCGTGATTATGCCGTGAGGATTCCTCCTCTATTTATATAGAGAGTAAATGACTTGGAGAGGAGGGTAAGAGAATTAGGGTAAATGTCTTCCTCCTTTGTGAATATCTTGTTTCTTTTTTGAGGAGATTTGTGGTAATCTTTGTTACCAAGTTGTGTCCGAGTGTATCGGAGCTTCGATATATTTAATAGGATAATTATGGAAAAGATCTTTATCCGATCTCCCTCTTATATCTCCTCGGAGCTGGATATTTATTACCTTTGGGGCTCCGAGGTAATCATATTGATCGGGGGTTGAGCTCCGTTATAGGTATAAGTGTTTTTACATGTACGAAGGTGGCTTCGTATTCTGGTTTTGCTTTGGGTATGGAGCTAGAGCTCCGTATGGGTATATCATCACCCATCATGTCGGGTGTGAGGACTCCCTGTATGATCTATGACCGCCTACACATAACCCCACATCCTTAAATATGTGTGGCTTATGTCACATAGCCTACGTCTAGGCAAAAGAAAAGTAAAGAAATAAAGAAAGTAAAGAAAGATGAAAAGTAAAGCTTTGTGATGATAGGCACATTTAGGACTACGATGAATTCCTAAGGAGAAAACGATTAATCAAATATGATTATAATGTGTTTTGTATAAATAAGCCAAAAGTTAAAATTTAATTATAAGTCTAATGAGAAAATGAATTTATATACAACTAAAAAAGCTAATTTAACAAAATAAAAAAATTAAAAGCACATGTGTTAGAGTTTAATTATAAGTCTAATGGGGAAATTGAATTTATATATAGCTAAAAAAGCTAATTTAACGAAGATAAATAAATTAAAAGGACATGTGTCGATCAAGGATTATTCCACATGTCGTTTTAAGAACATGTCAATCCTGTTTTAGTTTATTGGTAAATAGGTGGATTATATAGGAGACAAGTAATTAAAAAGGTATAAAGGGATTAATCTCCATCGTCCGATCAAAGCTCAAATCAAGCATCTTTCTCCTTCTTCTTTCTTCTCCGGCGAGAAAAATTTATAATTATCAAGGAGATCAATGTATATAAAGGTGAAAGTGTGGAAGAAATTATTTCATAATTTCAAAATATTTCAAAATACAGATAAGATAAGATCTTTATTGGTTTGAATTAACATCCAAAAATGAGCTAAGTATATATATATATATATATATATATATATAAGTGGATTATATAGGAGACAAGTAATTAAAAAGGTATAAGGGGATCAATCCCCATCGTCCGATCAAAGCTCAGATCAAGCATCTTCCTCCTTCTTCCTTCTTCTCTGGCGAGACAACTGCCGCCACCACCTCCGGCGACATCTCCGGCAATCATCGGTTTTGGTTTCCCGGTGGATACGGTACGGGCTAGGGGTGAACAAAAACGGAACCGAAAACCAAAAAAACCATAAAAACCGTAAAATCCAAACCGAAAAAAACAAAAACCATTGGTTTTGGTTTTCTAAAAATCGAAAGTTATGGTTCGGTTTTGGTTTCTAATGAAAAACCGAACCGAACCAAAAATATACGTTGTTTACTTTATTTTATATTAATATCATTTTATGTATTAATTTTGGTAAATATGTTAATATATTTACATTTTGAGGAGTATATAATAATATCTAATATATGTTTTAAATGAAAATACACAACAATATTGATTTGCTTTATTAATTGTATATTATTAAACAACGCGTAATAGATATAAATAGTTATATATAATTTTTTCTTGAAGTTTGTACGACTTACTTTTATGGATTTGTTGTCATTGTTGTAGTGTTATTTGTACTAATATTGTTTTTTGAAAACTTGTTGAAATTAATTATGGTGTAGTTATAGGGTATAAACAAGTGGTTAAAAACCGACTAAAACCGAACTGAAATAGACCTAAACCGAAAAAACCGAAACCGAAAAAACCTAAACCCAATGGTTTTAGTTTTCAAAAACCGAATTATAACGGTTCGGTTACGTTTTTAGTCAAAAACCGACCCAAACTGAACCGTACCCACCCCTAGTACGGGTGTTGCCCTCATCTGTTCTAAAGTAGTTGTCACTGAACGCATATGAGAATCGTATGGATTTGATGGGCGGCGATCCAAGAGATGATTGCGATTTGATACGGTACGGGCTCCGCCCTTACTATCGGCACCGGCACCATGGTGGTCAGAGATGAAGGTGGATGCGGCAGTTGTCTCGCCGGGGAAGAAAGAATAAGGAAGAGGTTGTGACGGTCGCTAAAGAAGGAGGTGGTGGCGGCGGCTGTTGTCTCGCGGGAGAAGAAGAAAGAAGGAGGAGGAAGGCTTGATCTGATACCTCCAAAATATTTGATCGGACAGTTATTATGCATTTCTTGGTACTTTTTTTCCCACCCATCCCCTATTTATCTTTCCTATATATGTATATATATATATATCGTCAAACATACCTACAACATATAATAACAATACTAGAAGGGTGCACGTATGATGCAGCGGTATCACCATGGTGGTGGCGGTGGCGATATAATGACAGCGGCAACGGTGGTGGTAGGAGCGGCGACGACAATTGACTATTATAGCAAATTGCTATGTTTAGTTCTTACAACTTCACATTAATTTTAGGTAGTTCTGGTAGAAAATGAATGGATGAAAAAATAGAACTAAACTATAAGGGATAATTTAGAGATAGAAAAAAAGCTTATAATCTTAAAGGGGCCGTAGTTCTCTTTATAAAGCAGTATATAGAAGATTACCCGTTATATAATAAATATTAAAATATATCAAAAAAAAATCTGACTATGAAGTAACACGTACTTTGACATTAGGTATTAGAGGTGTTGAAAATCACCAAACTCAAATAACTGACCCACTCGAATGGGTTTTGATGAAACGGGTTAGACTATTTAGTTTACGACTTAGTTAACCGAATAACCCAAATCTTAATGAGTTTGGGTTACGAGTGAAATCTTTATAATTTGGGTCAACCCGAATTGGATGTTTATTTGTTTTGTATATGCTAATAGAAACATTAAATTTGCTAAAAATATATATTATTTGAATATGAATTTTTTGTTTATCGATAAAATCACGAATGTATCATTTGATAAAAAAAAAAATATGAATATAACAAAAGTTACATATTACAAAAATTTATTTATTTTTAGAACGACAAAAATATATTAATATGTAAAGGCAACTAGCAATTTGTTAAGCCATAATTCTAGTTTTTGAAATTAAAATTATACTCTTTTAACATTGTGTAACTTAAAAAAAAATATAAGTTACACTTAAACACAATCACATTTTATTATGGTCACTCAAAACCCGACCCAAAAAATCCAAAACCCGAATAACTCAAACCTATCCAAACCTTATTTAGTTTTGGTTACGCGTTAGTTTATAATTCTTCAAAATGTAAATAATCTGACCTGAATAACCTAAAACGCAAATACCCTTATTCGGTATGGTAGTAATATCGATTAGAATAACATTACCAATAATATATATATATATATATATATATATATATATATATATATAATTTACTAGTCCTAATAGTCGTATGATGTACGGTATAGTAGCTATATAAATTATATCATAAAGAAATTCGAATATGCCTCATACATGATTTATGAGTATGAAATAAATTATGGTTAAAGTAAATCGATGATCGAAACTAAATTATAATAAACAGTAATAAGAAATATAATATACGTTTAGTTAAAATTTTCGATTAACCTTAAATTTTTAAAATCACATCAAAATCAGATCATATAAGCGTAATGGATGATGGCAAATAGCCTTGTGATTTCGGACCATAAACTCAAAATTTTGAAGTATTCATGTTAATAACTTATTATAATTAATATTAGTAATAGGAGTTGAAGAATTAAAGAAAAAAAAACAACTTATTAATGAGGATACGGTGAATCAAATAAGGTTATAATGTCTTTTGTATTAATAAGCAAAGAGTTTGAGTTTAATTATAAGTGTAATAAGGAATTTGAATTTATATATAATTAAATAAATTAATATAACAAAATAAATAAATTAAAAGGACACGTATCGATCAAAGAGTACGCCATTTGTCGTTTTAAAAACATGTCAACTCTGTTTTAATTTATTGATAGATTTATTTAATATAAAGTATTTTTTAAAAAATCTATTAATGATTTTATTACTTTGTTAAGAATGACGACGACGACGATAATAAGGATGATCACAGCAAGCATGGTATGCATCATAGTGTAGGACATGGTCATGCCGGATGTCATACATAGTGATACATTGGTCAATTTATTTTGTTTTTTCCCCCATAAAACCATAGACTGATTCAAAATGTCCTATGTTTGATAAATGTAAAAGCTATATGGTTTGGTTTTAATTGTGAGTTCTGCCTTTTATAGTTCAACAAGTTTAGTTAATCAGTTAGAAATAAATTTTAATGTTTTAAAGATACAATTTGATAAGCTAGTTTCTTTCATAAAAATAAAGGAAAATGTTAAAAATAGACCAAAGACTATAGTTAACCGACATAAGAAAAATTGTATCTTATTATATCAAAAGTCCCTTCTTATATTATAATATAAAAATATAACTAATTATGCAAGTGATCTGACTCAATATATACCTATATCACACATTGTTTAATATTATTTATGTTATATTTTATAGTCGTTTGTATCTTAATTCAATGCTTTGTGGTATATACAAGTGGTTTTAGGTCCAGAGCATGTTCATGGAAGAAATTGGCCAAAGACGACTTTAGAAGGATGAAGTGAAGTTCTTGAATGTATCATGTCAAAGATATAGTGAAAAAAGATGTTAAAATGAAGAAATCTTGATTAAAGGAGGTTAACCCCTGTTACAAAAAATCTAACAGTCGTTAAGAAGATCAAGGAAATTACATGGACTCTGTAACGACAGTTACATCTTTTATAACGGGAGTTACAAGCATGCGTTTAACATATAATATCGGGAAATGGTCAATCCTCCTAATCAAATAGCCTATAATACTCCTAATTATGAAATAAAGACATGTGGAATAACCAGGGGCAAGATTATAAAAAAAAATTAGTGAATACCACATGTCAGCTTCTTAATATTTGATGATTTTTAAACTAATCTTTAAAAGTAATTATCATTATCTTATAATATATATCCGCACCCTTTTTCCTGTACTCGATCCGCTCTCACACAAAAAGCCCATTAACGAACTTAATGTGGTAACTATGCTAGTGGGCTGATGGGCTTTGTTTTCCGCTGGCTCAACGTAAGAAACCCAAAGTAAATATTATGTGTTGTGTACTTGTGTCTATGTGGGATTGTGGGAGTATTTGTATCATGTTTTTAAGAGTTAAATGTACTGATGGTTTACGCACAACATTACTTTTCGTCTCTATGCTTTCATATTATTAGCCGTCGTCCTTTATAGGCGAATAAGGGTCAAGGTTAGTCCTTTAGGATAACGTCCGTTTACTAGATTCCGTTAAACGCTCCACGTGACTTACACGTGAGGGTACATATGTCTTTTCCATATTTAAAGGACCAAATTTGATATCTAGTTCTTTTCTTCAACCTTGTAAAACAAAACCTAAAACTAATTTTCATCATTAAATCTTCATATCTCTCGCACAAACAAACGAACAAATAAGCATCAATCAATCTCCTAGATTGATATGAATCTTCAAGTAAAAACTATACATACATTTATACACATATATAGGCATCAAATATAAGAAAGGACAGGATGAAGGGGGCCTTAGTATACTGACCATCCCACCAGCCCCTTCCTCGCCTCCTGCCATCATCATCGTGACCACCCCACCACGCCACTACCAAGCCGCAGCTGCCGTACAACAGATCCAGCCATCCAGGGTCTTATTTATTTATATAATGTTTATATCAATTCTGAAGAAAGAGGAAGGAAGAAAGAGATTCAAGAAAAAACCGCCGATGGAGGTGAATATCCGGCCACAATCGCCGCCGGAAAACAACTACCAGTGGATGTGAATTTCGTTTTCTATCCAAACCTGTCGTTTTCTAAACTCCGACGACCACATCAAACACGGCTGCAACTAGATCACGATGTTCAAAGATCTCTCCAATCCAGATCTCGTAATTCGGTGAGGGATCTTCTTGTTTTGTTGACCACCAATATATATATATATATATATATATACACTATCAGAATATGATAAATTCTACAGATGGGTTTTTTTTTTCTTTGTTCGAAGTGCAGGAGTGTTTTTTTTTTTTTCCATTTTCTTTGCTACATAAAGGTTTCTTGTTTCTTTACCATGCTATGTGTATATGATTTATGGGTGTTGTGATTAAGGTTTGATTGAGGAAACTAGATATATCAATTTGGAAGAAAATAGGTATATGTATAGCCTTTTGATCGGTTATTTTTTAGATATACATGCATTTGATTATATATTTTTTTAGTGATAAAGAAAAAGAAAGAAAGAGAAGTAAAGAAAAAAAAATCAAAGTTTGGTCCTTTAGGGGTGAAAAAGACTCAAATACCCTCACGTGTAAGTCACGTGGAGCGTTTAACGGAATCTAGTAAACGGACGTTATTTTTAAAGGACTAATCTTGACCCTTATCCGTCTGTAAAAGACGACGACTGATAATATAAAAACACAAGAACGAAAAGTGAGGTTGTGTGTAAACCACATGGACGATCTGTACATTTAACTCTATTTTTAAATTTATGAATATTACTATGATCTGATTGTAGAATCTATGATGCACCACAACACCAGCCGTCGCCGCCGTCACCCATCATAACCAGCGCCACCACCATACTATCGTTACCGCTGCCGTTACCACGATTGTTGTTGCATCGTGTGGACATCCGTCTGGTATAATTTGGTTAAACCATTCAACTAAAACAAAAAACAATGTGTATCCATCCAAACAAAGTTTAAAATCATCTAGAAATATACCATCGGTCACCACTTACCTCTTATATCTCCATGGAACTCATTGTCTCGTCTTTGATATGTGAATAGGTTAAAATCTGGTATTATTAGTATTGTACGTTATTTAGGTGATATTCTTAAAAACTTACATGAGTAATACGAGAGGTAAAACAGATAGATCAATTTGTTTTTTACGCGACCAAAAATCCAGTTCAACATGACACACTAATCGATTTGATCTTGGGCCGGTTTAATAAAGAACTTCTAATAGACTAATAGTTAAATCGATCCAATGCAAAAGCCATAGTGCCCTAGTGGCCGGGTGGTTTAAACAGGTTTTTAAAACATTGCTCATTTGCTTGCATGATCAATAACAATGGAAATTAATTTTGAAACAAGTGAAATAAAAAAGGTTTTTGTTTATGCTATCCTAGTATCCCTACATGTTAAGCATCCGCAATGGAAGAAAAAACAAAAAACAATAATAAAAAAAAAAACATAATGACTTATTATTGTTTTTGTTATATCCTAATTCTACTAAACATTAAGCCAATAAATATTTATACACTCTAATGGAAACAGATTTTTTAATTTAAAGCTTTACTGTTACACTGATATATCATAAAAAGTACCATAAAGTAAGATTTTCTTCAAAACTATTCAAACAATAAGTACTCTTTTTTTTCTTTTCGTTTTTTAACAATAAGTCTTTTTTTCTTCAAAACTATTCAAACAATAAGTACTCTTTTTTTTCTTTTCGTTTTTTAACAATAAGTCTTTTAATTTACACTCAATGGTAATTAGTCTTTAAAAGACTTTTTGTGTAAAAAAAAAAAAAGTCGTTAGTTGATCTCCTATTTGGTAAAAGAATGATTATCAAATAAGTCAGTCGATTGACACTTGGTTTGTTTTGCACCAAATTTGACTAATAATTAGAAAATATCTTTTTAAAATAATTGAATGTCAAGTACTTTATTATAGGTTAGGTAAACCGTAACCCATAAATTTGCGTATTTTTGTTGTCACGTATGATTGCCAAAGTTTATAGTTGACTTAGATAAACATGGTAAACCTATTACTGTTAGTTGGTGAAATGGACAATTGGACAAATATGACAATGACAAATGAAACGGGCTAGCTTTTCTTCCGTGGTATCTTTTCATGAAACGGACTACTTGTTTAGATAGTCTTTGAATCCGTGGTATCTTGTATCTTTATTTCATCTTTATAATAATATCATATTGCCGTTAAAAAAAAAATTTACAATACCAATGTAATTTTGGTTTGTAATTTTGTTTAGTGTTGTACCATGTATATTTTGTTATTATGATGCTCATCTGGACATTGATAGTTGCCTAGTTGTACATGTGGATCCAAAGACCATGGCAATTATCAAACTTTGCATATTATATACCATCATGTATGTATGTATGTATTCGTCGAATAAGAATATATACATAAATTTTTTTGGTAAGATCATGAGTTGATTGACGCATTAGAAACAAGGACGTTACGTGGTTGTATATAAAATGACAAAAAGATGTAACATGTGTCAATCATTGTTTAGGCTTTGATTACGTAAAATTCTACTCGAATTAGAAATACTAATCTATTTTAATAATCAATGAGAGAAGAGTCCAACCTTTTGTTATGCTACTCACAATTGATAGATACTAGGTATCTATATCTATATCTATCTATAATCTATGCACCTCTATAAAGAATATTGACATTTTTTTTAGAATTTAAGCACTTTTTCAATATTCCTATAATGCCTCTAAGCTTAATTTTTCTTCTTAAAATACCCCTATTTATACATAAAACCATTATATAATATCCTTTCCTCTATTCTCTCAAATCATAACACACTTTCATCGACCTTCTATCACCCTCCGTCATCGGTCTCCTTTTCCACCGACCCTTCGATCTCCACCACCGCCCTTCATCTCCATCGCCGCCGCAATGTGCGGACATTATGCTCGTTACTTATAAGTATATGTGATTGTATACCGGCAAAATTATTATTTCATTTATCAAACATTTTTTTTATACTTTTTTTGTATATTTGAGTGGTAGTAGGTAATATAATCGTTTTAAGCCATTTGTGCATATAATAACATGTAATATAATGATGATTTCAAACAATAATTCTAATGATAAATGCATATATATAATATGATGCTAAGTGAAAGTTATTTTCAAATGGTGTTTCCATAAATTTTATCTCCTCCTTGGCTTAGCCTTATCTTCCCTATATTAAGGAAATTATAATCTACTAAATATATAAAAGATATTAATCTAATATAATATAACTAAGAAACCAATTATAGTTTCCTTAATACCCTGTGGATTCTGGTGCTTCATCTCTATTTCTTCTAGCATACATCTTCACCGTCACTTAGTACCCCCCCCCCTCCTATTTAAATGTTGTAATTGGAGTCTTGATAGAGTTTTTTGGCGTGTGTGCTGATGGTTCTGTATGGTATAGCTGGCTAGTGAATTGTGGTTAGTAGAGGTTCTCAGGGTTGTTTGGGTTTGCATCAAACACATTCCAAAGTGAAAATCAATTGTTCGGCTTCGGTTGGTGGGGGTTAGTCATCTCTTTTGCAAACATAGCAATTAAAGTTCTGAAATGTATCTATCGATCGAATGTATCTAGATTGTGGAGTAAGTTATGTGTAAAATACGTGTACATTATTATTAAAAATACTCAAATACATATACGCGCATATAGTTATTATATATGTAAGCATATATTTAAAAACTTATACTTTACAAATATTTGTCTTCGGGGGCGGATGTAAGTATAGATTAGAGGGGGTATTGCCCCCTATGTTCCCCAAAATGCTTTTAAATGTTAGTGTCTTTTTATATTAAAAACCATAAGTTTTTAGTTATTTAGTAGGAATGCCCTCGCTTTAATGTGTGTGTGCCCGCAATTAAATAAGCCTTTACACAATTTACCAAGCTTTTAGTTATTACTATGGACTTCCTTTTTGTACGTCGAATGATAATTTGTTGTATTAGCTCTACTTGATGTGTTTTTTACTAATAACATCGCAATAATTAGCTATTTTCTATTACTTTTATTGCATTTTCTATTACTAATTGATGTGGTTACTACATATTTATACTACGTAGTTGCTTTGCGCTTCTTTTTCTTCGCTATTAACAATTGTCAAGCTCATATGATGTCGGTCTATATATACCATTTGGCCGTCACGATTTTTCTTTTGCCCCCACTATATCAAATTTCTACATCCGCCACTGCTTGTCTTCGAATATATAATTAAGAATAATTAATGGAAAATTTGTATTACATAAAGTATGACTTACCAAAAGATGCATTAGCATCAAACGTACAATTGTTGACATGTTCAAAGGAACAAAACTCAAAAAGCTCACCAACACTTTTAAACACAACTGCGTTAATAACATAGGCTTTTTCCGTAAGAGTAATTTGGATTTTAACGATGCAATAAAAAGGGTGGAATTTTGAATAAACTATGGTTGCCCACTGATCTGATCATTGATCTGATCATATGAGTTTGGGTTTTTATGCAGATATAATTGTATGGATTTTAATACTTCTGATTGTATATTTTTTTTATATACAATGTGTTATAAATCTTGATCTTGAATCATTCACCGTAATTACAATAGTGAAAGATATGGATGGAAAAGATGATTAAGGAAAAGAGAACAAGAGAGAGGAGAAAGGAGAAGTGTATTAGAACAATGATGTGTATTACAATGTTTAAGGTTAAGCCCTTTATATAGACTAATACAAGGGTTTAATAGTAAATACACATGATATATATCTTTGTATATAACACTCCCCCTCAAATATATATTACTATCCATTATACACCATTTGTTATGTTGCCTCGTTAAAAACCTTACTAAGAAAACCCAGTAGGATAAAACTTAGTTAAGGGAAAAAGAGTGCAACGTGTATAATGCCCCCCCTCAATTCAACATATGTCTTTCAATCTTCGAAGCCCGATCGTGTAATGACAACTGCTCGAAATTGCTTTCACATAAGGACTCGTAGATATGTTAGTGAGATTATCACTTGACTTGACTTTGTGTACATCAATCCTTCATTCCTTGTAGTGTTCTCTAATCTGAGTTATGCAGGCAACGTTGTCTTCATAAATGGTCATCAGGATCTTCTAGGTTGATTCTGATTCTTCATTTTTGATTTTCACTAAATTGTTATACCGTCGTACAACATGATTTGTGTGGATTATATGAGTGTATCCGATTAGTGGAGACTTTTATTTTAAAGTAAATTACACTTTTCGTCCTTGAAGTTGACACCTTTTTCACTTTTCATCCTTAAAGTTTAAAAATTACAATTTTGACCCTAAAGTTGGCTATTTTTTTCAATAACCGTCCCTCACCAAACGTCGTTAAGTTTCAGCCGTTAAGTAGGTCACGTGTAAAACACATGAGGGACTGAAAGTGCAAAAAATTACAAGTTCAGGGACGAAAAATGAAAATAATTTTTCTGTTGTCGGAAAACTTCATCTTCTCCGGCTGATT
The DNA here is from genome assembly GCF_010389155.1 of Erigeron canadensis. Taxonomy (NCBI): domain Eukaryota; kingdom Viridiplantae; phylum Streptophyta; class Magnoliopsida; order Asterales; family Asteraceae; genus Erigeron; species Erigeron canadensis. The sequence continues at coordinate 2,297,776 of NC_057766.1, read as the reverse complement.
GGCCGGAAAATTCGCCGGAAAACTTGGAATGTCGATATCTCACTCGTTTCTTCAAATTAGACCACGAAACCACCACCAAACTTCTCAAAATTCATTTCCGCACGAATCCTAACAAATAAAAGATAAATGACCGTGATACTTACCACATGTATATATATATATAGTTACGATATATATATGACTTCCATGTTGATAAATTAGCATCAATCATACAGTACTATTTATGACTTCCATGTTGATATCTCTACCGATGTACATAACATTTCACAAGGTCCCAAACATTCGTATATCATGTTACTCATTTTTTTGTACACATATATGGCACAGGGGCCTGACTTTTTAAAAAGATATTAGATACTTTGTAACCATGTAGGAATAGAATAATAGAGTTTGAATAACAATAGAATAGCTATATCTTAAAGACGGTTATACTTGGAATACCAGTCAAGGAAACGGGTTATACTTTGAATAACAATAGAGTGTGTCTCCTGGTTTTCGTCTCTTCTGGCCGAAGACAACAAACAGAAAGCTAGATTGGGCTGTGGTCGAATGAAATCAAGGTAGGAAAGGGTTGTTCATGTGGTAAGTATATATATATATGTATGTATTTGTATATTCATGTGGTAAGTATATATATATGTATTTGTATATATTGTAACTATATATATATATATACATGTGGTAAGTATCACGGTCATTTATCTTTTAATTGTTAGGATTTGTGTGGAAATGAATTTTGAGAAGTTTCGTGGTAGTTTCGTGGTCTAATTCGAAGAAACGAGTGAAATATCGACATTCCAAGTTTTCCGGCCAATCAGCCGGAGAAGATGAAGTTTTCTGACAACAGAAAAGTAATTTTCATTTTTCGTCCCTGAACTTGTAATTTTTTGCACTTTCAATCCCTCACGTGTTTTGCACGTGACCTACTTAACGGCTGAAACTTAACGACGTTTGGTGAGGGACGGTTATTGAAAAAAATGGCCAACTTTAGGGTCAAAATTGTAATTTTTAAACTTTAGGGATGAAAAGTGAAAAACGTGACAACTTCAGGGACGAAAACTGTAATTTACTCTTTATTTTAATGTGATAGAACTGAGTCTTATGTCCCATAGCATATCGGAATATAATATAAATTTTATTCCAATGTTGTTTGCAAGATACATGAGAGTACCGATTGCACATAAATATGATATTGAATGTTTCAACTCACACCCAAAACAGTCTTACTATTGTCAATTAAGTAGACAGGTTCAAACTGAATCAAAACACAAACCTACACATTATCAAGACACGCCTATATATCTCAAGTCTAAGACACATTTACGAGATATTTTACCATGTTTGACTGTATTATTTTAGACCATATATTGATCTTTGAAGCTTTATATCAAAAATAGCTTTAGTTGTTAAATTTAAGGCTTTATCCAATATTAAGCCTAAGGAGATTTTTATATAGATGTCATTTTCTAAATTCCCGTATAAATATGTAGTAACCACATCAATTAGTTTCATATGAAGTCCTTCAGAGAGTGTAAGGCCGATTAAAATCTATTTGTTGTTGCATATATTACGGGATGATATGTTTCCTCATTACCCAGGATTTGAGAGAAACTTTTTGCAACTAATCGTGCCTTATATAGTCTCATCCTTTTTATTTCAATCACTCATTTATAACCTACTAGTTCGAAGTCTATGGGTGTGCGGCCTATAGGTCCGAAAGATACTTCGTTTTTGAGCGAATTTTATGGTTTCTTGCCATTTTGGGTCAATCATCTCTGTGCATGCATATATCCAGAGTTTTATATACGTATTTTATTACGTTTGTTGCTATAGCATATGAAAATATATATTGTCAACATGCATGTGTTGTCCGGTTCCAAAGTGCACTAATATGTATTGAGATCTCATTTTTCATTTTGGAACCAGTATTTCATCAAGGACTATGTTTTCCTCTGGTATCGTGTATGTCCTTGGACTATATACCTCTATAGAGGTTTCATTAATGTTGGGTTTCACCAACTATGTTTTTGTTCATTTCTTTTCGTGGGTTTTTGTCTCTGGAATTGATTGGCCTCCCACGTTTAATTTGAGCAGGTGCATTTGATGCTGGTAATATGGTATATATGACTTTGTCACTTTATGTATATATGTGAATGCGTCTAGTAATTATAATAGTTTGGACTTCATATGTGACCACTTTTGGGGTCAAGATTTGATAATAGTGATGCATTCATAAGTTATTTCTTGTGTTACCAGTCTTTCCTTTTCTCCTCTCTCCCTCTAAGACTGAAAATACTTTACTGACAATCAACATAAGTGTTGTATATATGTCATTAGTTGATGACTATAGATATTTAATAATTGATGAGGGATAATACTCAATGTATAAATGCCCAGCCATCTTGTAGTCCCATTTTGGTGCGATATGGTGGTATTGTTACATATACCGCGCGACCAAAATTTTTTTAAGTGGGACAAATTTTGGTTCTATTTAAAAGACCAATTGTAAGGGATAATATCTATGATCATTATGTTAGTATATGATCAAACCATATATGAAATGTATCCTTATCGAACATTTTTTATTTTTTTTATAATAATAATAATAATAATAATAATAATAATAATATTTTGTTATAAACCATGTGTGATTTGATAAGATTTATATAGTATAACTCAGAGAATATAGCTTTTAGCTATGCATGGACAATTTTCTTGTCATGTTTATGTGAAATAATTTGAATATATTTTGTGTTATTCATAAATATGGTATAAAACCCTTTTTTTTTACTCAAAAGATAAATCTATTCAAAGATAGTGTTAACAAAATACAAGAATAACATGCCTATGAAAATATGGTCGGGAAACTCATTTAGTCATTGAAAGCTATGATTTAAACGCATATTTTATTCTAGCCAAAATAAGTAAATAGCTATTTGAGTTTGTATAACAAATGTGAATGAACTTATATATGTTAATTTCGTGTCAGTAATTGCTTTGAACGTTAATCTAACTGATGTAAAGATACAACACTAAACAAAATAAGTAAATAGCTAATTGTAAATGTGAGTTCCCATATTGAAAACTCTAATCGACGAATGTGTTGAATTATATATACCAAATGATATCTACATCGATCTATATAGTGTATGCATGTATAAAAAAAAAATCAGAAATGCTAAATACAGCCCTAAGGGGGGGCTGTATTTAACGTGCATAAAAAAACTTATACCTTCCATATTAAAAGTATGCCCCCTGATTTTCATGGTAAATATACAAACAATTTATGTATCTTAAACACGGCCCTAAGGGCTGTATTTAGCAAACCCCAAAAAAATTCTACAATTTCTTTCTTTATATCTATCACTATATTGGTATTTATATCTTACATCTTCATGATATTTTTCTTTTTAAACACTTTATGCATATACATATATATATATATTCAATCTATTAGATGGCAATGGAATCCAATCATCCTTGATGATCAGAATATGGTGAAAGGAAAATTAAGCAAATTTCACAATTATCAAGTTATTATATACATGTTGATATGCATGCAAAATACAGATTACCATAATTATATATAGATCGACATATATTTGTTTGTGTGGAAATCAGAAATTAATAAAGAAGAGTAAGAGGTTACCGCGGAGAGTTTTGATGACTTCAGATGAAATGAAATCGACATCCAAAAATCAAGAAATTACAAGAGACAAATCGTGCTGATAACGTGTTATAAATCTTGATCTTGAATCATTCACCGTAGTTACAATAGTGAAAGATATGGATGGAAAAGAGAACAAGAGAGAGAGGAGAAAGGAGAAGTGTATTAGAACAATGACGTGTTACAATGGTTAGGGTTAAGCCCTTACTAATACAAGGGTATAATAGTAAATACACATGATATATATATATGTATTTGTATATAACACGATGGCTTTTATTTTTAATAATAAATAATGATGCACCGTTATTCTATGGGGCAAAGGATCAAAGGCTTTTACTTTGTCACCCGGGATAAATATTTTTTATAGAATGGGTTTTTATTTATAATAATCTTAATATATTATCCTATTAATAGAGTTCGATTGACATTTAAGTTTTTATTTTTAACTAGTCTTAATACCCGTACGATATACGGATTATATAATGTTTGATGATACAATTATATTTATATAGAAAATACAAAATACGTGGTTGTTAAATACCTAAGTTTTGATACATAACCTTTCACATATTATAGGAAACCATAATATATTTGTTTAATTAAATGTTTAAAATTTAAACATATGTCTTATCTTTTAAGATAATTGTATTCCATATTGATGTTAACATTATTAAAAAAATTTATAAATTATATATATGGAAATTTAATATATATTTATATATATATATATATATATATTAAATCTAAAGATTAATATCTTATTACAATTTGGTAATTATGAATTAAGAATTTTTTTTAGTTACACCAAAGTGACACATGTCGTGCAAGGAATGCGCCAGGTGTTAAAAAAAATAATTTTTATATTAAATTTAAAGAAAAATTAGTATTTGATTACAATTAGGTAATTTTGAATTAAGAATTTTTTAATTTTTAATTACACCAAAACTAACACATGTCGTACAAGGAATGCGCCAAATGTCAATAAAAAAAATATACAATCATGTTTTAGTATATTGGTAGATACTAAACAAAACATGCACCCTTATCCTATTAATTGCACCATTATCCTATTAATAGAGATTGATAGAAAACTTTAAAATATAGTATAACTTATTATTAAAATTGAATTTAGTCACATGTTTATTAGATAAATTTAGAGAAATTGAGGATTTTGATTTATTAATTGAGTTTAGGTCAGTTGTTTTTTAGTATATACTAGATTTTAGACCCGTGTCCAACACTACACACCGGGTTTACGATATTATCAATGTTAGATCTTCATATATTTAAGTCATAAAAGCTTATAATTTTGAAGATATACAGTTCTAAGTGTAATATACTTTGCAAGTTGTAGTACAATAATCTGAGGTTCGTCAACATATTGATGGAATTGTTTGTCGTAGTCATTCCAAAAGGCATGTGCTACAATAATTTCTCTATTATAAATTTTTTTGAAACCACTTGTACTCATAATGTGGTATTATTATGAAAGATAATTAAAAATTAAAATATAAACATACTTGTGAAATACCTTAAAATGTGTAAGAACCCAAACCCATCTAAATCAAAATCGAATTTTTTTTTTTTTTACAACAGACTAATACTCCACATATTAGTCTACAACAGACTAATACTCCACATATTAATCTACAACAGACTAATACTCCACATATTAGTCTACAACAGACTAATACTCTACATATTAATCTACAACAGACTAATACTCCACATATTAATCTACAACAGACTAATACTCCACATATTAGTCTACAACAGACTAATACTCCACATATTAGTCTACAACAGACTAATACTCCACATATTAGTCTACAACAGACTAATACTCCACATATTAGTCTACAACAGACTAATACTCCACATATTAGTCTACAACAGACTAATACTCTACATATTAATCTACAACAGACTAATACTCCACATATTAGTCTACAACAGACTAATACTCTAAATATTAGTCTACAACAGACTAATACTCTACATATTAGTCTACAACAGACTAATACTCTACATACTTCTGCACAAACCCATTTTGACCCAAAAATTTATTTCCACATTTTAACAACTAGTAAAACTAATCACAAACACATTTTCACACCCTAAATCAATTTAACAAACTTCAAAATAAGTTAAATACACATGACTCAACATTCCAAAAGCTTTCATTTGATCAAGTGCACAATTTACAACGAAATGGGTCATTTACCCGTTTTGCCAAATAACCACAGTCAAACTTTACATCAAGTTTCAAATGACCCAAGACACATCATATTACTGAAATTCTTACATATGAAACATGTCCAAATCATAAACTTTGTACCAAGAGCCAAGGGTTCAATGAGAGGAGTAACTAGGGTTCTACCAGATACCATTTCTCCATGAAATGGTCCAATACCTTCTATGCACCAAAAGCTCCAACTTCAACCTTCTAGCAAATTACAAGTTGTTCTTACTATCGGGACCACCTATAAAAAGATGAACAACTAAAAGAATAAGCTTACGCTTAGTGAATGCATATATGTATGATCAATATATCAATATAACTATATCCCTTAAAATACACATAAATACTTAAGCCGATCAATCAACAATCAAAGTAACAACAACAAACAAATCATGATCATGTAAATTCTACTTGGCCAAGGATATATGCTAGTAGGTATCTCATCATCTACTAGTCTTACACCCAAATTATGCTAGTAGGTATATCATCATCTACTAGTCTTGCACAAAACCAATGTATGCTAGTAGGTATATCATCATCTACTAGTCTTACAGAAATTCAATCATACAAATGAGGTCATAGGAATTATTCATCTATGCCCTCCATATCACAAACTATGAACATATACATATGCACTCACCTTGAATTTGGCTAATAGGCTCTACTTGATTATTATGCTCATTGTTATATTCTCCACCACCTACACAACATTTATCATATACTATGAGTTTATAAGCCCATTTCTTCTACAACCATTAACTAAGTTCATCATGAACTAAACCACTATAGTGTTTGGCTATACCATTTTTTTCATTATAATTCTCATAATATGACTTCTAAGTTCATACACTAGCCAAACACCAATTTTATGAAATTCCAACTATGGGGTTCTTCATCATTAACTTATTTTCTCAATCATATTATCAATTTCTATATCAAAATTCATTAGGGTTTTATTTAAACCCTAAACCCATAAATCCCCCAAACTATAAAATTAAGAACCCTAATTTAATAAAAGGAACTAGAAGTAGGTTAAGAAAATCAATACCTCAAGAATTCAATAACTTGGACTTGAATCAAAATTCCCCCTTTTTCCCCTTTTCTCTCTTAAATTCAGCCACCACCATCCAAAAGCACAACTCTAACTTTTCAATTTTTGCTTTTTGAAGATTAATGATTATTATTGTTATTGTTAAATCACTTGGAAGATTGATTGAAGGGATTGAGAAGAAAATCTGCTTTTGAATTGGAAGGATTTAGAATGTGATGGAAGATTAAAGCTTTTTAGAGAAATTAGACTAATGATTCATCAAGCAAAAGTGGCTGGGCTATTCCCTCCCTTTGCCACGTAAATAAAAATATAAATGGGTATTTTACCCGCTATCCACTAAAGTTTCAACTAAATTAACCCCTTATCCCAAAACAAAATACTAGGAAATTAATTTAATGTTAAAACTATAAAAAGGTTAATTTTCTATTACCTTAAAATTATTGGGGTGTTACAAAATGTCCTTCCCATGTCTCGAACTCGAGACCTCCAGCATGAAAAGCTAGTGCTCAACCATTGAGCTATTAGGGTAATTACAATATAAACATACTTGTGATCATATACTTGACATTTAGGTATATATCTTTGATCTTGATACGGGCCCATAACACAAATAGGTTTATTTTCCGTCATCTGTCTTGTGATAAATAGATTGTGTTTAGAATAAGGATGTTGTATATCGTCATCTATTACTGTGTTTGGGATAGGTATCTAGTGTTCATATTGTGTTTATATTAAATATGAAATTAAAAATTAATATTAATAACTTATAAAAATCTAATCTAATATATTATTAAATTAGACGACATTATCAATATTATATTTGAATATTAATTATTGGGATTTTTAATTTATAATTAAAGTAAATGATGACATAAACAAGAGTCATTTTAAAAAAATTGAGTGATTTGATTGGTTAATAAGTCATTAGGTTTTGAAATAATTTTTGTAGACAATATTTCATATGTTGAAATTTTTTTAATTAATTAAATGATTGTAAATTTTTATAAAAATCTTTCAAGTTGATGACTAAAAATAAATATAAATTAAGTATTTAGGGCTAAAAAGTGTAAATTATTGATGGAAAACAAAAAATGTAATTTAAGGAGACTTTTTCTACAAATTAATATAAATACTAGTATAATAATATACTTGGATAATGGTTAATAGAATTATTAATTTATAGTTAATTTAAATGATGGCATAAGCGATAGTCAATTTGATGAAATTGAATGATTTGATTGGTCAATAAATCATTAGTTCAACTGTCTTACAGCATATATTAAGATTAAGATTAAGATAAAGATAAAGATAAAGATTTGAATAATGACTTTAGGATTTTTAATTTATAGTTTATCTACATGATGACATAAGTGAGATTCTCTTTGATAAAATCGAACGATTTGATTGGTTAATAAGTCATTAGTTCAACTGTATTATAGTATATATTAATTAATTAATATTAAGATAATTTTTCCACAATGTAGCAAAACAAATACTTCCAATCGTAATATATTGTTTCTATATATGATAGCTAAAAAAAATACCGTAATAAGTCATATATATTCCTCTTACTTGAATTTTGAAATTTAAATATTGAGATTAATTTGATAGAAGATAATATGGGGTTAGCTTACTTGGTATTTAAAGGTAGAGACTAAAAGACTAACGTTGTCTTAACCGGTGTGGATCATTTGCTCGCAACAGAGGATCTAGTTAACGTTGTCTTAACCGGGTATGCGTTATAAAGCCTTTCACCCTTAATACATAGTATAAGGAGAAACCGCCCGAAAACACGGCAATTAAATGGAATAAAACTCAGTCTCTTCAAACCGGTTTCACTGGAGTACTTTATTTGTGAAATTCTTTCTTAAAATGTCTTTTTCATGTCTCGAATTCGAGACCTCCAACATGTAAAACCTACACTACCCGTCACTACCACCGCTACCACCAATCGTTGCCGTCACCACCACCCATCACCGCCACCATCACTATTACTCCGCCGTATTACGCGTATACCATTCTAGTTAATAATAGTACATATTAGTTACATGTATTAATTAATTAATGTATTATATATAGAAGTACTGAAATTTTGATGAAGATGGAACCAAAAAAATGTGACATTATCAAAAACGATTGATCACATCTCTATTGTGCATATATCATTCTAGAAATTATACACGACACACGTACGCACAATGCATCCTTATTATATGATTCAAAAACCAACTAATCATATCATAGGACACAACAAATTATGTTGCGACATATAACAAAAAAATTCAATATCCCTACGCGAGCATAGCAAAAAGACACCTACAAAGTACAAACAAGTGAACAACCAAAAGCCATTTAAAATTGTTAGAAACCACATAAAACTGGCACACACTAATTAAACACGTACAAACTAAGAAACTGATTATTTGCTTGCCACATTACATGGAGTACCAAGCTATTTAGTATTAAGAATTAATTATGTCGAATATAAAGTATTTCGTCAACCTTTTTTTTTTTAAGTGAGTTTCGATTAGACGTGTTGGATGCAATTTAAACCAGGGATTTTTTGGACCTCCAGCCCCCTAATAATGAAAAATTCTTTTGAGATGAGAACCCCAAAACTTGAACCTGGGAACTTAGATAAATTCACCCTCGGGGCTCACATAGTGGATTTAGAAGATACCCCTGACCACTGGATTTCGTCAATTAACTTCCGCTTGCACTAAAAGCTAACAAATCTTACTATAAGTATTCAATAATGGACTCCAAAACCTAAAAACCTTTATGGCGCGTTTGGTTTACAGAATGTTTTGGGAAGGAATGAAATCTGTCAAAGGAATTGGAATCTGAATAAATGGAATTTGACGGAATGTTTTTGATTTTTTGAAGATTCAAGTGAGGGATGGAATGCAATTCCTTTCCCCATCCCCAAGGAATGGAGATTCCATCAAATGATGGAATGTTTACATTCCAACAGAATGTGATTCCTCCATCTTTAACTAACCAAATGCGCTAAAGAATGGAATTCAATTCCAATTCCATCAGATTCCATCAAATTCTGTTAACCAAACACGACCTTATTATCCTTACTCTACTACTTTATACATATATATATATATATATATATATATATATATATATATATATATATATATATATGCTAGTTGTTGTCGATTTAAGTTAAGTGGATAAATTTTTCTTTAACGATAAAAATTATATTATTGAAAAATAACCAACTAACAAGGTATTTAGCTAGAGGTCAAAAGAGGACGTACATACGAACATACAATCTAGAAATACAACAATAAGACACAATTTAGATTTTACAAGGGGCTTTAAATCTTTAATTAACTGCTAAATATGCAAAGTGGAATAGTCTTTTGCTAACGGTTTTTGTTTACCTAATCTTTTATTATACTAAAACACAGTTGTTATAATAATTTATTAATCAATCATAACTCTTGATTTCCTCAAATTTTTAATTTTGAATTTCTTTGACTTTTATTATATAAATAAATAAATTTATAGATATAGATGTCGACTACTTATGTCCTTAGATAAACATTAGATTATTAAAAGTATTAAAAATTTATAGTATTAATCTTACACTACATTGTTCACGTGTATCTAAGATAAACATTAGGTTATTAAAAGTATTTAGATTGGATAATTATCAACTATAAAAATTAAATATTTAATATCTAATAAAAAATAAATACACAATATGAACTATAAAAATTTCAATCACAATAAAATCTACAAATCTCTATCCTAAATCCAACACTAAATTCTACTTTATGAAAAACAGACACTTAAACTAATAACTTATTAACCAATTAAATCGTTCAATTTCATCAAATTTAATTTTGCTTATGTCATCATTTAATTTAATTATAAAATTAAAAATTCTAATAAATATTATCCAAATATATTATTATATTAGTATTTATATTAATATTTGTATAAAAAGTCTCATTAATTTATATTTTTTTCATCAATATTTACTTTTTAGCACTGAACTCTTAATTGTATATATTTTTAGCCATCAACTTGATCAAATTTTTTAAAAATTTTTTAATCATTTAATTAATTAAAAATAACTTCAATATATGAAATATTATCAAAAAAGAATTATTTCAAAAGATTAAATACAATATACCTGTTCAATGTTCTAGAAATAAATTCTTTTAAATTTGTTTTTTACTTACATTTTTTACACTTAAATTTATATATTTTGATAGTTCATCTTATCATTAAAATGTTATAAACAATTCACGCAATCACATCTCTCGATTTTTTCAAATTTTCAATTTTGAGTTTTCTTGACTTTTTATTATATAAATAAATATAGATTTGCACATATAAATATCAATGTCTATTACACGACTAAAGATAAATATTAACTTATAAAAAAATATTATAAATTGATACCTATAAACATCGTACATACAATATTGATAATAGCGTTCAAATTAATAATATATTAGATTAGATTTTTATAAATTTTATATATTAATTTTTAATATTAAAACAATATGAACTCTAGATACCTATCCTAAACACAATAAAAGATGACAACATACAACATCGCTATCCGAAACACAATAGGAATCACATAACATGGGACGGTCATAGAACAAAGCACGATTTATAACATAGAGTTACTTATATATTAAATCCAAATCAATAATTACATTTTTCAAGATTCATTCTATTTCTCAATCAAAAAGATATTTAAATTTTCTCTATTAGTTTTGCGTATTAATGTTTAAAGTTACAATTGTTACTCAAATCAAGAATTCCTAATTGCTATCAAAGAATATGAATAATCCTAATCGTTATCTATCTATCACAGGACATGTGATAGAAAATAAATCTATCCGTGTTATGGATCCGCGTCATGATCAAAGAGATATACTTGAATGTCAAGTACATGATTACAAATGTGTTTATATGTTAATTCTTAATTATCTTACATAATAATATCACATTATTAGTACAACTGGTTTATAAACATTGTATAATAGCTAAATTATTGTAACATGTGCCTTGTGAAATGAGTACGGCAAACAATTCTATTAATATGTCTCAGCTAATAATGACAGTGACGAACCTGTAATTATTGTACTACAACTTGCAAAGTATAACATTTAGAACCGTATATCTTCAAAATTATAAGTTTTTATGACTTAAATGTATGAAGATCTAATATTAAGAATATCATAAGTCTCGTATCCAGTATTGGACACGGGTCTAAAATCTAGTAGTATAAACTATAAATGAGTAAAACGAATGTTAAAGTTGAAAGTCAAAAACATATAAAATTAATCATGTGAAATATAATATTCTCAACATCGTTTTCTGATTAGAAGGTTTTTTTTTTATCTTGATGAACCGAAAAATTATGAGACAATTTGGTACTTAAATTTAATATCGGTGCCTAAATAATAAACTGTCACATAGGTTTAGAGATCAACAAAAACATTTTTATATATAGATAACGATTCATTAATTATTCTGAGTTCTTATATTAAATAAAACTAGATTATTATCCCGCGTAATACGCGAATGATCTTAATATCTTTGTATAAAATTTAAAAGGTAATATTATAAAGCTTATGTAACACGTTCACTTTCTTTATAAATATGATTTTTATTTATTTGTCAACTATTTGATAAAAAAACTTTTTTATTTAACAATTGAATTAGATATTATTCATATGTAAATTCATTTATTTAATTTTATTAGTTAGAAAAATCCATACCCTAACCAAAAGAGGAGGTTAGGGGCTATGTAGCACCGAAACGGATACGGCAAAGCGGCACGGAAACGATACGGGAATGGGGAACGGCAAAACTAAAAAATTTAGGATACGGGTACGGCAAAGATACGACAATAAAAAAATTTTAAAAAATAAAATATATTGATTTTATATAGAGAGAGACTTGAGACTTCAGAGATTATGTAAAATTATATATGTATAATTTTATAATATATGTTTGATGGTGATAGGTGATCACGGATTAAATTTTTAATAATCAATTTTGGAACAGAAAAAGTCTAATGGTGATCTTAATTGTATAATTTAGTTGGTTTGTGTTTGGGAGTACTCATAGTCGCAAGATGGAAGTCGTTTTTGGAATACAAAAAACTCATTGAAACCCTAATATTAATTAGATACGGTATGGAAACTTCACAGAAACGTTTCGGTATATATGGAAACTTCAAGGAAACGTTTCGTACGAGTTTCCGTTCCCATGGAGTTTCTGAAACAGGTACGCCTACCTGTTTGGAGTTTCGGTGCATCATAGGTTAAGGGTATATAATTGGCACTCTTTTTTGGGCCTAAAACTATTTGCTAATTACTCTAGAGCTCTCTATCCCTTTTAATATATTTTTTATTTTTTATTTACTTATTAAATAGATAATTATATCTAAAACTCTATCATAAATTTTTTTCTATTAAAGTAAATCTTTTTAAATCTTAGAGACATATAATATGATTAAAACTCTCTTAATAAATTATGATATATATAGTCTATATTTTAATAGTTATATTCACTTTATTATTTCTCTCTTTTTTATATATCTATATCTCTACTACATTATAAAGCATTTGTTCCCTCCAAATATTTTCAACTTTTCAACTTTTTAACAATGTACACCTACTAATGCATAATGTACAATACATCTATATACATCTCAACCACTCATTTTTCTCTCTCCTAAAATCTCAACCACTCATTTTTTTATTTTCCCCATAAATCATTTTATTTCTCTAATTCATTCAAAATCTTTTATCTCAAAAACCGTACATCGATAAATTATAAAAATTACATGGGTGTTCTTAAAATTTAATGTTCTTTCATTAGAGATGTCATTCGATATACTTTCAATGAATTTTTAAATCTGAGGGCGGAGCCTGTACGGCTAATTAAGGATTAGCTATCACACTTTATGACATATCACCTCCTATTACCTATCACCCCCACCATTTTACCGTCGCAATGCGCGGGTACTTTGTCTCGTACTATATTATAAAGCAAATAAGGTTTCAACTTTCAATTTCAACCATGTATGCATGATAATGCATGATAATGCATGATGTACCATACATCAATTTCCCACAACTTTCAATTTCATTTTCATCTCTCTCAACAAATCTCAACCGCTCATTTTTTTTTTCTCTTCTCCATAATCATTTTATTCCTCTAATTCATTATAAATCTTTTATCTCAAAAACCATACATCCATAAATCAAAAAATTTATATGGGTGTTATTAAAATTTCATGTTCTTTCAATAAAGATGTCATTCGATATACTTTCGACGAATTTTTAAATTCAAGGGCGGAACCCGTATGGCTAAAGCATTTGGCTATCACACTTTATGACCTATCACACTCTATGACCAATCACCCCCACCATCTCACTCCCGTTAACTCCATGGCCGCCGCGACGCACGGGTACTGTTCTCGTCTTTAATAACAAAAAAAAAACATACGAGTTTTTTAATATCACTTTAATTTTATTTTTGGTATTTTGTTTGTGTTTGTTTATTATTTAAGATTGATTTTTTATGATAATTTGTTAGTTTTTTTATATCCATGATGGGGGAAATTGCTTTAAATGCTAAATTGACAATTTGCTTATACGAAATCTCTTTTTTGTTTAGTTATTGTTTGGTGGGATATGAGAATAAAGCTTATAATATTGATTTAATATATGATAAATATTTTAATTACTTTACTCATATAGATTAGTTTCCAGCGAAATACGCGAGATGAACATATTAAGATTTCGTAATAACATAATTAATAGTTAAAGATAAAACATGTTAAAATATGAGGATATGTTTTAATTCAAAAAAACTTTAAATATCGAAGTTGTTTATTAAAATATATATGTTGAGTCCTATTGTAATTGATTCTTAATAAGGAAGAGTTTAAAAGAATGTATGTTAATTAATTTTTCATTATAAATTTAATTAAAAAACTTTCACCATATTATTTATAACTTATTTTAATAATAAAGGGTACAACGCTTATGCAAATTGTTCTGAACTTTTTCTCTCTTTTTTTTTTTTATCACAAGTTAGTTTGTAGTTACAATGTCAAGTTTTTAAGTACGTACACGTTGCTATATCTCGAGTTAAATCGAAAAGTATTTTAAGGTGAAGGAAAAATGATATATCATCTTAATTAATCCTCCTAAAATTTCCTCGTAACGACAAGATCATGACATTTGTCAAAATCAAGATATGAGATTAGGACAGAGAATTAATGAAATACACATGTCATGTTTTGATGACTTTTGGAGGATTTTTAAAAAGATTAAACATTTTCCTAAAATATATATACGTTCAATGTTTTATAAATATATATTCTTAAAGTTTGATTTTACCTAAATTTTTAATATTTAAATTTATATATTTAACAATTCATTTTTTTTAAAAAATATTTATAAATAACCCGTATATTTGACACGAGCATTCTAATATAACACTAATTTTAAAATTTATAATGGATAAATAATATACCTTTTAATATAAAAGCAATAACATATATTTATATGAGTAATTATATATATATATATATATGGCTATAGCCAAGAGAAAAAAATAATTTAACTTTTAATCTCAACCATTTAAAATTAACTAAAAATCTAATCCTCACCATTGAAAAGAAAAAACTAATCTAGGCAAGTTAGTTATTACACCCAATGTTTTGACTTTAACATTAATTTGAAACAAAAATAATTAAATATGTTAGTAATGGAAATTGGAAAGTAAAGAAAATCATCGATATGAAGTTAAAAAAAACATTTCACCCATTATGCCATCCTTGTCGACAAACTAATCTGTACAACTGTAATTATATATAAAATCTCTAAGTCATTTATTGTTTGAGTTTTTTTTTCCATTGTTTGTGATAATGTTTAGTTTAAAAAATGCGTAGTATTTGATTAAGTTCAGGATATTTTGGTCAAAAAATGTTGACAGTATAATAACATTAAAAGATATATGATTTTTGTAGGTTTCAAATTCTTTTAAGAAAAAAGAAATAATAAAAACAAAAGGGATAATGGCACGGGAGTGTAACCAACTATGACCAAAAGGTTATGTAATGTAACCAACTACTCGATTAGCTATGTAGTGTAACCAACTTTGTTTTTTGAGTTATGCAATGTAAGCAACCGGATACAAAACAAGTTACCGGTTACCACTTTTATTATATATATATATATATATGGCTACCATAGCATAGAGAAAAAAATCAACTTCACAAAATGATCTAAGCCATCTAAATTTACAAGCAAATTAATCTTGACCCTTTAAATTCAAAGTCAAATTATTTCAACTAAAAAGAAGTCAATTTTCTATTTAATAATGTGGTATATACATATTTTTACACCTAATATGTATTTAATTAACATGCTAACACAATAAAACACTTTCCTAATCAAAAATACAATAAAAATTGTGACACAACTATTTTGAATTTCTAATTACCCGTATCAAACCATGTTCCCTAAAGTGGAGTTTTTTTCCTAATACATATAAACAAAAGTCAAAGTTTCTAATTAGTAAAAAATCCTTACAAATGTTAAAATTATTTTTCTATACCATTACAAATACCACAAATAATTTTTTTTTCATTTTAATACATCAAAAATTTCAAAAAAAATAATAAAATAAATAATAATCAGTAAAGTGTTTTATATTCGTATCTCTTCATGTTTTCTCCATCTTCATGTTAGTTCATTTATGTTTTCTCCATATTTATATTAGTCATTCCATACGAGATAATGATGATGATGATATCCATTGATCAAACGTAATATGAATCAAGTGAAGCTGAAAATGAATATGTTCCATCTAATAGATGAAGACTAAACTATCATCTTTTCATGTTATCAAATAAAATATGTTACTTATTTATTCCAATAATGCTTTAAATCTTTTAAACCATTTTATTGTGAATGGATCGAAGTTTTGATGTATCTAAGATGTTAATTTCTTATATTCCAATATTTTTTTTTAAAATTTATTTTATACATTTGTTTGTTTCTTTTTAACCTCATATAATTACATGGATATATTTACTTAAGATTTGAAATTAATAAACTGTCTAAAAGAAAATTGTAAAACTTCAAAGATGGGGAAAAAGGGTAAGTGGGTGGCCACCCTTTAGAGCCATGTACCTATTGGTACTCAGCGCGTTTACCGCATATACGCATACGCCGGTGAAAACCCTGAAGACTTGGTTTGCAAGTCCCCATTTTTAGGGGTACGGTACCACTAGGGTTTTTAACCCATCGGTAAAAAAAAAAAAACTTCAAAGATGTTTCAATGACATTCTTAATTTCTTTGTTATATTTATTTTTTAAGTCCAATATAGTTGGAAGAACAAATTTTGATTGATAACAATTGTTAGATGCACATTTGTATTTAATTGATATATATAGATGGTTGTTGTGATGCATAAAACAAATATAATTCACCATTATTGTACAATATATCTTTCCATTTAACTTAGAAGTTTATATAGAGCTGGGAGGCATGGTATAAAATTTGATGTAAATATATGATTTGCTAGAAGTCAAACTTGCAGACATGCATGGTATAAAATTTGCATGTCATGGTATATTTTGGTTAAAATGATTGGTCAAACTTGTAAGAAATAAGCTACACCAATTCATGATGCTAGAATAAATAGTATATGTTTGCAAGAAATATGATACATGACCTGTTTTCAGCTGGCTAACCTTGACATGGCAATGCGAATGGCTTGTCAAGTTTGGACAATTGGTCAAAACTCAAATATAGATGAATTATAGCTCATTTTGACTATTATTTTTTCTATTTTTATCTTTTTATCAGGGAACAAAATTCATTGTTGGTGTCAATTTATCTAAGGATTAGAAATACATACATTAATGCACAAAATGACTTGGAACTGTGAAATTACAAAAAGGTTTGGGTTTACAACTATCTTAAGTTTGGTTTTGCAATGCTTTATGTTAATTCTTACTAGACTTATGTCCGCACAATGTGACGGCGGTGGGGGTAGTGATGGCGGAGGTTGTGTTAGTGACGGTGGTGTGGGCGGCAAGGGGACGGTGATGGGGGCGACAATGATGCTGAATGTAAAAGTAATTGATGTTGAAGGTGGTATTGTAGTTATTTTAAGTGTTGAAGGATCTACACCTGAAAATTATTTATTAAAGGTATTATATTATATGTATATTAAATGAAGATGTTTAAATTAGTGAATAAAGGAAAAGAGTTTTTTTTTTGGTTTTTCAAATGTAGAAAGTTTAAGGAAAATAAATACAAGAGAGGTGATTTATTTTACTAGATATTATAGACTAATAAAAGTTGAATATTTGTACTTTTTATCAATTTATGGTATTTTTATATACAAAGCTGAACATGTTTCGCGTACTCTAAAATATAAATTTATTATTCATAACCCGGTCAACGACCGGGTATAGATCTAGTTATAAATGTTCAAAGATCAACTATCAAATAATATAATGATATGCAAAATCATGAGACAAAGGTAAATACCATATTAAAGATCGACTATGATCCCAAATCCGAAGTTATCATTGTAGTTTAATATTATAACTATTAATGTCAGTTAAATAAATATATAAGGTTTAATATAAAGTATAAGGACTAATGTTGTGTTTTTTTAATTATAAAATTGAAAATAACTGTTTGAGGGTTGTAATTAAAAGTTGAAACTCATTTAACGGTTCTTATTTTTTTATAAAACAATTTAGGACCTTCTTATATATATATTGGTAGATAGATAGCATCAAACAAAATAATTGATGTCAATACAGGTACCATTATAATTACATTATTTAGGAAAAAAACACGAGATGATAGCAAATTCAATTTCTTGATACTTCTTTTAATTAATACTTAAACAGTGAGAATTGTAAAAAACTTAAAAAAAAAACTTCATGACGATTCTGTCAAGTTATCATTGTTATTTTCATTTTTATTAAAAGTTTATTGTTTTAATTGAACAGTCAGTCAAATAGCAACAGTGAATAAAACTTTATCTTAGAAGAGCGAGGGTATGTCGGGGGTAAAAGTTATTGATCGTTTATACCAAAACATATAATTATTCATTATTCATATATTTGTGTGTATCTACACTGCAAGTGTACCTACGCAATGCGGTGGCGACGATGACAACGGTGGTGGTGGTGGTGGTGGCGGAGGCTGTGATGGTGACACATAGTGTATAATAGGTTATTGATACAAAATATATATTAGGGTATGTTTGGCAAAACTAGCTGATAGCTAGTGGTTGGTAGCTGTAAGCTGGTGGCTGGTAGCTGAAAGCTGTAACTGAAAGCTGGAAGCTGTAGCTAGTAAATATATATATAAGTGTTTGGCAGAATAGCTGTAGCTTTTACTAAAATGTGTAAAATGACAAAATTGGACGTAGATTAATATACTAAGCACATATATAATTTCCTTCTTGGTTAAATATGTATATATATATGTATACTCTTTTATAAACAAACTATACCCCTTCTTTATTTAACTTTCTACCTTAAAATACCTAACTTACCCTTAATTTATAACACATTCTCAACTCACATACTACATTATCCAAAATATCCCTAAAATATTTTCCAACCCTATTTGTCCAAACTATTTCTTTCCCTTTTTCACTAATTTAAATATTACCTATAATAATCTTAATGAAATTTATCAACAACATACATCATTTAACCCTTAAAATAACTACACTATATCCTTTTACATCAATTACCTTTACATTAATAACTACTCTTTCGCCGTCGCATTATACGGATACCTCAATCGTATATATAAACTAAATCTATTATCTACAAATATATATGAAGTAAACTAAAAAAAACTCCAACTTAACTTACATGTACATAAAGTTTATATTAAACCTTCAATTGATATGTAGCTATATGATACATTCTTTTGTTGACTTTTGTGATTCACCACGTGTAAACAATTTGTTGTTGTTTATCGAATTTACTTTTGAGTTTTTGTGGCAGCGAGAGAGAATGGAAGCAGACATGCCATATACCTTCACAAGGATATCAAAGTAATTTTTTAGAGCATAAGCTTGCAGCTCCATTCTAACGCTAGTCATCCTAGCGTTCTATAAACAAGCTTTTTCACCCAATTTTACAGCTTGAAGCTTTTTAACCAAATAAGGATTTTTATTGCATATGAACTTTTTTTTAAAAGTTTAAAGCTCTTAAAAGCTTTTTGTCAAACATACCCTTAATGTAAAATTTAGTTGTATAGTTATTTTAAAAGTTGAATAGTAATGTAAAAAGCTTGAAAAATATTTTTGCATTAACTCCTAAATAAGGTAATATAGTTATTTTAAAAATTGAATGATATTTTTGCATTAACTCTATCGCCGTCACTATGCCATCATCATTCTTTCGCTCTTTCGTTAAACCTTTTTTTCCAACCGATACGCAAATGGATATCCTAGTCTACATGTGTGTACGCCACTGATCTAAACTTATGTAAGTATGTAGTAAACCTTCAAATTTTGAAGTTTTTAGTTAAAATCCGAATATATGTAAAATGTTTACTTGTTTTGAAATAAGAAATTTACATAAAAAATTCTAGATTTACTCTGAAACTTAAAATAATCATACATTCATACAAAAAAATTGTCACTTTACGTTAATTTTTCGGTACGGGACGAAAGTCAAGAAATGCAGGAAGTCGCTCTAAAACAAGTCATAGTGTGTGAATATAATAGTGTATCACCTTTTTCATATGAGTTGGACTGTTGGAGACGTGCAATTATTTTCCTCTGTTTCAACTCACAAACGCGGCTTCCCGACAAAACGTAACGCTAAGTGACAACTGTACGGTCGTGATCAAAGGATCGGAAAAACATCTGCTTTGTTGTGTTCTATTACCTTTTCAACCCTTGTAGAATCACATTTGATACAAATATACCCTTTAATGTTACCTACTATTGCTAATAATTCCAACTATTAGCTGTGTTATATGACCATGTGACCCGTAAAACATCTTTCACATTGATTTTGTAATATTAAATGCATATGATATTTATCGTGACCTATGGACTTTCAAAACTAGCTAGTTTGTAAGTTTATAATTTCTTATTTTAAGGTTTATTATCAATTAGCCGATATGACGATCTATTTTTGGCTTAATGTGATATTTATCTGTTTGTGCTTAGTTTTAGCTATTTTTATGACCTACTTTGATGATGCTTGGTAAAAGTTGTGTTTGATTTTGTAGATTATATCTATACATGTATAAGATTAAGTTAACATTTATATAGTGTATATCGAAACTAAAAATTCATTGATTAATATCTCTTCTATTTTTGTAAGCTCAACAAAGTTTTATATAAAGTTCTTAAAAACTTTATAAAAAAACTTACAAATAAATAACGCGTCAAATATTGAGGTTATCTAATAGCAAAATAGAAAATTATATTATAAGACACGACATTTATTCATTTAACCGTAAACCGTGTAAGAGAAGTAACTATTGCTCCCTTGTTTATTTATAGCAAAAAAATCTGTTTCAATCTTTCACATTTATTCCACCAAATAAATGTATATGGACTTTCATTAATTAAAATCACATCAATAAGTAAATACTAAATACTAGTAATTATTCTAGGTAAATATTGTTACTTATCTTTAAATGTAACCAAATCTAAAAAGTAAAAATAAAAATAAAATATAAAATAAGATACGTTTATCTTGTGGTATTGTTACTTATCTTTAGAGTATTTAGAGTCTTTTTGAAAAGTTTTAAATTTTATTTTAAATATTTGGATAGAATAACTTAGTTTTCTTTGAAAGAAAAAGATAAAACGTCCTGTTTTAACATTTGATTCTATTCCTTAAATTCGTACAAATATTTCAATAGATTTGTCTAGAAAAAACAGGAGTTAACTTAAATAATATTTTAACCAGGGATAAAAAGAGACATACACCACAAAGTTCAAGGGTCTTGTCACGGCCACAAACCGAGAATATTTTTTAAAAAATTTTATTATATATTATTCGGTGCACTTTACTCTGGTGATTCATCACCTCCGCCGTGCTACTGTCTACTTTAAATGTTAAAAAATATTTTTCTATTTTCTTAGATTTAATATAAACCTTTGAATTGAATGGACAAACTGAGAAAATCATTCAACAGATCATCACCCCAACACGAAAACCAAATCGAACCAGAAGAAGAAAAACAAAACTTACTTCACACCGTGGTCCAAATTCCATCACACCCAACTTCAACTTCAATGGCTCCAAGTGGTGGTTCACCCGAATTCGGCGTGAACCGAAAAGAAAATGTGATGAATGGTACTAATAATAATAATGTTGCTAGCTCTGCTTCAAATAATAATAATAACAAAGAAGCAGAGCTAGCAACATTTAATTTAAATAATAAAAATATTAATTCTAGTAACTCGAGTTCGCCAAACCTTAGTAATAATAATAATAATAATAAGGTTTGGCGAGATTCGAGTTACGACTTTACAAATGATAATGAGAAGTTCGATTTTGGAACTTCTGAAACATCATCTACACATCAATCTCCTAGTGGATTATCTAGGATAGCTGAAAGTCCACCTAATAACTATGGAATACTTACACCTAAAGAAATTAGGGTTTCGTTTCATGAGGAAGTTGTTGAGCCGCAGCCGGTACGGCAGCGTACCGGCGGTGGCGGTGGCGGTGGTGGTAGTGATGAAGTTTTGGTTTGTTCAGGAAATGCGTCTTTCAGGGGAGGGAAGTCGAGTTTGTTAAGGACGAAAACGAAGTCTAGGTTAATGGATCCGCCTGAAAATGATCAGAGGTCGGGTCGGATAGGATCGAAGTCGGGTGTTTTAGGGAAAGGAGGGAGTGAGATAGATGAGGAGGATCCGTTTTTAGACGACGATTTGCCGGATGAGTATAAGGAGTTGAGGTATAATAAATGGACTTTACTTCAGTTTTTTAGTTTAATATTGATACTTGGTGCCTTAGTTTGTACGTTAACTATTCCGTTTCTCGAACATAAACGTTTAGTTGGACTTAAATTATGGAAATGGGGGGTTATGATATTGGTTGTGATATGCGGGAGGTTGTTTTCGGGTTGGGGGATTAGGTTTATTGTTATATTGATAGAACGGAATTTTCTATTGAGGAAAAGGGTTTTGTATTTTGTTTATGGGTTGCGGAAAGCAGTACAAAATTGCGTTTGGTTGACGTTGATTTTGATTGCTTGGGAATGCATATTTGATGATAGAGTTGAGGATATTGGACGTGGGAAGGATATTTTGCCTTATGTGACCAAGATTTGGATTTGTCTCTTGGTTGCTACGCTTTTTTGGTTGGTTAAAACGTTGCTTGTTAAAGTTCTCGCGTCGTCTTTTCATGTGAGTACGTTTTTTGACCGGATTCAAGAATCTTTGTTTAATCAGTATGTGATTGAGACGCTTTCTGGTCCACCGTTGATTGAGATTCAACAAGAACGGGAAGAGGAAGATAGGGTGATAGAAGAAGTTTCAAAACTTCAAAATGCCGGTGCCACTTTACCAGCTGACCTTAAGGCGAATATATTTAAAAGAAGTGGGAGGATTATTGGGACACCGAGAACAAACGCTACAAGCACTCCAATGACTGGTAAAAGTGGCAAATTTTCTGAAGTTATTACTCCTAAGAAAGTTGATGAGGGGATTACAATTGATCACTTGCATCGGCTAAACCAAAAGAATATATCGGCTTGGAATATGAAAAGGTTGATGAAAATTGTGCGTACTGGGGTGTTATCTACTTTAGATGAGCAATTGGAGGGTACAACCGGTGACGAGGATGATTCTGCAGTGCAGATCACTAGCGAAAAACAGGCTAAGATTGCAGCCAAGAAGATATTCAACAATGTTGCTAAACCAGGCTCCAAGTAAGTTTGTGATCTTATTTTTATGCTTTTATGACTAATTTTGTGTTTGAATTTGTAGCTGTAGTAGCAAACGTGTAATATGGGTAGTTTGGGTAACAGGTCAAACGGGGTTAATTTAATGGGTCAGGGCGACCCGCAACATTTGTTGTTGTCCATATAATATTTTATTCTGTTAATAGTTGAAGTATTAATATGATTACATCAGTTGTCTTGTTGGTCAAATACCTGGAAGTAAGACGATATAAAAGCAAATGGTGTGTTTGACTTTTTCAGCCTGTTTTTTCTCTAGCTTATTATTTTGGAAAATGATAAATCAACCTAATTCATATGCCTAAAAATCAACCTGAAACCTTAAGAATTTGACAAGTGGATTTCACTAATTATCTTTCCTAATCTTATCCTTTGATTTTTCCACATGTAATCATCTTGTGATTAGATATTTTTAGGCGTATAAATTTTATAAAAAGATCGATTTTACCTGTAACATGATTTAAAGGTGTCACAAGCTGACCCACTGTGAAAATAATTGTGAACCAGCTGCACATCTTCGTATTCCGGGTACGTAAAAGATCCTAAATAGTTTTACGATGAATTGGTCACTGGTCACTATTGGGAGAATATGTTGCAGGACTTTGTGGGTATTTATAAGCTGACTTAGCTATTAATGCACCATACCTTTATCCATGTTGTCATTTCACGCCTTCACGGTATCTTAGAATTTTGAATGCATTCACAGACGCATTTTCCTAGAGGACTTGATGCGTTTTTTGAGGGAGGATGAAGCATTAAAGGCGGTAAGACTCTTTGAAGGAGAAAGTGAAACTAAAGGAATCAGCAAAGGAGCTCTCAAAAACTGGGTGGTATGAAAGTTTTCTTTTTGATAGATGTGGTTCCACGGCAGGTTGTGGTGGGTAATGGGTCAAAATGAGTAATTTATGGTACTTGTTGACTCAGTTCAAATAGATTGATTTGTTTATAAATAAATATAGTATGCTGCCACATCCACTTAAAAGAATTGTGTTATTACAATAATTACATACTATAATCTTTTTGAATTTGATGATTTTATGTATTGAAAATGCACACTTTGGATGTCAACTAACACTTTGGGGTGTTTGACCTTTCAAAAAATAGAGCATAATAGTAATCGACCCTTTATAAGTAAATGGGTTGAAATTTACAACTTTACATCACAATGATCGACATAGTTCCATAGTAAAAGATACGCGTACTGCACTGAAAAATGATATATCTGTTTTTTCTAGGTCAATGTATTCCGAGAAAGAAGAGCTCTTGCATTGTCTCTCAATGACACAAAAACAGCTGTAAACAAACTTCATCAAATGTTGAACGTTGTTGTTGTGATCTTGATAATCGTGATCTGGCTTCTTATACTCAAAGTTGCAACTACACATTTCTTCATATTCCTAAGTTCACAGTTGCTTTTGGTTGTGTTTGTGTTTGGTAATACTTGCAAGACAACATTTGAAGCCATTATTTTCTTGTTCGTAATGCATCCATTTGATGTAGGTGATCGTTGTGAAATTGACAGTGTTCAGGTAAACTTCTAAATGTTTATCTCAGTTATGGATTTGTTTGGAATATTTGCACAACCAAAAGATTGTATTTTCTGTAAAAGTCGACATCTAGAGGCTGGTTGGTCAACTTTAGTTATCATAAGAAGAACCAACCTGTATACCCGTTAACATCAAAGTATAGTTCCCAAAACAGATATTGATTATATTGTGTTTTGTTATGGTACAATTTGCTGTTAAAGAATCTTCTTTTTAAGTAAGAATACCATGTACTTTGCTTCTTTTCTTTTCATGATTGTAATTTCCAATCGTGCTGATTGCAGATGGTTGTCGAGGAGATGAATATACTGACCACAATCTTTTTGAGGTTTGATAACCAGAAAATTTCTTACCCGAACAGTGTCTTGGCAACAAAACCGATAGCCAATTATTACCGTAGTCCGGATATGGGAGATGCTATCGATTTTGTTATACATGTATCAACTCCTGTGGAAAAGGTGGCTTTGATGAAGGAGAGGATTACAAGGTATGTGTCAATACTCATCTTTATAACTATGTGTTTTTCTTTGGAGTCATTTGTTTGTTCATAAAATCACTTGAATTTATTAAGTCCAATCTGGTCAAAACATTATATAGTAAGCTGCATTGGTAACTTGTCAACATGGACAGGTTGGGTAAATGGGTAAAAAATGGATTTTCATTGGCGAGGTTTGGGGCGGTTTGATTGACCTAAAACACTCTTTTTCATTTTTTATAAATATCTTATATAAATGATAAAACGTAAAAATGATGGCAAAAACTTTCCTAATACCTACACACGTTGGGCAATGTTCCAACCCATTGGATTCATGTTGACCTCTTGTCTCGTTGGCACTTTGATACTTCCGTTAGGATAGAACATATCCCATATCGATCAATTCATATGTAAATAGGTGGGATTCATTATTGTATAGAAAAAGTCCGTGTTGAACAAATGAAAATCAAATATCAGTTTTATGGACAATGTGTACTAAATACCAACCCTACCCTGACTTGCATTTTAATTTTCATTATAAGTTCATGCGGGTTTTCACTGTTAGGTCTCTGTTTGACATTGTCAAAACTTTTCACATATTAAACAGTGATGAGTAAGATACTTATTTTGCCATAAGCATATTAAACTTCATCGTTTTGTCCAATTTTGATCAACTTAACATAAATAGTTAATATCGATTTCTTGTTACCATAGTTACATTGAGAACAAGAGTGACCATTGGTACCCGGCACCAATGATCGTGGTGAGGGATGTGGAGGATTTGAATAGGTTAAAGATATCAGTATGGATTTCACACCGTATGAACTTCCAAGACATGGGTGAAAGATGGCAAAGAAGAGCTCTTCTAGTTGAAGAAATGATTAAAATCTTTAGAGCCCTTGATATTGAATACCGGATGCTTCCTGTTGACATCAATGTCCGTAACATGCCTGGTTTAACATCAAGTCGGCTTCCCTCAAATTGGTTGGCTTGCACAAACTGATGATATTAGGGGGTGAATTCTTTAAACTGTTTTCTTAATGAAACCGTTAGTGTAGTTTAGACTTGGCAGTGGTTACATGGTACTATATATGGTAGACTTGATGCATATGTGAATACTTTCATGAAAGATTAGGATTGTTGGTTTTGAAGTTCATCTGTTGGTCTATTTTTGGTTTAGTATATTGTATTGTTTTGCGGGTCTCTTTTTCATTTTGTGAATATGGAAGAGACCCAAGGGATTTGAGGAGTACGTGTCAGAAAGGCTAAACCGGATTCTGTTTCTTGTTTTGATTTCATTTTACAAAAATAAAAATGAAACCAACTTGGAAGTTCAATAAGCATCATGTAATATCTCCTGTGAAATTGATTGTGATAGTCTTTCTCAAACTTGTTTTTAAAGATGATATATATTTGTAGATTTCCTGTCAAAAGGTTAAACTGGGTGGTACTCGTCATTGTGAAAAATGACGATATTCTCATATGTTTTTGTTCACGACCTGTTGAAACGTTAAGGAAGATTTACATATATTCATATTTAATTAACGTGTAAGTTTTCAATGCATAAATACAATGTTTTTAAAGTGTGTTTTGAGGAAATATATAAAGGGCGAAGGGAATATAAGGCTGTTAGGCACCTAAATTTGGTGAAAAACCCTTCACATACTTTTTTTTAAACTATAAAATCATGGGAATTAAGCATTTATTTAAAATATAAAATATTAGTATGGGAGAGATATATTTAAAAATAATGCGTGCCAACCAATACTCACTTTTATCATATATAAAAGCCTCAAAACTCACAGGTGAGGGATAAATGTAAATCTCCTGAACCAATTTATTTCGGGCTCAGGTAGAAATTGGACCAATTTGTCTTCTACTAGTCGGGCTAGCCCATAAGCTTCATGAAGGGTGGTTGGTTTATGTAGGGCCAATTTGGGCTGATGACTGGGCCGCTGTTGTGAGCAGCACTGCAACAAAGAACATTTTAATAGTTAGTCTTTTAATAGCTGGTACATTTTAATTATGGAGAATTTATAAATTTTTTATATTTCTTGATTGGTTATGTTTGATACTGTCAAACCAAAGACCGATTGATAATGTTATAAAGCTTGTTTATTAAGTTATTCTCCTCAAAGATTTTTTTCTTCTTATGATGTAACTTGCCTTTATTTATCTGACTTTAAATATTCCTTTTTCTATTCTAAGGCATATTGTAATGTTTTCTTGTATCAACGTCCGTTGTCACATTACTGTCAAATACCGACTTTCCCTCCACGGGGGCCTGTAAGCCTGTTTAGCTAGGGTAGGCAGTTGTCTTAACCCGGCCCCAGCCCCACTACATCCAACGCTTATGTTGTAATATTTGCATTTGCATTTGCATCATAGAGATGAGTTATGGAGAAACGGATATGTGCACCACTTTGCATAGATGTTTTTTTACTAATAATGTCTTCTCTAGGAGTAGATGCTAATTCCTTGACCCGACCAAATATATAGTGAGTGTGCTAGAATTCACACGTCTAAAGTTCCCCATGATAATCGTGTTTTGGTTCTCTACGAATCAAATTCTGTCGTGCCCACAAAAGGAGCCACTCGCTCTTTCTACTTCTCTTGATTTGGCATTTTCATGTCCTATAAAGGCATCAAGAAATGCTCGTTTTCTTCCCCAACTCCAATCTTTTCCATGGCTAGATTCACAAGTTCAACCATTAATTCGCTGTATGAAGTTCTTGTCAAGGTGAAAGATGATGCACCAAATTGTCCTTCACAAATGAAAAGGAAGTGTGGTCCAGAGAAAGACTATGCCTGGTTCTTAGAAGACGATTTTAATATCGATTGCTTCAATGAAGAAACGAGCTACCTCAAGGTAGGTCGACTTTTGGGAATCACTCAATGGGCATCACTCCTTTTACTTTTAGCTTTTCTCATTTGCACACTTTCCATATCCGAGTTGAAAGTGTTGGATATATGGGATGTTGCTATATGGAAATGGGAACTACTCATCCTAGCGATTATTTGTGGGCAGTTGATCGCGGGTTTGGTTGTAGAAATTGTTGTCTTACTAGCAGAGTCTAGTTTTCATTTGAGAATTGGTTTTTTGTATGTCGTGTATGGGATAAAGCAGTCGGTCCAAAATGTCGTTTGGTTGAGTTTAGTCATGATTGCATCACATTTTATTGTGGAAGGCAAGGATCGGGTTCCCAATATTTTAAGGAAAGTGATGTTATGTTTGCTAGTTGGAACATTTATGTGGCTTCTAAAAACGATCATAGTTAAGGTTCTTGCGTCTTCTTTCCATTTGATATCATTTTTTAGACGGATTAGAGTGTCTTTATACAAGCAATATGTGATTAAGAAGCTCGGTGGGGATCTAGTCAAGGGTAGAAATCAAGAGGATATGTGTCGGGAGGTATCTAGGCAGGTGCTTGGAGCGAAAAAAGTCACGGCGTTTAAAGTAAAAAGGATGATTGAAATTGTACAAGCTGGAGATTTACCTTGTTTATCGACTGTAGATGAGGATCTACCCATTCGTTCTGATGAGGAGGACGAGGATGAGTGTTCATTGCGAGCCAAATATGAAGAAGTAAAACAACTTGCTCGTAATATTTTCAGCAAGGTGGCTCAACAGTCACAGTAAGCAATCTCACTCTCTTTTATTAAGTTGCAGTGAACTTTTAAGGATATCTGAATATGTTTTATGTTGAAGTTAGAGAAAAACTGATACGGAGTAATTTTGATTTTAATGAATACAGAAGTTATTATATAAGCTAACATATTAAAACTTAAAACTGGTTACTGCAAGTATTTAGCAATAGTTGTTAGATGTAAATTACCTAAACCTTAACTATGTATACCCATTATCTGATACCGTTATTCTAAGTCACAACAATCTGTTGGTATCAATATTGCTTTGATGAACAAAATCACAAGTATGTATGGTAAACTTGCTATATTATTAATACTGGAAATCCTAAGATGTTTACCTATTGAGGTTAGAACCCAAGTCTCTTCTGAGCCCATGAGGATGCCTTACCATTAGTCCACTACGCCACCTTGGAGATGGTTATTCAGCTAATATTATAGCGTAGACAGTAAGCCATTTACTTTGATGAGGCATATATTTGATCTAAAAGTCAAGATGTGTATCTTTTTTGTTTCTGTTAGATGTATATGAACATATGTCTTTACTATTTTTGAACTTGAAAAGGTCTATCACCGTTGAGGATCTGAAGAACAGGTTAGGGGATGATAAAGTTACAAAACCGCAAGAGTTGTTTGCCGGATCAATGTGTAAAGCGGAAATAACTGAGGATGGTTTCATTCATTGGATGGTAAGTGTTCAAGTTACATACATGAAAAGCGTTTAGTTATTGTTTGGGTGGCAGAATGGGCGGGTCAGGACATATTGAATAATGGGTTAAACAAGGTTGGGTGAAAATGCGTAGGTTTTAGAACAAGTCAGCATGGGTCCAGTTGGGCCATTCTGCAATTCAGCTCTTATCAACATTAGCACGGCATCTCAAGGTTGCAAGGGGCCTAAACCAAGTAGTTAAATACTTAAATCGGATTCTTAAAAGATAAAACACGATAATAATTCTGTTTTAGTCAAATTTGGTACATCCATATTCCTTTGATACTAATGAAAAATTGTCTGATAAAAAATTACTAAAGTACTATAACTAAATAAATGACTTAAATGAGGATTTAAAAATGTAAAATAGTTTTCTTTAAGATTTCAAACTTGGGACTACGAGTTCTTTGATTGCACGTAAAGATGAGAATTTGTATGGATGTGAAATGATTTGCAGATTGATGTCAAAATGTATTCACGCATTTGCTTCTTCTAAGTTTGAGGGTCTGGTCCTCTTTTGGTTTGTATGACAAATTTGTTTCTTTCTTTTGTAGATGGATGCATATACAGAAAGGAGGAGACTTGCTTTATCTGTCAACGACACAAAAACAGCTGTGGATGATCTCCATCGTATGATGGATGCAATCGTAGCTATCATGATATTGGTAACTTGGCTTATAATGTGTGGTGTTCCAATTACTCAGTTCTTGATATTTGCCACAACCCAACTGGCATTAGCAGTATATGTGTTTGGTAACACTGCCAAGACAGTACTTGAGTCGATTATATTCTTATTCATATTGCATCCTTATGATGTTGGTGACCGATGTGAAGTTGATGGCACACAGGTAAAGTGTTTACTGCTTCATCATTTTCGACCCATATACCTATGACTAAGTTGACTTGGGTTGTGTATTATCTCTAACGGGACAGTAGCCCCAAACCTATTTGAAAATGTTAGTAAATACTACTCGCATTTTTTTGGAAATGGACACTGGGATAAATAAATATAAATCGGTGGACACTTAACCCGAACTGGCCCATTTTTCAGTGGCAAAAAATGATCTGTTTCAAATCGAACCAGTATTGAAGTTTTACCAACCTACCCATATTGGAACTTGCAACAGTTTCTTTTGATTTCATTCTTATTATGTTTTGATCCGCTAAGTAAAGCACTTGCCTTTGATGTTTTTAGATGATAGTAGACGAGATGACTATTTTGTCGACAGTGTTCATGAGACGTGACAACCAAAAAATAATATACCCGAATAGCATTTTAGCCAACAAATCAATTGGTAATTACAGCCGTAGTCCTGCAATGGGAGATGAGATAGAATTTTCCGTTGACATCTCTACTCCATGGAAGAAGATTGAGGAAATGAAGAAAGAGATCAAAGAGTATGTATACAAACTACACAATCTGCAGTCATCTTTTGAGTCTCCTAAATGTAGAAATAAGCTATTAATTGATCTTATTTTGTATATTTCTAGGTATTTGAGCAAAAAGAGCGATTATTGGTTTGATGATGCAGTAATAGTTGCGAAAGGCATGGAAAACATGAACAGGCTGAACATGGTTTTGTGGCCTAAACATGTTGTAAACCATCATGATATGACACAACGATGGGAAAGGAGAAGCCAATTGATCGTAGAGATGATAAAAGTGTTTAGAGAGCTCGGCATTGTATGCAAATTGCCTCCTCTCGATGTGAATGTCAACAACACTGGATCCGTTATCTCTGATATGCCTCCATATACTTGAAATATGTGCTACTACTATGTCGTTTTTACGCTTGATCACAAAAATAAATATATGCACCCTTATAGGTCTCATAAGGTAAATGAAGAGGTCAAGTTTGGTGCTACTAAAACATCTATTACCTACTTATAGAAAAGATTTTTACTATATAATAGCTACATTGTATTAATAATTTCATTGTAAGTTCCAGTGGTAAAAATGATTTGCCGACTTGAACGCCGTCCCAATATTGTACATGAAAAATCTCAAGTAATTCTTATAGTTGACGTGTTTGGAAATGGGTGCAACTGCGATTGATTGTTCCATGTTTCCCTGTCAGCGTTTGCATCCGTCCGTTCCTGCATGAAATGGTCTTGAATTTGACGTGCTTAAGAATTTTTTTCTCACAACAATGTTCAAATAGATACATATATAAACCAGCCAGATAATAGGAACAAGAAGAATATTAGATGATAAGTCTGCCAAACAGATGCTAAAACTATGATGATTGCGAAACACTATATTTTCTTGCAACCAACTAGATTGTCTTTTTTTGGAATATGAATTTCACTTTCACCTCACTCGATACAATGAAGTTTATATCTCACTTAGTAAAGTTGTCTTTGTATGGCTATATATATAGCCTCTTTAGTTTAATGAATGAGTAAGCTTTTCTCCCCATATTCTTTTTACTCTGCATATTCACATTTTACATAACATGTATATAGTTTGTGAGTGTATTAATTGGGGCCTGAACCTACACGTAGTATCAGAGCAAGGGCCAAGAAAGGGTCGGTTTGAGAGTCGGTGGCATGAGATAGTGCAGCCCATGGCTGTGGGGCTAAAACAGCAGCATGATAGCAAGAAGGGCTGATCAAAATCAGCAATCAAGGAAGAAAGAAAGCAAGAAGCAAGTAGCAAGAGACGCGTCATAACAAGAGCCAGAAACAAGAGCAAGATACCAACAGTATGATTAGCAAGACCGAAAGTAAGATTTGGTGGAGGAATCGTTTGATTGTTAGAGTGATGAATGGAGAGGGAGTGAAATCAGTTTCTTGATATGTGAAAGTGAAATGTTTGTGGTCACGAGAAACTGAAAATGGTTTAGTAAGAACGGGTGAAGATAGTGTGGTTGCTTAAGTTGAGTGTCGGCCATATGAAGGCTCTTGATCAAAGTTTTCATATGGACGCAAGTTACCAACTTTGAAAGTTTCATTTCTAGCGATTAAATGGGTTCAAAGACGAGTCATGATTCTGGCCAAATCATTGTACTTGTTAATGAACTCATATTGTTGATCGAGGCCTAGTACTGTTGTACGAAATTAGAGATGGTTTCTGTACAAGAGGAAATAATGAAATTGAAAGCAACCAGCAGCACTCTTGAATAAGGAAGATGTAGTTGAATGGAGATTTGGATGTGGAAACATACATCACAAGCATGATACTACACTTTAAGAGAAAAAGTAATTCAAAAGCCATGTGATAAAAGGTTCAAGGTAGACAAATAATGAAGTGTCCACATCCACACCTAAATTGAAAGGTTGAAAGTCTCACGTGAATAAATAGTTGATGTTGTATGAGGTAAAGAAACAAAGTGAAGACAAGCATAAAACTTCGTTTTTGCACATCATTACGACCTCTAAGTGTTTCCAACACATCTCCGGGTCTTTTACACATGAAATACCTTCGAAATAAGATCATTTGACACCTTGAAGACTTTAATTGATTTATAGATCATTCATAATCATTAAACAACAGAGTATACACTCATAATGACTTAAAATTGATTATTAACAAAATTTAATTCAACCCAAACTTATGACCGGAATTGTATGAATAGAAAGTACCTTTAAAAATAAATCAAGGGAAATTACCTCCAATAGCTAAAAAGATTATTTATAGCACGAAATACATGCCAACATCTAGCAACTAACACGTCGTTCTAAAAAAACCAACTATAACTTCACAATTCTCACTTCCTAAAAGGAATCCTTTTACTTAAAATTCTTAATAAAGAGAACTTCTTAATAAAGAGAACCTATTTAGTTTTCTTCTATTAAAAGCATTTCATTTTTAAAAATCTCTCAATAAAAGTAATATCATTAGTAATTAACGTCAAATATCCGTTAAGTGCCACATCAGCTTTACCACGTCATTAAAAAAAAACTGACATGGATATCTTGACTCTCTTTCATTACCTTACAATGCAAAAGAAACAAAACACACACAACACATCACACATCTAGAACCCTTTGAAGAAATCTGTCCACCAACACTGTCAGCCAGCCGCCGGAGCATCGCGGGAAAATTGTCTGCAGCCACCACTTCATCACTATCTCCACCTTATTCCACTCGTTCACCTTTAATCTCACTAGAAAGCAACAACCAAAACCAACACTTCAACACCACAGCCACCACCTGCCACCACCGTGGCAGCCTTTTCCATTGGCGACCTGCCACCACCACTCTGTAACACTGCCAAAAGCCGCCATCTTCTGGATCTCTCTCACTAAAAACTCTAAAGAACAACACCTCACAAAAAATCAACACAAGTGTATCACAATTTCTATCCCAAAATTTCTTTAACAAATGAAATAGAAAATGAAGTTCAGTCCTTGTTGGTTGGTTCTCTTCCGTACTCCATATAGATCACAAAAGAAAAGGCAAATAGGAGTAGATATGTGGGGATTCGTGGATCAAAAAATCAACAAAACAATCTTTAACAAATGAAATAGAAAAGAGTTTTGGGGTATTTGTGAAATAGGGTGTGCGGTGGTTGGCTGCATCTTGCAAGTAGTAAAAAAGTGAAACCTGGTCAAAAATAGTCAACACAACAGCAAGCTTTCTTAATGATCTGGCATTATGATTTGGCATTTAACAGATGATTAACGACGAAAACTAACGATATTACCTTTATTGAAAAAAATTTAAAAATAAAATCCTTTTAATAGACGAAAACTAAACAGGTTCCTTTTATTATGAATTTTGAGGAAAAAAAATTGTCTTTTTATGGATTTTTTCCATTAATAAACTATGGATATTTTGATACACTATTATTCAATTTGATTATTTTAGTAATGTTTGCTAGATATTAATAGATTTTGATACTATATTATTTTAAGGTGATGGTTAGTTATATATATATTTTTTACACTTGGTTATTGTAACTAATATCATTTTTACAATTAAATTAGTATCACACATTAAATAATAATAATTGTTTTTGATATATTATTATTTTACTGTGATTGTTCCCAGTTGCTCCAATAACTTATTGACCAATCAAATCTCTCGATTTTATGAAATTTTTCAATTTTGACTTTTTTTGACTTTTTATTATATAAATAAAAAGATTAAGTATTTACCATGGACTAAAAATCTCGACTACCTATATCACTTTTATTATATAAATAATAAGATTAAATGTTAGAATAAGATATTACTATATATTACCATGGATTATATTAAAAATCTCGACCACCTATGTCTATATATTAGAATAAGATAGATATTATTTTATATATATATATAAAAGTTAATACATAAGCAAATTATTATGTATTAAAATCGTCGACTACTAATATTAATACAGTTGAACTAATGACTTATTAACTAATCAAATCGCTCAATTTCATCGAATTAACTTTTGCTTATGTCATCATTTAGATTAACTTAAATTAAAAATCCTAATAATCATTATCCAAATATATTATTGTATTAGTATTTATATTATTTTGCAGAAAAAGTTTCATTAATTTACACGTTTTTATTTTCAATCAATAATTTACACTTTTTAGCTCTAAATACTTGATATATACTATTTTTAGCCATCAACTTTACAGAATTTTTTAAATTTTACAACCATTTGATCAATTAAAATAATTTCAACATATAAAATATTGTCTACAAAAATTATGTCAAAACCTAATGACTTATTAACCAATCAAATCATTCAGTTTCATCAAATTGATTCTCGCTTATGTTATCATTTTTTATTAATTATAGGTTAAAAATCTTGATAATCATTATCCAAATATATTTATATTAGTATATATATTAATATTTGTAGAAAAAGTCTCATTAATTTACACTTTTTAACCATGAATACTTAATTTCTTATTATTTTTAGCCATCAACTTAATAGTTATTTTTTAAAAATTTTTATCCATTAATTAATTATAAAAAAATTTAGCATATGAAATATTGTCTACAAAAATTAAATGAAATACAATATCTTATTTTTAAAATGTTATAAATAATCCGCGTATCACATCTTTTGAATTTTTAAAATTTTTAATTTTGACTTTTGTTTTTTACTTTTTGTCACAGTATATAAATAAATATAGGTTTACACATGTAAACTACATGACTATCAATAAATACTAGCTTATAATAAAATATTATAAATTGATATCTATAAATGTCATACATTGGTATCCCAATACAATATTGACAATGTCGTCCAATTTAATAAGATATTAGATTATATTTTTATAAATTGTAAATATTAGTATTTAGTTTAATATTTAATATAAACACAATTTGAACTATAGATACATATCCAAACATAGTAACAGATGATGATATACAACATTCTTATCCTAAATACAATAGGAATCACAAAACATGGGCCGATCACAAAACAAAGCACGATATATAACAGAGGGTTACTTGAATAGTAAATCCAAAAGGTACAAAACTTTCTCCCTTTTTATATTTTAGTTTTGCGTATTAATGTTTAAAGTTACAATTGTCACTAAAATCAAGAGTCCTAATTGTTATCAAAAAATATGAAAACAATCCTAAATGTTATCTAATTATCATAAGACATGTGATTAAAAATAAACCTATTAGTATTATTGGCTCACATCATGATCAAAGACATGTACTTGAATGTCAAGTACAGGATCATAAGTATGTTTATATTTTAATTCTTAATTATTTTTCATAATATCAATACAACTGGTTTCAAAAAATTTTATAATAGAGGAATTATAATAGCATGTGCCTTATAGAATGACTACGGCAAAAGGTTCCATTAATACATCTCATCTAATAATGACAATGACGAACTTGTGATATATTCAAATTTATAAGCTTAATATCTAATATTTATAATATCGTAAGTCCCGTATCCAATGTTGGACACGGGTCTAAAATCTAGTTAATAAACTATGGATATTTTGATAAACTATTATTCAATTTGATTATTTTAGTAATGTTTGCTAAATATTAATAGATTTTGATACTACATTATTTTAATGTGATGGTTAGTTATATATATATTTTTTACACTTGGTTATTGTAACTAATATCATTTTTACAATTAAATTAGTATCACACATTAAATAATAATAATTGTTTTTGATATATTATTATTTTACTGTGATTGTTATATTATGATGATTCGTGCTACACAATATAAGATATATATTCGTGCTAAATAATAATATATATGTAAATTTAAAAAGTGATACAACAATAAATATATATTTAATTGTTACTTATATTCGGGTATAACGTATTCAATACTCCATTACCAATGAAGCCGGAGTCCAGATGTAAAGTTTAAATACGCAGGTTCAATCTTTCGGGTGTCTAAATCATGTGGGAATTAGAATTGAGGTAATGTACCAGCATCATATAGCTCATACGGGGTGAGTCGATAGGTATCCAATTGAAAAATTGCGGCTAGGATTCCATCCATTACCCTACAAAAGTTAGACTTGATAAAATCACAGCGAAATGCAGAGTTCATTTTCTAGCATGCACTAAAGCGACTTTTGGTATAAACCATGTGTCCATATACACTTTGAGAATTGATCTGAACACCGTACCAACTTGTATAATTAGTCTTATAGCTTTGTTGTGCAAACAAATCGCTATCCCTACCATGACATCCAGAGTTTGTAAAACAGGAATTATTTATTTTTGTTTGGTTCAACTCTTTAAACAATGACTAACACCAAGGCTAGATTCATTTGGTTTCCAAATCTCAATCATGAATCATAGATCAGCACTGTCCAAACATAACTGATTCCAGGTCTCTCATGGTAGCCTTGCAGCTACTTTGATACAAGGTTACGTCTTAAACTCGTTAAACATGAAAATCAACTGCCTCAAGTATTTACAGATATAAAAGTTATCTTGAAAGACGGCAAGTAAACCATAAAAGCAGTTAAACATGAAAATCAACTGCCTCAAGTATTTACATATATAACAGTTATCTTGAAAGACGGCGAGTAAACCACAAAAGGGATCACCAAATGATGCTCAAGTGTATCTAGATGAGATTGCTGAAGATATCACATCATCTGAGTCTACATTTAACTGGATGCAAAATAGAAATAGAAAAATTTGTAAGTTCTACTTCAGAATAGAGAGTAAGATAGGGGTGGCAAAGATGGTGAGTGGGTAATGGGTTCAATATATAATTATCAATGTCATACAAATACGCACCCCATTTATGCACTTGAAAGAAAAAACTTCTTTATAACATGATTACAAAGATTTTACCATGCACTTATAATACCCAAGATGACCAGTTAGGAATGAAACAATGAAAACTGACCCATTCAGTAAAAAAATAAGGTCACTTTGAGGAATATGAATATGAGCAGCAAAGACCTGAAAATATTACCTGTTGGAAATGTTTGTACAGGGCCATTTGTAGCAAGTTTCTTAGCTTTTCACATTGATCAACCATATGACCCGCACCAATCAACTCACCAAGCTTACACAACAAACTTTCAATGGCTGTGTGTGGAAACCAGACTGCAAATGTCTTCTTCCTACGAATAACATCAGCTGGTCTCTGCACATATTTAACGACAAAGGATGTCATGAAATTGCAATCAGAAAATAAAAGTGACCTCTGAAGTTCATTCTATGAAAGCTAGACCTTAGGACATAATTCGGCAGTTGGGTAGCCTGACATTTTTGGTACATGCCATTATAAATAGGTTCATGCTGGGTTTAGGTAAAACACTAATATGGTTAAAGAAAACAATATCACTAATTCAATAATACTCAATATTAAAATTAAAAAATTAAAGAGGCTTGATCTGTCTGAGCTACTATCCTTAGAGGGAACCCAATATATTTTTTTAGAACAGAGGAAAGAGGGAACCCGATTTTAATAAAGCATATGTTAGATATCCATGTCAAAAATGCAAACAATGATCCACAAAATGCAAATATCATCGGTATGTTTATATAGCATCACTTGTAAAATTTGTACAACGTTAAATATGGGAAT
This sequence comes from Erigeron canadensis, assembly GCF_010389155.1. Taxonomy (NCBI): domain Eukaryota; kingdom Viridiplantae; phylum Streptophyta; class Magnoliopsida; order Asterales; family Asteraceae; genus Erigeron; species Erigeron canadensis. The sequence goes on along the minus strand of NC_057766.1, from coordinate 2,258,458 downwards.
AAGATTGAATTAGAAAGAAAACAAACTCAGACACCAACTATTGATTAGTCTATAGGGCACTTATAATTAGTACATATTCAGTATTAGATAATATAGACCGACACTTAACCCTGCACATAAAATAATCATTTTGCTCTTTTAAAAATAAAAAAAAAAACAATATAAAGCAAAATGGAAAGTGAAACATACCAGCAATGCAACAGATTCAATATACTGAAGCAGCAAATTAGTAGCCTCTGCATATCGCCCATAATCAGAATATAGTTGAAACAATGAAGCAGGGCTTGCTTCAGACCCAGCCATGCCCCAACATCCTTTCAGTGTGCTCTGCGCAATAAACAGTATAAGCAGATAAATTGAAGATAATTAGCTATGAATTCAAAGTCAGTGTACATATAATCTTAAAGCATAATAAATTTATTAAATGCCAGAACTTAATATACCTTGAACATCTGGACAAGCCAAAGTGGAAGTTCAATAAGCCGATCAGCACAGAGAAGTGTTTCTGCAACAATCACTGGTAATCTAGGATGAAAGGATTGGTATTTTTCCTGCATTTAGTTCAAGTTTGCACTCATAAGATAAGTACGCTCCTTCAAAGTTTGTCTAATGGCGACTCCATTCCGTCATACCAAACATTGCCTAAAGCTAGAATGTGAGTGTAGAAAGATAATAAGGCAATCAAGGTGAACAGTGAACTTCGTTGAACACAAATGATTGTTGTGGCACATAGAAATAATAACGTCAGAAAATCAAGTCCTAGCTTCACAAACAAGAATGGTAGAGAGAGCTATCCTTTATTTTAACAGATTGATATGATAGCGTGATGATATGGGTTTTTATCTATATATCCCTCTAATAAACTCGGAAGCTAGTAACCCGATTATCAAATCATTATGATAAGTTCTGCTAACTAAAAAGTTACAGGTTAGTTGAACACGTCCCAAAAAGAACAAAAGTAAGAAACTAGGTTCAGTTTTGTCAAATAAAGTTGAATTCTAACGTCCACCTACCATATCACAAGGCTTACTCACTTATTTGACACACAATAGATACTGAAAGTTAATGTAATTAGCATACAAGCCATATTATTCACTCATTATTTCATATATGAGCAGATAGCAAAAGGAGTCTTATCAATCCCTCCCATCCCAATAAAGATGTCCATGTTTCTATTTAGAGATATCCCAATATAACTGTCCACTTTCGTTTTTAAACAACCGAAAGAGATTTTGGTGGGTGTATATAATACTTCATTGGTGGACGGTGTAGTGATTACACATTTCAAATATTGTGTGTATTTTCAAGTCAAAGTGTACATTTATTTTGGGACAAAGGGGTTAACTTAACCATGAGGACATCAAATCTAATCAGAGACTTCAATGATGTCAAGGATGTGATAATTCAATATAAATTTCCAGGAAGCAATTTCAACATGAATATGATCAGAAAAAAATACAAACCATGTATTGCTCAAGTGCATCCCACTGGTCATTCCCCTTGGAGTGATGAGCTGCAGCAACAATGTTAACAGACTCATGGGCACCCTCATCCTTTGATGATGTTAAGAGCAAACTATTCTTTTTAGAACTTTCCCTGAAAGGAAGATAAATAACTATTACTTCAGACTGCTTTTAAGCTTATCAAGTAAAATCAATAGCTAGTATAGGCAGGTTCAACAAATCTCCCTGGCATACGACGACAAGCTGTTGGAGAATACTAAAAGTGGCTTTAAAGTAAGTATGAATATGTCAGAATGGAAACATATCAAATGAGTAATATGGTTGAAAGTCACCCAAAGTGTTTTTAATGCTTCAAACCTCCTGAATCGTTCTCAATATGTATTTATTTTTTTAGCTAAACCAGATTGTTATCGTTGTTACAGAGCTTTAATAATCATACTTGGAAGTCATACATAATGCTTAAATTTTTATTAAGTTTATTTAAATAAAAGCGATTGCAGATCATGCCAAACCAATCAGTTTCAAGCAGTATCACATATAAAATCATCCAAAGCTGTTTTGACCCATCAACAAAACCCCTGATTTGCCTTTCTTGCCACTTCTTGAAATAACAAAAGAAAGAAAAAGCAAACCCCAAATTCTGTAGAAAACAAATGAAGTATGGTACCTGATTGGACAGCACTTCAGCGTCATGGCAATAAAAACTCTTTCAAGTTCCCTGAACACAAAATCACAATTTCTTCAGCATTACTAAAAATGTAGCTACAAAAGCATCTTAACCATTATGATAATTCTCTATAGGAGGCCAAAATGTAGTATACCTCTTCAATGCTGAACCCTTGAAGAATTTTAGAATTACAGTGAATACCATATCATATAGATTGGACTGAACCAGCAACTCAACCAGGTTTGGGTGGGGCTTCTCAATTCCTGAAAGAGTACGTGAGTGGTATATCAATTACCGTGACATTTATCTAAGAAAAGACATAGTAAACTACAACGCCTCTTCTCAACAATAAACGAATCATCTTTTGCATATCACAGTCACATGCAAAACTGCATAAATTCATCTTCCCAGTTTTATCATCTAGGGGAGACTATTCCAACCTATCAACTTATCAATGCATAAATCCGAGTAATATTTAACCTTAACCAGACAAACATGCAAAACATAACAAAATGTAGGTTCAAGAAACAAGCCAAATTGGCAAAAGAGATCGAACATGTTTGAAAACTATTTACTCAAAAATTTTCTGTTTTATCATAATAACATGAAAAACTTAGGAAAAACTAAACATTTTAGTCAAAAAAAAAAAACTAGGGTCAAACCAGCCCATAAAAAAAGGCAACACCTAAAAGATGTTACCCAACTTGACCATCCAACCCACTTTTCAAATCATCCCTCAATACCGTATAACATGGCTAATGAGTTGCAAAAATAGTAATCTGGATTAATGATAATCTGAATGAAAACTATTCACTAAAGAATGTAGGAGTAGTGTCATGTAGTGTTGAGTTAGTGACAAAAGCTCCTGAACACAGCGTTCCTTCATGTTTTAGAAGTTCCAATTAGGTTTTTGGGTGGCCCACAATAATGTAAATTCCCACTGATGAATTTAGTAAATTTATTGTAATTCAGATTCATCCTAACGCAATACGTGGGTATGTAGAACCTTGTAATCATTTAATAAAGAATATCTCCAAAAGAGGTATGAAGTCTGAAGGACACTAAAGAGAAGGAACAATTTTTATATTAGTACCAGTAAATGTCCATTTAACATTTGCTAGCGAAAGCAAATATTCTGCTGATGTCAAGACAAACTCATTTTCTAGTTTCTCAATATCCAAGCAGGAATCCAATTTCTGACTTGAGAGACGATCATTAGCTTCTGCAAAAAACAAATAACAGATATGCATATTATAATTTGCACCAGATAGTGAACGTAGGCAAAAGAGGTGGCAAAATGGACCAATGAACTAGGCTGGAAAATGAGTCAAAAACGAGCAACACTTAATTCTGGTACAACCGTACAATAATGGCAATGGTAAGGTTGACCTGCAACACTTTCTGTAAAAGTAGGCTCATTATATGAAGTAACTAATGCGGAATATAGGAGTATGAGGCTGATATACCGTTATGAAAACTTAGTTCACGATATTAAATTCACTAAAACGGCATGTTTAGCACCTTTCAACCCATTTGACACATTAAAGATAAAGGTAACTTAAGCACCGCAAGCATAAGTAACGGGGCTAGTAAACAGTAAACAGAAAAAGGGTAATGAGTGGGAACCCTCAGGTACCATTTACCGTCTTGGTACACAGAGCGCACACCGCATAGAACCCATGCATGGTGACTCACCATTCTCACACATGGATCACAAGATATAGTTTCTCCACTTGCCTTTGGCAAGATTTGAACCTGTGACTTGCAGCCTTCATCTGTGGCCCCATGTGATCACATGGTAGCAGTACCGATGGATATATGATCAATTGGTAGTAAACAGTAAACAAAAGTACAAGTCTTCGAAAATATTACCCTCCTCTGGAATTGTGATTCTAGCCTTTTTACTTGGATACAACTCTTTAAGAATGGACTTTTCTTGAACCAGGGGGTTGTTGATCCATGCACATGTTGGATGAACAAGATGCAATGCATTTATAGTTGCAGAGAGGCAGTTTAATCTTTCTTGCAGAGCCAGTGATCGGACCTGGTTATCTTTCAAAGCTGCTTCGCTTTTCAGTTGTGATGAATGAAGATACATATAACTTGCAGCCTTGCGCCAATTATGTTGATGCATAAAGAATGAATATAAGAGTTTATAAGGGTTTGGTTTCACGGAAACATCTGAACGCTCTGCCTACACAAAGTTACCAGAACTGTTAAAAATCCATGGGAAGGTATAGTAAACAGCAGCTAGAGTTGGCAAAATAGGCATGGCTGGGGTTTGGGGTGATATATCAATTATCAAAACAGTCGAACTTTTGTTTGGGTTGGATTGACCAACTATCTGTCAACAATTTTTTATTTTTGATATACAATTAGAGTGCCAGATATGGTTGCAAAAATTACGTAACCGCAATATCAGCAATTTAACAAGTGATTAAGTCATATGAACAAAAAGTAACACCCATTTGGCACCTTTGAACCTTAAACCCATTTGATCCGTTTACATTTTATCTAAACTTCAAACGTGAACAAGCCAGTTACGGTTATTAAAGATAAAGCATAGCCTGAATCTGCCCACACATACACATAACATGCCAACATTCTCTAAATTACTTTCATATGAAGTGCTACACACCTTCCAAGCAAGCTCCTGCTCCACCTTCTCAGCTAAACCAATAAAAGGTAATTGGCCATCACAAAGAATCTACAAGAAAAACCAAATTCAATTATGTTTTAGCTAAAGACAGTATATCCGTATGTGACTTGGGTTGATCAACTAAAAGTATAACTATTTGTAGTTAGATGAAGTAACCTTAAGGGCACCACGCTCATAAAGAACGATAATAAAACGTCTCAGGCAAATGTATTTGCTTTCTTCATCTGGGTTTGAGATAATTGCACAATATGCATCATGGTAACAATTCAAATCAAGTGTAAATTTAAACACATTTGCCCAAAGTCGTCCTTTGGCGGTAATTGGTGATTCATCAAGTAAATCTGCCCCAGAAAAAGTGTCTTTAAGACTGAATACTTCATCAACTTGTTCAAGAGCAGCAAGTGCAAATTGGCAGGCACCTGCACTCATATTATATTGATCAAAAATCTGCATTGCCCATTGATAATAATGAAGCTTCCAAGCAGCAGGAGACACATGATAAGCTGCAGAGGAGTGAACCATAAGAACAATACTTTATCATGAAAATTTCATTATTTATAGGCAGCCAGATAAGACTTACTAAAACCAAGGTGCGACAATCCAGATTCATATGGCAAACTCTGCAACAACTTTGATGCCCCATGCAAAGATGCAGCTCTAAAACCACATTAAATATGCATAATGTTATTGTTGACAGATTGATAGATTAATAAAGTAAAATATATTCTCAAATATATCCACGCTTGCAATGCAAAAAGGGTGGGCTAGGCATTTTGTGTAACACGACAAAATGAGTAACTTCTCTGAATGGGTAAGGTTGGGTTGACCTGAAACATTTCTCCAAATGATTTGGTGTCATATATGATATTTTGTAACAGTTTTTAATAAATTACATTCCGCGCAATAATCAACCAGTTCGGCCATCTGTAACATCATCCTGCCAAGCCAATTAATTTTATATTTTACCCGTTCGACAGTTACATATAAAACATAACCTGGACAAAATCATTCATAGGTAAACAGATCTGAATTGCCACCTTTTAATCCACACACACCAAATTACATGCATACATATGTAGACTGAGTATCAACGTAATAATCCCATTTCATATTTGTTTCTCATGGTTTGCAATGTCTTTTGATCTATGTTATAATCCTGTTATCTTCATAAAACATATTTTTTTTAGAATCTTAAAATCACCAAACAATAATGACCTTGGAGAAGTCTTAAATCTAGTTTATGGGCACTTCAAATGGATACAAAATTTCCCAAGACTCGGGTAAACGTAGGCAGTTTTCCATGTTCAGACCACCTATGAAGGGCAAGTCTTTTTGACCCAGATGTACTTGGTCTAACTGGGGTATGTACTTGGCTGTTTCAAACCCTTACCTAGCAACCCACAAGATGTTAGCTAGGGAGATCTGAATCTAAGACCTCTTGCGAGGATATCAGGATGCCTACCACAAGGCTACCTTGAAGGTGGTTTGTTCCCAAGACAACAAAATTAAATATTGAACATCCATGTGCTACTATTCAGATTTAATCAATATGGAAAATTGTTACAGTAAGCGTCAAGTACAACTGTGCTTAATAAGGCTTAACATGTTGCAATTGTGCTAAATAAATAACCCGGGGACGTTCAGAGATTATACATACCTAAAAAAGCAGGAAATAGCTTCATTATGTTTCTTCTTCATTGAACCGTGCGGTCCTTGACGCTGTGCTTGTGCAAGATAACAACAACCAAGAAGGTGAAGGAGTGTGCACCATTCATCGTTCACACTCTGAATACTTGCAGATGCTTTCTCCTTGATTAGATTTTGGTTCACCAGAGTAAGGAGATGCTTAAAACAAAAGATATATACTTTCAGTAGGCTTCTTGGTATCACAAGTTAAACGATAATAGAAAAGGCAGAAGAGAAGAGGGAGGGGGGGTAATACAAATTGATTGGGTCAGTAGATCATAATGGGTAATCTTGAGTGTGGGTTAAATTGGGTTGGTTTGAGCCAACAAACTTTCTTTCACTTATTTTATGAAAGATTCCAACAGTTAATGTATTAAACAAATTTATTATAAAAGAAAGTCATTTAGATAGAACAATATATCGGGTTGTGAGCATTTGAACAGAACAAGATATAGGGTTGTGAGCATTTGAACAGAATTTAGGTGCCTCTCGATCCATTGACCGGTCATTTAACTGTTTGACCCATTACATAAGTGGGTTGCGTTTATGTCTAACTGTAGTAAAGAATTATCAGAATCAAAGTAATCAACCTCAACAGCATCAAACTGACCATGCTTAAGCAAGATCAAAGCAAGCATACTTGAGCGAGTGGAGAAAGAAGATGACCCATCTTCACTCCTGCCCCAGACTATCCAACTTATGAAGTTCTGTACAGGAGCAATGAAGAAGCCAGGATTTGGAAGATGTTTTAGATCAACACCCTGGTCTTCAAATGAGCTTTGATGATCAAGTAACAGAATATAAGCCAAAGTAAAGTCACATTTCCCAAACTTATCAATCCATGATCTTCGGTTAGCGCTGCTATCTGGTCGTACATAAATCAAAGATGTGTGAAGTTTTTTTCACACACAAGTAATGTGTAAACTATAAACGCCACAAATCAGACAGGCGACAATAATATCTAAGAAACTTAACATTCTTTTAGTCTCAACCCATTAGCTTACAAATATGGTCTATTAGGTCAACTGAAAAAATAGCTAAACAATTACCGGAAAAAAAAAAACTAAACGAGTTGAAATGGTTGAAAGTCGCCAAAAGCCTATTTTTACTGCATACATCCTTTTAGGCAGTTTATTCCAAGATCCAACTATTTCTTTAATAAAAACTTTTGTAATAATAATAATTAACACATTAATCATTTGGTAAGATTTAACTAAATAAATGGAAAGTCTGTGTGGACCGACTAGCCACACTTAAGCCAATTATGAACTAAAAAACGACCAGTGTAACCCTGATCCTATTTTAACTCGTTGCCCACCCAATACATTTTGCCACCTCGACTTGATATCAAATGATGAGCATAGCTACAATCAAAATTGGATTTGTATCATTGCTACTAATAGCTAACACGAGAAAGATGATCAGGTGAAGAGTTCTTAACTTCTAACATTAACATATGCCTACCTAATTGTAATGAAGAAAGTCGAGAACTGAAATCTTCCAAGGTAGGTGATTCACAATGTGTTGTCCCGAAAAAATGTATTAAATGCCACTCGGTAATGATTTCTTGAATCAGTGGGTATAACTCAAGGTGAACCCTGGAAACATCATCTGGTAACATATTAATCTGCTTAAGCAAAAGAAAAAAGAAATTAGCTATTCCATCTTTCGTATGCAATTTTCATGTACTAACGTATATATACTTAATTACTTATATGGGTGTGTGGGTTCTGTGTGTGCATGTGTGTATACACACATATTTGTTCCAGATGAAAAAGCCAAATACTGACCTGGCCACCTAACTTCACCATATAGCTGAGCAGCAATAATATGTCCACTGCAGAATTAAACATCAGGTTGGCAACCTGTGCAGTCACTTGAATTGTTATGCATGTCCTAACATCAAAAACCGAATCAGAAGTAGATTTGTTTTCATTCTTTCGAGGAACTAAAAAGTTCAAGTATTTTAATATAACATCGAGAACTTTGTCCCATGTTCCAGCTTTTCGGTACAACCCATTAAGTGATAACAATATATCTGTGGAGAATTTTCTGAGAATTTTGTGGTCAACGACTCCCTTCTCCCAGGCTGTATCGACACCTAACTCTGATACATGAAGAGCAGCTATAGAAGAAGAATATCGGGTTTCTAGAACCTTCAATAAACGTCCCACAACATCTTCAGCAGATACAGATGGTTCACTGAAAAGAGATTCATGAAATAGAGCAGGGGCACCTTTCCCCAGATGTTGACTTAAACTAGCAGTGCATTGAAGCACCTCAGAGAGTACTCCGCGTTCAACATCACCTGATACGTTGATCCTAGACCTTGCAACTTCTCCGAGTCTATCAAGCGACCCTAATAAGAATGTTAAATACAATATGGCTTCAGGAAATGAAAAGGATCATGTTTTGGTAGTAAGGCTTCCATGAGAATGTTTAGAGGTGGTAAAACTGAGTGGCTTACTTGAAATTTGTCCAATATCAATTGAGGTTATCTCCAATCAATTAAATGGGATGACCGGGTCAAAAGGCTCAAAAGTCAACAAATTGTTCTTAAGTGCTTAAAATTCCTAAAATTGTTTAACTAATGCCATTATATTACGCGTTAACAATCATATTGAAGACCTATTTGGAACTGAAAAACAAAAACAAAAGATGTTTTCAACAGATCAGCCCATGTGCCCAACCTGACCAATGCTGAAAGGTTGCCCATTACCCAGTCTGCGGGTTTTGCCACTGCTAATGCAGTTTATGACAAACTGTAAATCAAAAATGTATAAGGTTTCACAGTCAATCTTTTAGGGTTCAAATTGCATGTTTGGGCTTGGTCTTGAACTCAGTCAAGCCTCAATCCCACTCAAGATCTCAACAAACTTTCAGTAGTTGTAGAAAATAGTTTGTGATCAAAGTGAAGCAAAAATATTACTAGTTTGGGTAAAAGTAAAACTGAACTCAGACCTCTATATTGTTTCTACGAAAGCCAAAAACCAAAAGGCAACATACACAGTTTGACAGCTTACTTTTGCAATCTCCCAATTTTTGTTTCTAAAGGCATGTTCCTACAACATATTAAATAAACTAGAGGTGGCAAAATGAGTGGACCAAACAGAAACAAGTGGAAATGCATATAAGATTTAGGTTGGCTGACCTGAAACACTTTATGTTAAAGATTCTGATACATGTTAATAACTAGTGTCAACTATAAAAAACTTAAATAAATTCCGTGATAAAGGTATTTTTTTTAACAAACGAACTAGGAGGTTTTATGCATTAAATATTCATTGGTGATCCTTTTCCAGTGTTTGACCTTCTCGCTCATTTGACATCTTTTTGAGCTAATTCTATTTTTACCCATCTAATTCGTAAAAAAAAAAAAAAAAAAAAAAAAAGAGAGAGAGAACGATTTTAATCTAGTAATGAAGAGCACAACAAATCAACCAGCTAATGAAGTCCATAAGTAGCTGGTTCATATATGCCATGACCTTCACTTAGTTATGTAACCATACCGTAGGCAAGAAGCTCTATATCCTCCAAATGCCGCAGTAGAGAAACAGAAGATTTTCTAACTAAACCAATAGCACCAGTAGCTGAATCAAGAAGTAGCCCACAGGGTGCATTCTTTTGACACCAATTGTAATAGTAGCGTGAGCAGAAGTTTCTCCAGCAATAAAGAAGGGAAACCAAACTCCTGGAGGCGCCCTATGAAAGATACCATGCATCATCAGTTCCACATTAACAACACACCATGCAAAAGAGGAAAAACAAGATAACATATTCGAATACGGATGAAAAGCCGGCAACCATTTTGTATTACTAAACAAGATACAAGTAGATGGGTTGAATTGGTCAAAAAAATCAAAAGTTATGCAACTTATGTTTTCCTTTTTAAAGAGTAAAACCTCCTAAACCATCTTACAAAAAGAATAAAACATAACTGAAATAACATAATTTTTCAAATCATATTTGACTCACCCAGCGTGTTTTGATAAATACCAAACATTACCCAATTTCACCTAACCCACATGCCCAGCCCAGCTTGCTACCACTAATACGCACCTATTCAATAATAACAGATTATTAATAAAGTGATATTTAAAGTTCAAACCTCATGTTCAATGACAGAAATGATCTCTTTTTCCAAACCATCAGCAGTTAAGGAATTAAACTCGGAATCAGTGAAGTGCTTGTTATGATCATGAAGTGTTGCTCGGATAACAGAACTATGGTAAATGTCGGGAAGAAATAGCAGACGTGAGAAGATGGACGATACATGAGAGACAATTTTCTCCTGCAATTTTTTGGAACAAATAAGTAACTGTACATGGCACAACTACATTTTACAGACAAGATATCACATTGACTTTTTTTTTTCTGTAAACGTGGTGTCTGGCCTTTGGTAGACCAATCCAGGAGATCTGAGTCCACCACCACACAATCCTGAACAAGGTAAAGCTCTACCAAAGGGAGACTGGAATCTGCACGCAAGGGTTGTCATTTTTCTTTTTCTATTTAGTTTTCACTAGCAAAGGTTTGAAACTCCTACCTCTGATTCCCCAATCTTCAATGTTGATAGCTACTTTCACAATTTCTTATTATTACGACTAAATTATACAAATTATCATGGTTATAGACGGAAGAATTTGGGAGAGACATGAAGAGCGGGAACAAAAGCGTATGAAATAATATAAAGTTCACAGTACCTTAGCAGATGGATATAGTGCATAAGCAAGCAAAAGAAGATCGTCTGCATCAGGCTCGGAGTTCTGAAATAGTTGGTCAGCAACAACAGTATCCTGTAAAATGTAGACTTCCTCGGACTTCCTAAAGATAAATTACTTAATTAATCAAAATATAAGCAGACAAACACAACCAAATTTGTGGACTTGTAGTTAAATGTTTATGAAAATAAATATCACTAGACATGAACATATTACTAAAAGAATATCAAAAAATTAATTCATAGTTCATGGATATTTAAGAGTAGAAGGAAAATAACATTAAGCAGTACTTTATGCTAGAAGTCTTTTACATGTGTTTGAAAAAAAAGTAGATTGTATACGATGGGCTAGACCTGGTAAGCATGTCAGGTGTGTAAGTGTGCAAGGGAACAGGCTAAAGAGGGTTTAGGACATACTAGTAGATTTTAGTGCTGGTGAGAACAAGTTGGTCAAATTGAAAAACAACCCAAAAACAGATTTTAGTTCATTCTTTTAGTTTCACATAATAACAGAAGCTAATTGTTACAAAAAATAAAAAATAAAAAATCCAGATTTCAGAATATATTTTCAATTTCAAAACATTTTAGAGTAAATTTCAACCATTTAACCCAATTGAATTGTATACTTTGGTAATTTATTTAGGTTAACCTATCTGACTCGATATAAAATAACCCATATTTAACCCTTTTTATAAGTAAATGGGCTAGAACTGCAGCCACCACATTGCGTCATCTGGTATCAGCACTTCTGTTTCTCAAGAGGAATCAAAGGGAAACAAAAAAGCTTACTAAAAGAATAAGAAAGAAACCAATTTTCACAGTTGTGCATTTTGCTAAACGTGCAAAATATAATGCAACTGATAATACGAATTGAACCAACAAAATTTATAACATCCTTTACCTGCTCTCACTTGAATTTGACAAGTTGTGCACTACCAATACGTCTTCTTCAAGAATCCAGATTTTATTTGAGGAAAGCTTGACATCAATAAGTACACCCTAACAAATGCCAACAGTAAAAGTTGAAATTTTAACTTATAACTTCCACTTTTGAACAAGAAATATAGGATTGATCTTGCTCACCTCTGGCATGGATATGTTAGATGTTGAAGGCTCAATAGTAAAACTAGTCCTCCCTCCCAGATTAAATTGCAAACAGTATAACGAGATCATCTCCCCACCACCCTAAAATATCAACATGGAAGTAGGTAAAGCACAAATATAGATTGTAAAAGTAGTCCGTAACATTATATGAAAAACCAACTAATCATTTATTGTTGGACATAAACTATAAACTATTACTAGAATCATATAGAACCACAAACTGAAACAGTGCTAGTTGTATGCAGATTCTTTATACATGGTAAAATGTGTACTTTCTAAACAGAGATTTATATAACTATATAAAAGAAATCTTTTAACATAAGTTAACATGGGTTTTGGACAAACTAATGCCAGATAGTTATTCACCACTATGGAAAGAGGCCCTTGTTTCTCTTTGAATATTTAGCGATTATTGTCAGATTAATATAATTTTGTGTACATGAAAACAGCAAGCTTAAGCTCCTTTTTATCAATCTACAGTCTACCCATATATTGATTCTCAAGAATGACCAGTTTGGCAGTTTCACAAGTTCATTGGTGGTTAAGATGGAAGAGTCGATATAAAAATTTAAATATTAAAAGCCTTACAGCTAATACTAACTGAAGCAAGATAAATCAAAGAGAAAAAGAAGGAATTTGAAGCAAGACCATGTTAAAGATAAAATACTACTTGCAATAATCAGATAAAATATATAGTCATAGTAATTATTGTATGATGTCAGCACACGATGATCATTGAAAACAAAAGAAGAAGACCGGGAGAGAAAAAAATATTAGAAGCCACATACCAAACAAGACTCAAAATTATAAGGGAAGTTTAATTTCCCAAATAGCATACGAATAAAGAATTCTGATATGATCCCACATCGGCCAAGTATGGGATTGGTTGGTGGTTTATAAGTAAAGGTGTCCCCTCCTCCTTTGAGCTAGCTTTTGGGAGTGAGTTTTACACCTAGCTTATGGCATGATGCGAGCCTATTATGGGATGGGTTCGTATCAATTGGTATCAGAGCCAGCCCTACCTTTCGAGGTTCCAACTCTTGGAGTGGTGGCTTAGACCCAAGAAGAAGGGTGCCAACCGTGACCAAGATAGCCGTGACCAACGAGAACGTTGGCTCTTCAAAGGGTGGGGTATTGATATGATCCCACATCGGCCAAGTATGGGATTGGTTGGTGGTTTATAAGTAAAGGTGTCCCCTCCTCCTTTGAGCTAGCTTTTGGGAGTGAGTTCTACACCTAGCTTATGGCATGATGTGAGCCTATTATGGGATGGGTTCGTATCAAATTTAGATGGAGTCGTTCATCTAAAAATTTACATATTAATATTTAGATACTAAGGTGACTTGAATATACGCATTAAGTGATTCATTTTATATATACTCCAAATATATATCGTGCAAGTATGAGAGCACCAAATTTAAAAGTTTTCTTGACTATTAATGAGCTTTTATGTTACATACCCAAATGACAAGAAAAGTTCATCCTAGTCCACAATATTGTCAAATTAGGAGAAAAATTTAAGAGCAACAATCTCAAAAACTCAAAGTTCACCTCAATCTATTTAACTTTAAACATGTATGTTTATAAGTATATCCTTAAAGAGGAGTCAGAGACTCACAGCCACAGACAATTAGGTTGCATAACATCGAAGCCATCTTCAATTTGAGGCACCTTATGTTACACATAAGTTGGATAATACTTTTTAACCAGAATAGAAATTACCAAGTAACTTAACAAATCAATACAACTGATAAGTTAGTGTTATGCAGAAAAAACTAAACACTAGTAATGGTGAGGTTACTAAGACAACACATATCAGTAAGTGATTGTTTTTATTGTGAAAAAAAGAATTAGTAAATGATTTCGCTCGACCTGGAGCAAATGGAACTCCAAAACAATCAGCAATGATTATGCCACTTTGTTTGCCACATGCCAAACTCCCATTGCATAAACATTTATATAATACTTTAATATTTAAAACTAATTATAAACTTTATTAGTTTTTCTCTAAATATCTTACAATTAATAACTTTTTGTAAAAATATAAAAACTTGATATTCTATGTTTTTCTTTTATGAACATTTTGACATAAAATTCATTAAAAACAGAGTTATTTAAAAAAAAACAATTAAAATATTTTACTAACTTTATATTTTCTTTTTGTTATATTTACATTTATAAAATTATTGTAAAAACAATTTATTTATTTAAAATAAAATATTTATTTTTAATATGGTAAAAATAATTACTCGTATATATTATAATACAACAAAAAAAATGGTTTAGGTTGAGTTGTGAATGTGAGTGAAAGATTTAAGTTTGTTGGGTTGTATAGGTAAAAGAGAGAGAAATTAGTTTTTAATTAAAGTTTAAGTTCGGTTGGATCACTGATGTGGATAGTCTATATAATATATTTAGACGAAAAACCCCTAAATGGAGCAACATTTCAAAAAGACATTCATTTTTGCAAAACAAGGAAAGTAACTAATTGCAATCCTACATTGACAGTAAAACTAAAAGCTCTAAAATTGAAATCAATAGCAAACGCATTTCAAAGTTTGAAATTGTTGGAGGTACCGAATTAGGCTTATGCAGGACCGCCAAAGGTAGTATACTTGTATCATTGGTAGATTCTCCTGCCCATAACCTCATGAATGTAGCTCCTAAAATATTACAAACAGAAATTAATGGTGAAACAATAATGTCATTGTTGCAAAGTCAAAAGTATATTAAGATGTGATCATATTTCCATCTGCATACTAAAAGAGTTAGAATAATTAGGTCCTGGTGGGGACCAAAGAAGATTAGCATATAGACGTAATTTTGTATTGATATAATTTGGGATTATCTCGAAGCTAACTATTGTAGGATTCGCGGGTCCAAATGTTCAGTAAAATAATATTACAACTGATAAGCTTCCTTCTTGGTGTCCCATGGTCATTCACATATATATAAACAATTCTGGTAACGAAAAAGGTGGTCTATATCAGCCAACTTAGACTCATAAACTATTATTGCCGCTCTCCAATCCCAACGGATGTTCTATGCCTCTTTAAATGATTTTTTGTTCTCTAATTTTAATAACTATAACAATTCTATTTTTGTTTTACAGAAAGAGATATTAGTTTCAATTGAAATTTGATTTGTCTTTCCAATTTATTTCTATATGCTACGGTAAATATCTGACAAAAATCTCTTTAAAACAAACTTTTTTTAACTAGAATTTAAATAAAGACAACTCAGACAAGATGGAATACAGATTCACAAGGTTTGAATTACCATTTTGCTTCATATGCTCGTCACTTAAACAAGAACGCATGCTCTTGGATTGCAACATATATGCTTAAAATGTATGTTTATAAGGTCCTTTTTCAGCTATGGCCTATGGATTTATAGATTGAAGCACTGCTTTAAAAAAGACTAATGTCTAAGATGTATGCTTAGGTAAAGAGTCACAGGACTTGCCTTCCAATGTTGAAACGTTCATGTTATAATTCAGAAGTCGGCTACAGCTCAAAAGGTCCCACACTTGTAATACGCCTTCCA
Source organism: Erigeron canadensis (assembly GCF_010389155.1). Taxonomy (NCBI): domain Eukaryota; kingdom Viridiplantae; phylum Streptophyta; class Magnoliopsida; order Asterales; family Asteraceae; genus Erigeron; species Erigeron canadensis. The sequence continues at coordinate 2,242,613 of NC_057766.1, read as the reverse complement.
AATGTAGCACCAGAAGAGCTTTTCTCCCTTGAATCTCTAAACATACCATATCCATCACGGGAGCTACGGTCTTCCTGTATAATAATTTAAGATGGCTTAATAAAGTTTATGAAAGATTTTCTCTTCCTAAAATAAAAAAAGAATCATAGATTACACTTGCTAAGGATAAAGGCATTATGCACGGAGTTTGTAGCTTGAATTATAATTCTAACAAAAACATTTCAAAAGTCAGCAGTAACGACTACCATATGGAAAAGAAAAATAACCAGACAGTAATTATTACACTCATATAGTAGACAGACAAAATATGGTATCCAGTCAGATGACATTAAGATTTGTATATCATACTGATATCTTTTTTGATATAAATATGATATTACAACTTCTAATTGTAGAAACAACACAACTCCTAATGTCATGCATCCTGATGATTGCACTAAGTTGTAAAGCATTTCTATATAGTATAAATAGTCCCAAACCCTATAATCAATAATAGATAACCTGACAGAAGTTAAATGATTACCTGGACATCAAACTCCATAAGCGGCCAAAACTTGAATCATCTCGTAGTTCATGTAGAAAGCCTAAGATTTGTTAGAGCATTAGATCATCCTCTGGATTAAAAAAAAATCAACGGCAGCTGATAAACATGATAACGACTAACGAGAAAGAGTAAAGGTGATGATTATGACCCTTTTGATTATGAATGGCTCGAATTGGCTTGTGTTTTATCTCTGACTACCAAAACATTTCATTTAAATAATTGTAGAAACAACGCAACACCTGCTGCCCCCTAACCTTTCCTCACGATACATAAGATGATATTTTGTGTTTTCTTTTACTAAAGAGAAAGCATTAAAACAGAGATAGTTGAATACTGATTCACGAAAGAGAGAGATTGACATCGGTGAATTTTTTTTTTCTAGGAACAATGTTGTAACATGGAAAACTGCTACTAACATGACTGTGTAAGATAGCAGCCTTGTCGGCGCCTTTTATTAACAGAAAAACATAACCAAAAATAAGATAAATATACATACCTGGAGCACCAGAATCCAGGATGCCAAGTCGGAAACAAGCAACAGATCCGTCCCTTCCACCTATCACAAGACACCCTGCGGTAGCTGCTATAGCGGTAATGCCTCCATAATCACAATAACTCTGAATATTCAGCTCAAAAACCTCATCGGGTGGGAAAACAGAACATGATCCATAGTTATTGATATCAGTCAGTCTAATAAGATATGCAACTCCAGAAACACTCAATGCGTAAAGCATGTACGGTTTCCCAGAAGCACTAGAAAACTGCAAAAAAAAAAACATTATTATATAACTATTACCATTAACTTTAAAAAAAACTATTACCCTTATCATGTTATTTATTAAATATAATACGAAAAACATGAAAGCAAAACTTAGAAAAATACTTCATTTTTGCATAGGAAAGCAAATGGAGATAAGGGAGTAGCAAAATCAATCCGCAATCCAGCCCTTGGGAATTCTGAAAAGGTGCAGAATTCAACTATCTCGAGGACATTTGGACAAGTCTTGTTTATTCTCCTGGTTAATGGATAAACGTAAATATTAAAAGAAATAAAAATCAAGACAATTTTTAATTCTACAACTTCGAATGAATAATAATAGGCTATATATAAAACGAGGTCATTTAGTAAAAAAAACATATATATATCGAGTCAATCATTATATGCATATCTATGTCTCTCCAATGTGTGATAACTACAAACAAGCAACTAGAAAGAAATTTGTAGATGATATTTATCATATATTCTAACCAAATCTGGATAATGGCAGGTATGTGTTGCAGTATATATAGACAAAGGATAAGTGTTTGAAAATGTATTCAACTTTAAATAAAATAAAAAGTACAAAAGCGTATTATCATACGTATCCAACTTTAAAAAAAAAATTGTAGTTAAGTTGAATCCAGACGCTTTTAAGTTGGATACCTGGAATATTCGAGCCACGTGCACTAGTAGATTATATGTATATGAGAATAACAGGTATAGATGTGAAAAGTTGCATACCATATGAAATAATTAGGGGGATCTCCAACAATGCAGCAAGAAGAAGCGTCTGTACTAAGAGGAGGAGCAAAGTGTAGCTGTGGTGTTGGTGATGGTGGTTTGGGCAGAGATAGATTGAACCATTTAGTTGAATCGCTGCCGATTATCGGAACCTCGACGCCGGCGTGGTGATGCACTCCTGACATTGATTGGTCACTCGAAATTGAAACCCTAACCTACTTTCTTCTTCTTGTGAAGAAGGGTTTTGGAGCGGGGGATTATTATAATATATAGGGATATTATAAAACAGAAAACGGCAGGTTACAGAAGGCTTGAGCGGCTGCAGGTTACAGAGGCGGCGGCAGTAGGTTATAGACGGCGGCAGGAGGATTTCCGGGCGGGCGGTTGGTTGGGTTTCCGGGCGGCAGGAGGTTTCGGTGGGTATAAGGGGGTTTTCTTTTGTTGGAGAAGAAAAAGTATTTGGATGGTAAAGAAGATTTGATCTAGTTTTTTCCCGGTATAAGTGTTTGGGTGGGTTTTCCGGTGGGTTTAAGGCTAGGGTTTTGTATGTTCCCTCTATTCATATCTTTCCTTTTCAAATTACGCTGATCATACCTAACGTATGCAAATTTCTACTTGGACCATACTGGATGTTAATGCCATCACGTGGCCGTTAAAAACCCTCTCACGTGACTTGCACGTGAGAAGTAAAGATGTAATGTCTCCTTTATTAATTACTTAAATTGTACCTAATATTTGCACGATATTGTTGATTTCATATCTAATGTTTTTCTTAATTACCTAATGTTTAGTTTTTATTTTTTTTTCTTTTAAAAGATGAATTCCGTTTTAAGCCAATTTATTAAAAACTGGTATTTTAGTCATACTGGTGTGGAAAAATTTTTGGTATTATTGGTATTACCGAAAATACTGACCGATACGACTATTTTTAATTTGTTTTATTTTTCTTTTATGAAAATTTTCAAAACTTGTTACAAATTAACAAAAAATGGTCAAAATGCACTTATAATCTAGTAAAAAATAATACAAAATAGATTTTTCATAACAAAATATAAGTGTAAAACTCACAAATAACCATAAATAACAATAAAGTATTATAAAAACAATTTTAAAAAAAATTTCAAATTTTCTTTTTTGAAAATACTGGAAATACCGCAATGGGAATACCGGAATATTCCAGGTATACCAGAAATGTCGGCCAGTATTTACTGCGACCCGAAGTTTAAAGCAATGTTTTAAATACCGGTAAATACCGACAGATATTTCTGGTATTCCTGGATATTTCTGGTATTACCGTTGCGGTATTCCCAATATTTTTGATAAAGAAAATTTGATTTTTTATAAATATATTTTTATGATACTTTAATGTTATTTTTGGTTATTTGTGAACTTTAAACTTATATTTTGTTATGAAAAACTTATTTGGTATTATTTTTTACTGGATTATAAGTGCATTTTGACTATTTTCGTTAAAATGTAACAAGTTTTGAAAAGTTTTCATAAAAGAAAAATAAAACAAATTAAAAATAGTCGTACCGGCCAGTATTTTTGGTAATACCGATAATACCAAAAAAAATTTCACACCAGTATGACTAAAATACCAGTTTTTAAGACATTGACTTACAACGGAATTCACCTTTCAAAAGAAAAAAAAAATAAAAAATAAAAAAACTTAATAACTAAACATTAGGTATCATTTAAGTAATTAAGAAAAACATTAGGTATGAAATCAGAAATATCGTGCAAACGTTAGGTACTATTTAAGTAATTAAGAAACGTGAAATTACATCTTTACCCCTCACGTGCAAGTCACGTGGGGGAGTTTTTAACGGCCACGTGACGGCGTTAGCCTTCAGTATAGTCCGAGTGGAAATTTGCATGCGTTGGGTATGATTAACGTAATTTTAAAAGGAAAGGTATGAAACCAGTAATATGACGCAAACATTAGGTACCATTTCAGTACTTAACTCTAAAATCTATACTTCTATATCTATATCTATACTATCTATATAAACAAACTACCCTATCCAAAATTTAACACTCTGCCTTTAAAAGTTCTATATACTCCCATTAATCTATACTTTATTACTAAAACTCCAAAAATACCCTTAAAAGAAAAACCTTAGGCGTGTCCATTATCTTCTCTGAAGTTACTCACATAGTATACCCAAAAAACACACATGCGGTCATGCGTTACTGAATAATCAATCAACATAAAAAATGTTCACTCTAAAACAACAACGGCGGTTTGCACTTTCAGCCAGACTAAGAAACACTTGAGTTGAATCATACATTCATATAATAACACGGTACCGATACTTAACCAGCGTTTTTTTCCTATGTCCTACCACATCGCGTGGGTACAAAACTAGTCTATAAATACATTAATATATTTAACATTATTTGATAAAATGAAACTTACCAATCATTAATTTTATAAATAACAATAATAATATTCCCTCCTTCTCATCAAAAGTATTCACTTTTGAATTTTCGAAGTCTTTGTCTCGCAACTTTGACCTTAAATATTTTTATTTATTATGTATCATATTTGATGAAAGTTATATGAGTTGATAGAGGTTTCGATATGTTTTCATTGAGTATAACTTTTATCAAAAATTATATAATGCAATAATAGATATTTATGGTCAAACATATAAAAAAAAGACTTTGACAGAACAAAATTGGACACTTTTAATGGGACTGGGTTGTAATAAATTATTTTTATTTTATAATATATATATATATATATATATATATATATATAGGTTTTAGGTAAAATAAAACAAGTATTAATGTAAAACAAATAAAACAATAGGTTTTTCAATAGTGATAATCACCGTGCATCAAAAAAATCATAGTACATCAATTGTTTCGTGAATCTTCGTGCATCAATTTAACCATGATCTAAGGGTCAAGATCTTGTCCTATTTGTTTTACTTTAATACTTGTTTTACAATACCCAACCCCTATATATATATATATATATATATAATTTAGAAATAAGAATTTATGTTTTAATAAATAATAACAACTTATATTTGTTATTTGGTATTTTTTTAATAACTATTATATCATACCTATTACCTTTTTATAATGTTATTTTATTAATTATATATTCCTCTATTATTTTTTTTAGTTTTTAAAAATTTACATGATTGAGTCTTGTTTACATAACAATATGTAAATAGGAAGGTATATTGGGTCTGTTAAGCCCAATAGTCAAGGATGATGAGATAAAGTCAAAACAAAACACTAATGAATAAAAATTCTTTGATACAACACACTGTTAATTAGCTTACTTATGGTCATTTTTAAGATTTTGCATGATTAAGTACTTGTTCATGTTATAATGAGTTGGGCATGTTATTAGGGTTACTCGTAGATTTATAAGTACTTAATGGGCCATCAGGAATCAATTCGAGTGGTTAAACGGTTTCAACAGCCCAACAAAAATAATAAATGGATCCAAATGACCTAACAGGCCCAACAAAGAGATAAAGAATGGAAACATGCCCAAAAGACCCATTTAAGACAACACGAAGATATATTGGGTCTGTTAAGCCCAATAGTCAAGGATGATGATATAAAGTTAAAACTAAACACTAATGAATATAAATCATACAGTACACTATATAAGTGATTACCAATGGTTACTTTTTAACTCACAAGATAATATGAACGAATATTACAGGTATGAATGTGTGTATGTATGTGTAGATGGATGGATGTATGAATGAATGTATGTATCTCAATCATTCATTTAGGTCGATATGTATCCCAATCATTTGTTTGGGTCGATATGTATCTCAATCATTCGTTTGGGTCCAATATGTATGTATGTATGTATGTATGTATGTATGTATGTATGTATGTATGTATGTATGTATGTATGCATGTATGAATATACGTCTATTTTAGCTTTCAAAAGCTTCGTTTTAGTGTTGGTTGTTTTTCGACCATTGGTTTGGGACTAATCGGCCAGCATGTATATAGCTCGTGTATTTTATACTCGTTGGGCCAACCCTTATTGCTTAATGGGCCTAATTGACCCAATATATTTCTCAATCATTCATTTGGATCTAACGAGACAAGTTTGACATATATGTATGTATAGAGTATGTATTATGTATGACATAAAATATTCAGAGGAGTCAAGGAACGACCTGTAAGAGATCAGACGGAGAGGCTTCGGGATCAGAGGCAAGCTTGTGAAGGTATGCAGAGTCAACATTGGCGAGGTCATCAAGTGCGGAATCAAGGCGAGCAGCTGTGTCTTCCGGGATATTGCGGCCCTTTAGATTGATCATACCATCCGCAGCTAGGGCACGTATTAGTCCCGCTTCTGCATCAATTCTGTTCAGGTTACAGACCTTCGATAGCAGCTCACCAACTTCAGAACCATTAATGAAGGTTTTGCACACCCCGGGGAATAACTTCAACAATCAGCCTTCCATACTTCCCCGACTTTTCTGCGAGAGCATCCTGTGCCTCCTTCACTAAGCCATCCTTTTCTCGCACTTGGTTGCCCAGCAACTCTACCTCCCTCTCCTTTTTGCAATAATCCTCTGTGCATCAGTCCTCGCAATACTCAGCTCAGATTGTAAGGCCCCACAGTCTAACTCCAGATCAGCCATCTTAGCTTCCAAAGCAAGCTTCTCCGTCATCAATTCTTCATATTGCTCCTTTGATGGCCCAGACTCCTCCGCATTCTCCCGCAATCTTGTATCCAGAGCACTGCCAATAATAGCACTGCAAAAGATGGAGCGGTTGAAAAAAAGCAGACAACTCTGATACCCCCATATCCATCAAACCGTTCACCCATCCAGGAGGAGTAATGCTTTGTACATCGCGGTGACATGAGGAAGCATCTAGAACCTCTTCAAGTGGGTTGAAGGCTACCAAGATAAACAAACAATGATCAACATTACAACAAAGAAATCTCACACGGAAGCAAGCAATTACTAAGGACTTACACGAGGACTGCAGAGGGACCCAACTCGTGAGCCAGTCTTCGTGTAAGTCTTTAGTAATTGCTTGCTTTCGTGTGAGATTTCTTTGTTGTAATGTTGATCATTGTTTGTTTATCTTGGTAGCCTTCATTCACAGGCTCACGAGTCGCAGGGGTAGAAACCTTAGGCAATTGATCAGGGACAGGCCTCTTCTGAGCTACAGTTAGAAGAACAGGTTCGGGATCCAGCGGCACAGGTGGCTCGACAGGTGGCGGAGCCAGAGCCACCGGCCTAAAGACGACACCAGACAATGCAGGCTGCCTATTAATGAGTTGTTTAAAAGACATTTCTGCAACAAAAATAATTTGGATAAGTACCTACTCTATCTTGCAACTAGACAACAGGGAAATAAAAGAAGAAGTACAGGAGAATTAACCTACCCTGACCACCAAACTCAATCGCAACATCCAAAGTGCCATACTCCCAACAATTAGCAACCCGAGACTTAAACAACACAGCCTCTGGATATACATACAACTTTACCATATAAGAACACAAAATATCTACATCTACCTGTCTAACACCAGAAACACTTGGAACAACTATCGATTCATACTTTAAACTATCCCTGTCCAGTAAACCACTACGACTAGGGGGTACCAACGATTGATCAACAAAAACAAACAAATTCTTCCAATCCCTAACCTCCACACCACCAGCAACAAAAAGCTCATAGTCACCATTTTTCGATACAATAACCCAATCACCAAATTCCTTCAACCTATAAAAGAAATTGAACAAAGCAACAGATGGTTCTATATGGTTCGCATGGCACAGGACTTGAAAAGCAATAATTTTAGCAATACCAGTCAGATGAACAGTAAATATATAGCATCGGTAGTAATCTATGACGGCAAGGAAGAATGATGAAAAGAGAATCCTAAGGTTGCCAAGAGAAAAAGCCTTCACATACATACCCACAAACCCCACCGGAGGATCACATATGGATTGCCCCCTTTCTGGGTAACGAACCAAGTTTGGGTTTTGAGAAAAATATGTATTTACGATACTCTGATAGGCAGAGCGATTCAAGCCATTGGTAATATCTTCTATTCCTCGTTTCGACATTATGGTTATATGGAATAAAGGAAGAAAGAAAGAAGAAGTTATACCTGGGTAACATCTGATGGATAGCAAAGGAAGGAAAGATGGAAGAGCAGAGTCAAAGATGGAAAACACAATAAAGGGAAACCCTTTTATTGTGGTAATAAATTGGTATTTATATGGGTCATAATCACGGGTAACTACCCAGTGATTAATTACCCCGAGAGATGTGCCAACAAGTTGCCACCAAGGGATAAAAAGTCATTATGGCTTAAACCTGATTGAAATAATATGATTCACGGAGCATCGGAGCAACGAAGAACGTTCCTTTCGATTTCGAAGGTATGACACTTTCTATATTTTTTGATATCTTTGAGTCTAATGCGATATTTTATAGATAAAATCTCCCATCAGACTGGGGGGTTTGATGATATTCCATACGGAGCTCTAGCTCCGTACTTGAAGCAGAATACGAAGTCACCTTCGTACAGGTAAAAACACTTATACCCATAACGGAGCTTAATCCCCGTTTAACATGATTACCCCGGAGCTCCAAAGATAACAAGTACCCAGCTCCAAGGAGATATACAAGAACAATCGGATAAAGATCTTTTCCATGATTATCTTATTTAACATATATATTAAGCTCCAATATACTCAGAGTTAACATTAGGTAACAAGATTACCACAAATCTCCTCAAGAAGGAAACAAGATATTCACAAAGGAGGAAGAGATTTACCCTAATTCTCTTACCCTCATCTCGAAGTTATCCACCCTCTATATAAATAAAGGAGAAAGCCTCACGACACAATCTTTATCAACATTCAGTCGATATACAAAACCCTACAAATCATTCGTAGATCACCCGACCTCAGGATAAACTCTAAGTCCGACGAATCGACTTAGAATCAATAAATCATAGGCGTAAGAAGAAGCCTACGACCCTCTGACCGTAAGGGAATCGCCGATAAACACCAACAACCACACTCACACCTCCGGGTGAGTCATAGTGCGATTATTTGATCAAACACAAGTAAAAATCGTATATGGATATCGAGAGGTTCTATTAAAAAAATGAAGTTCAACGTTTTCTCCTGGGCAAAAAGGCCCTCATTTCCAAAAACAGAAATTGAACAAAATATGGTCACCATTTTAAGCAATTATCACATATAAACAACAACAACAAAATCCAATCCCTGCAAACGGAGTATGGGAAATTATCCCATATAAACATTGGGTCTATTTCTAATCATCTGGTTTAAATAACGTGTAATTTGGAGAAGCAACTACTTGATATTAAATGACGATCTATTCTATTACCTACATAAGTTATTTCTTGGTAATGATGTGGTAATGTCCCTATCGAATCCTCTGGATAGCCAAGGTGCAGCAACAGAGCCATACACGCTATAAAGAATTGCACATATGACCACATGAAAAGTATGTCGAGTACATGCATTCAACAAAAAAAAATGTTGAACTTATTAATCAAAATTAAATTAATAATTAGAATATGATACATAGTAACCTGGTGCAAAATCCCACTGATGAAACTGTCCACGACAAAAGAGTTGTTCACAGTCTATAAAGACCCAATAGCCGATCCCAACAAATCAAAATACATCAGTCTCATTGTTCTAGCTTACTGCTGGACCATATGGATACTGCCGAATAACAACATCTTCTCAAGCAAAACACTATTGATCAGATTTGCAGCTAAAGAAATCAAAGCCTCAAGCTTCCTATGGCCATCAAACCGAGCAAAAAACCCCGAAATTAATTGAGAGAACTGGAGAGCTTTTAATATTTAATCCCTGTTTGGTTACTGTTTTTTTTTTCTCACCTATTTTGTCTTGTAACTTCCTCTAGCACCTGCTAGCCTTTTTATTATTAACAGTGAATGTTAAAAAAAACTAATTAGAATATGATACCTGGGAAAGACTCTAGTGAACTGATGAATCAAACCCCAAATGAGATTTTCAATCAAAAAAATGGAGATATATTTACATGGGAAGAAGAAGGGGGTGAACATCGATAGTTAAGGATGTGTGATATAATGTATTGAAGGGATTTATGAATGAATGATCTAATTGTTCTCTTTCACTTTCCCACCTTTGCTTATTATTAATCATTCTTTTTTTCCTTTCAACTTTCAAACCAAACACGAATCACATTCCAAACTTCTCGGTTACCTTGTTTAATGCTTACATTCATTATCATTATAGACAACAAGAACAATTAACATCAAGTTACAATTAAAACTGACCCATGCATCATTAACCATCATAAACATCACTCAATCAATGCAATTAACCTCATTTATGGCTGTTAGAATTAAGGGTTTGGATCAGCTCAAATCATCATATCCAAAAATAAAAAGATCTCAACTTCGGCTCCAAGATACAAATCAAGGGTGTGATTTTATTTCTTTGTTTACTTATCAGTTTTATAGTATAAATAGGTGCATAAGATGTAATCAAAATCATCTCATTATCAATACAAATATTATTATTTCAATATCTGTGTGTTAACATGGTATTGGAGCTGTCAATCGGTTCGTCATCTACCCGATATACTTCCGCCTAAACTCACAAACCATCGAGCAGTCACCATGGCCAAATCCGGTGACCAAAGCTCGGTTCCAAGTTGGAACTTCAATCATCTCTTAACAATATCAAAACCCAAGTTACCATGGAATATTATTCCCGCGACTTGGGTAAACAACCACAACATCGAAACCGATCAAACAAAATAACCGAACTTACCGACGGAACTCCTGGCCGGTATAACAGAGAAAAAACCACCCAATCGTGTCAATCGAGTAATCAAACTGCCCTGATTTTAAACTGCCATCTGCCATCACTTAACCACTACCAACCCCCGCAATTGAGGTGGCTGCCATCCACCAAGGGATGACCATGGCAGCGAAATCGATTGATTGAAAACCCTAACTTTTCCACACAACCGCCTGCCACTGTCCGCAAGGAAGCCGCTCACCAAACTATTTTGTGAGCAGCTACCAATGAAACCCAAGGCATCGCCGCCGGGTTGACTGCCAGAGATATGAACGGCGACAGATTTTCCTTGAAAAGTTATCGCCGATATGACAACAAGAAAAAGATTCAAGATGATAATTCTCATCTAACATGTGATGAGTGTGGCATGGAAAGACACACCAAGGAGTAGTGTTTCCGTCTCATCGATTATCCGGATTGGTGGACCGATGACACCAAGAAAGGCACCAAATCGTTCAAATCCGAAAAAGGTAAATCAAATACTTCGTTCACTTACCAGAATAAAGCAAGTAGCAGTGGTGGCCAACGATTAGAGGGTTACGGTGGTATGGTAGCGGCTGGTAGAGATAAGGAGGGGGAAAGTTGTTTTTCCGTGGTTGAAGGCAAAAAGGAAGAGATTCTCTTTCTTCAATTATCACACACTCCTTATATATATATATATATATATATATGATAGTTATTTTTAGTACAAGGGTTTAAAAAAGTACAAAAAGTACAAGGTATTTCCTCCTTTATCTTCCTTCTTCCTTCCATCTCCGACCACCACCACCATGATCATCTCCGACCACCACCATGATCCTCCGGCGACGGCGACCATCTCCGGCGAGAGTTACACATGTGTAACTAACTTACATATGTGTAAGTACAACTTTTTTATTAGCATTTTAGGGTCTAAAATTCTAGGTTTTTTCCTTCGCGAGACAACCACCACTAGCCACCATCATCTCAGACCACCCCAACCACGGCGCCGGCGCCGGCATCAAGGGCTTCGCCCGTACCGTAGCAAACCATCACCATCTCTTGGATCGCCGCCCATCAAATCCATATGATTCCCATATGCGTCCCTTGACGGTCAGCTTAGAACGGATGAGGGCCTCTGGCCCGTACCGTATCCACCCGAAAACGAACCTGATTCTCGCCGGAAAGTTAACTTACACATTTGTAAGTTGTAGTTACACATGTGTAAGTCTCGCCGGAGATGGTCGCCGTCGCCGGAGAATCATGGTGGTGGTCGGAGATGATCATGGTGGTGGTGGTGGTGGTCGGAGATGGAAGGAACAAGCATGTGTAAGTTAACTTAGACATGTACTTTTTGTACTTTTTTAAATGCTTGTACTATAAATAACCCACCACTATATATATATAGTGATAATATATTTGTTTCAAAATCACACACTCCTCTAAGAGATGATAGTTTTTTGCTTAGTTGGCAATAAGGAGAAATTGCCATGTAGGATTTTTCATTAGGTGTCATTCTTCTATTAATTTCCTAATTTTAAGCATTTCATGTCATTTAAACTATTCCTAATCATCAATAACTAATAATAAAGAAATTAAATAAAAACTAAACAATGAAAATCTAAGAGATGATAGTTTTTTGCTTAGTTGGCAATAAGGTGAAAATTGTCATGTAGAATTTTTCATTAGGTGTCATTCTTCCATTAATTTTCTAATTTTAAGCATTTCATGTCATTTAAACTATTCATAATCATTTATCCCAATCATCAATAATTAATAATAAAAAATTAAATAAAAACTAAACAATGGAACAATATATTAAAACAAAGTTGGCTGCAATGGTGCATAGTATATGTATAAATACTTAAAATTTTGTTTTGTTTTATTATTAATATAGGCTGCAATGGTGGATATGTATATGTATAAATGGCTATTTTTGTTTTGTTTTATTATTAATGTAATTAATTCATAAATTGTTTTTAAACAATGATTTTAAAACATATATATCTCTTAATGATAGTGATAATGAGGTCGATCGGCTACAATATATATGGATATCTCTCTATATAACTAAGAGAAAATATGTTTTTTTCTATATGACATTTTTAGTTTTTTTTCTTTGGATTTTCAATGAGATGTCATTTTCTTCATTTAAATTGCTATACCTATGTTAGTATGTTACCATGTATGATCTTAATCATCAATTTTAAACTTAATTATCAATCATAATCCTAATCATTAATAATTAGTTTTCTATCTTCTATATAAGTACAAAAATTATATAGATTATACTAAGTTTTTTTTTTATTAATTCAATGATAATTATATTTTATCAAATAAAATTTATTTATTATATTATGTTTATTCTTTTGAAAAGTATTCATTTTATTATTATTTAATAATTATATATCATAAAAAAGATTTTTATGATTTATAAATATTATTAGTCATGCTTCTATATATTTGACGTATATCAAATATAAACTATAATAATTTTATTTTTGTATCAATCGTAATCTGACAGTTTTTTATATTATCATAAATTATGAATAATAATGTAACTATGAATTATTGTAATTTTTATTTATGTTTACGGTTATTTCGCACAACATGCGAGTTTAATCTAGTCTACCAATATATATATAACAAGGTCCTAAATTCATTCATAAACAAATAAGAACCATTGGATGAATTCCATCTTTGATTTATGACCATTAGATCAAATTTGATTATTTTAACTTTCTTAAATGACAATATTAACACTTTTACTTTATATGATTTGTCAAAATATACCCTTTTTAATTATTAGAAATATACCATAAATAATATAATAATAATAATAATAATAATAATAATAATAATAATAATAATAATAATAATAATTAAGCTTCTATATAAAATTAAGATAATATACGATCACTTTTACTAACTTAACATATCATGTTTAAAAACTATTATAAAATTAATGTATTTATAATGATACTTGCATTACGTAATTAGATATCGGATTCTTCGAACTCTTACATTCTCTCTTTTACAAATCAAAATATTATATTATTTACTTCATTATTTTATAAATTACAAGATATCATATATAAATTACTAGATTAAACCCGCGCATTGTACGAGATTAACTGAGAACATAAATAAAACAAAATACAATACCTTATAGTACATTATTGTTATTCATTAGTTATATAATATAAAAAGTATCAAATTACGATTGATATAAAAATAAATTTATAGTTTATAAATATATGATATACGCCAAATATGTTAATACATGACTAATGAAACATAACTATTTATAAATAATAAAAATCTTTTTTATGATATATATTTATTAAATATTAGTTATTTTCCAATAATTATAAAGAGCCGTGAAAAATGTCATAATAGATCTGAAATTCATAAAAGCAACTTAGGATCTTTACACAATCATATCTTCCAGGTTGTTCATCCTTACTGATTAGTCTAAGTTGACTTCTGATGATATACCCTATACGGAGCTAAAGTTCCGTATCCGAAGCCGATACGAAGATACCTTCGTACATGTGAAAATTACTTATTTATATACCCAGGACGGAGCCCAACCTCCGTTCAACATAATCATTCCGGAGCTCTTACGGTAACAAATACCCAGCTCCGAAATAAAATATATAACAAAGACCGGATATAAATCCTTTCCATTATTATCCGAATAAAATACCTATCAAAGTCCGAATAACTCGGACATGGTTTATTAAGAGATCACCACAAATCTTCTGAAAAAGGAAATAAGATATTCTCAAAGGAGAAAGATATTTACCCTAATTCTCTTAAGAAAATAAGATATTCTCAAAGGAGGAAGATATTTACCCTAATTCTCTTACCCTCCTCTCCAAGTTTATACCCTCTATATAAATAGTGGAGGAACCCATACGGCACATCATCATCTATATCACATACAATTCTCTCCGAATTAACAATATACATTCGACTTCTGAAATTATCACAAACCCTAAACCACTCCATAAACCCTAAGTCGCACGAAACGACTTAAGGACCAACAACAATAGGTGTAAAGCGGTCTTTGATTCTCTAACCGGAAGGGAATCGCCAACAAAACACCTCCAACCCACTCACACCTTCGGTTGAGTCATAGTGCGATTATTTTATCAAACAACTTCAATACCCAACTTTGTCTTCTATCTTTGTTCTTCATCATTAACTTAAATCAAATGCTATAATCTTTATTAATGCATTTTGAAGAATCATTTCTTCATGTTATTACATCAATACATGTGAATTACGGTTCTACTTAAACATCTAAGTTGATCTAATTTTAGTGAACATAACCTAACTCAACTTACAACTAAAGATGTAAACATTCTTTTACACTGTTTGTTATCAATAAACTTAATCAATTACATTATGACTCGACATGTATATCCTACTAAACAACTTCAATACATTTTAAGTATTAATATCATTATATTTCAACATGTCTTATTTAAAACTGCTAATTATATTATATATGAAAATTTTATATGTTTAGCTCGCGTATTACGCGAGAAAATAATCTAGTTATATATATAATATAATATAATGAAATTCTTTTAAGTATCCATTTTATATACTCAATTCAGGTTTTTTTTTTTTTACAAGTCGGACTCTAATAAATATGTCAAAAAAATAATTTAATTTGACCCGTCGTAAAAAATTTCTTCTATAAAAAAATAATAATATAAAAAAAACCTGTCCATCCCAAACATACTACTAACCAAACGCCTCCTAAATTGTAGGGTTTTATAAACCCTCACTCACCCTCAAAAATCAGCAACTGTCACAAAACCAAACTCACCATTGCCCAAGAACAATGGACACTCAAACCTCTCAATCACTTCCACCACCCGAACAGCCCGATTCCAAGAAACCCAAACTCTCCGCCACCACCACCACCACCAACTCCGACGACGATGACCGAACAACCACCACAACCACCGCCGAAAAAAAACCCAGATACAAAAGAAGAAAAGTAGCCATCTTGTTTGCATACTGTGGTGTAGGTTATCAAGGTATGCAAAAAAACCCAGGTGCCAAAACCATCGAAGGCGACCTGGAAGAAGCCCTTTACTTCTCCGGTGCGGTACCCGAATCCGACAGGGGCTGCCCGCAGCGTTTTGACTTTGCCCGTTCTGCCCGAACCGATAAGGGTGTTAGTGCTGTTGGCCAAGTGGTTTCTGGTAAGTTTTATGTTGACCCACCTGGTTTTATTGAGCGTTTGAATAATAATTTGCCTGATCAGTTTCGTATTTTCGGGTTTAAACGTGTTACGGCTAGTTTTAGTGCTAAGAAGTTTTGTGATAGACGGAGATATGTTTATTTGTTGCCCGTTTTCGCGCTTGATCCTAATAGTCATAGGGATAGGGAAAGTGTGTTGGCTAGTTTAGGGTCTGATAATGAGCTTGTTAAGTGTTTAGAGTGTTCCGAAAGAGGTCGGAAAGTTGATGTCAATGTTCAGTCAGGCATTTCGTCGAATGCCTTACCTGATGCTAAGCAGGGGAATTTATCGGTTTTAGAGAATGTTGTGGTTGTCGAGTCTAAATCGTCATTGGGAACAATATCAACATCTGTATTGGAAACTCATTCAGGCGTTTCGTCGAACACGTCGTGTGCATTGTCGGAAAATACGACGTCTTTAGATAATGTTGTTGTCGATGGAGAAAATGTTGTAAAAGAAAATGTGTTTCGATATGGTGATAAAGAGAAAGAGAGGTTTAATAAGATCCTTAAACAATATGAAGGGACTCATAATTTTCATAATTTTACGACAAGGACAAAGGCCGGTGATCCGTCTGCTAACCGTTACATTATCTCGTTTCATGCTAACACTACTGTTACGGTTGACGGGATAGAGTTTGTTAAATGTGAAGTTGTTGGGCAGAGTTTTATGCTTCATCAGATTAGGAAGATGATTGGTGTTGCTGTTGCAATTATGAGGAATTGTGCTCCGGAATCGTTGATGGAAAAAGCTCTACAACAGTTAGTTCTCTCTCATTGTTTATTATTATTATTTTTTATTCAGGCACACTACACTTTTTTGTTGGAAGTTTTAGATATACCATTTTTGATAATATATACAAATGTTAAATATTTTAAGTTAAAGCTAAAACATTTAAATCTGAAGTGAAAATGGTATTGTTTGGGGGTACCTCCTAAAAACATTATTATCATACTTAAAGATTTTAACCCATTTACTCATGACTTGGTCGATTCTAGTTATGATTTTTTTCATCTCTAATGGATGATATAGGTTAGAAAAACGCTAATTAAATAAATGATCCAAATGAGTTATACAAGTCAAACAGACCCAAAAGTGCCCACATGTATTCTTAATGTATGAGACCTTCTGAGTCACTTTATTGTAAAACATAGATTAATATTCAATTGATACAGTGTCTGCAACTATCTATGAAATATCAAATATCGATGATTACATATTGCAATGTTTGGACTAAAAGTGTTTCTAGGCAACCCTACCAGACTACTTTCAAACTGTACTAGAAGATAGTGCCATTTTGACCTGTAACCGAGCCCATCTGTTTTGCTACCTTTAAATTGGAATCTCGTTAGATAAGGTAGCCTGCTCTTTGATATTCTGAGTTTGTTGTAAGTTTTAACAGGGGGTTGTGAGATTTGAAAGTAAAAATATGGGTTTAGTTATTAGTTCTGGTTATATTTTTTTAAGGGACCTTTTTGTTTGTTAAGTTCCTGTAAACAACCCATCTGTTCAGGCCTACTTTCATGTCGTATTTGTTAGTTGTTAATGATTTACACATTCTAGTGAAACACGTATTTATTACAACTGCAGTCTTTTCACGTCTTACGTTTGAATGGCACTGGTGAAAGTTGGGACTCACTAATATTGGATAGGGTTGGTTTTACTTACCAAGTGGTTATGGCATGATAAGTTTGTCTTTTAGGTGCTTGTGGCAGTTTCAGTTCTAAGCTTGTAGATCTCATATGGTACAAAAACATTTATTGGTCTATTTTCCACTCTTGGGAAGTCTCAAAGTGGTGACCACATATGTTACATCCATTGTGGGAGTTACACAAAGAGTCTGTATACACTTAAAGTTGAGAATCAATAAACCTTAAGTATGGATATGTTTTAGTCTTGTAGATTTGACGTGTGGTACAAAAAAGTTAATTGGTCTAATCACTACTCTTGAGGTTTGTCTCGAAATGGTGACTACCTGATCTGTATTTCACCAGAATACAGCAACAGATAATGCCACGGAATTTATGAGAGAACAACAGTAAAAGGGATACTGGGCAAAACTACTTGCATGTACCTTACACTTGTATTTTCTGTTTCCAAATTCTGAGTATATGAGTGCTTAAAGAAAAAGGGATACAGGGCATTTAGGCAAGTTCAACACTCATTTATGTCTAAAATCCTTTTTAAAGAATATATGAAAGTGTCCAAATCTAATAACATTTTGAATAACATTTATTTTCTTTCAGGAACATTAACAACATTTATAGTTTACGGTGATTGTCTTTTAAGAATCAGCTAGTTCAGGGGGTGTTTGGATTGCTCTTTCAAGTCGATAATAGCAACTAAAAGAATCATGATTAGATATAAGGATGAATATGCATCTACATTTTTCTTAGTAATAAATTTCATACTAAAAGTCTTTATTTCCAAATCTGGTTATTCTGACATTGTAAATCATGTCGACGTATCTATAAAAGTCAGCATTTTAAACCTTGTTATGTTTGACGATCATAGGGATGTTAGGATCAATGTGCCTACCGCGCCTGAAGTCGGGTTATATTTGGACGAATGCTTTTTTTCTTCATATAACCAAAAATGGAAAGACACTCATGAAGAAGTGTCAATGAAAGCCTATGCAGAGGAAGCCGAAGAATTCAAGTTGAAACATATTTATTCACACATTGCATCAACCGAGCACAAGGAAGGGTCTGTTGCTGTTTGGCTGCATTCTTTGAACTACCGAAATTATCCAGATTTAGGCCCAGAAGAGAATGAGGAAGGAAATGAAGTACTGAGGGGTCAAGCCGAAGTGACAACTGGGTGAGTCACCTCACTTCTTGATGCATGGGAATGTTCTCTTAATCTTTAAAGCATTGGATCGTTTATTATATACACTTGGCTTCCATTTGAAACACTACAGACTCTGTGTGGCTTTCGGATATAGGATTTGTTAAATTTAATCCTATTTTTTAATCACTTTTATTCCTATAATTAAATGGTGGCTGTTGTGCGCCAAGGCTATATCCGATGTTTGGGGAGGGTCAGGGAAGTGTTATCTTTGCATTATTACGATGACAAATCGACATGGAAGCCTCGGTATACGGTATTCTTTTTATGGTAAAGAAAACTAAATAAAAAATGAAATGGTTATCCTAATTTTGAATTTTGGAAAAATGCATTCTTGGGTAACATACTTTGCATGAATCTTCATTTTGGGTAGCCTTCTTCTTATTTCCCCAATTTAGGCAATATACTACCCATATTTCTTTAATTAGGGTAGAACTGATCTATAAATGACTAATTTACCTTTATAACTGAAAGTATATGAGTTATGACTCTATCTCTACTATATTTATAAAGGAGGAGAGAAATGTCTTATTTTCTGAAAAAAATTTAAGAACTCCAAATTATGGGAAGTATATAATCATAATTTATTTTTGTTATTGATGACTAACATTTACTATACTATATTTTTGTTATGTACCAAAAGTTTATAATGTATAAAACTTAAATTATTTATTACAACAGCCTAATAAACATGTTATCAGAATTTCTTAAAATGCATTGATCTCTTGAACTTTTGTAAGTTTGTCAAAGATTATACATATGCCTTAGTGGTGACAAATTGACAAGTGTAGACGTAAACTTTTGGTCTTTAGATGAAGATGAACACTTCCTAAATCCTGAGCGCAATGTGATTTATACGTCATGTTCTGAGATTTGGATATTGATTTGATCCGAATATGTCAGTTATCTGTAGCATGATAGGATTAAGCCAATCCCCTTCTTCTGACAGGTGCAAGCCAAATATCCCGGACAATCAAAAGGCGAACCCTCACAGGAAAAGTGACATATTGCTTAGATTAGTTACATCTGGGCGTGTCTGCATTTGGCCTTTAAAGTTTAACATGAAAACAACAGTTCTAGAGATTGACTTAGAGCATCTTGCAACCACAATGAAGAATCGTCTTAATCTAGTTTTTCCTTACATCGAAGAACTTTGTAACCGCTACTACTGTGGGCCCAATACTGACATTACTGATACCATAATTTCTGATGTTAACATGATGGTTGATGCAGCAATGTCAGTTACTTACAACCGACTTCGTTACGTCCTCCAGCGGTATGATACTAATGCTTTTGTCACTCGGATGAATCCCCGATCACCTCTTAGCAACAAATGCAAGTTTCCAGCATTTATCTCTTCTGTTCTCAGCAGTATTGGACCCCTTAGTATAATGGATGGTCCAAAAAGCATGCAGGTCGTCTATGCCACGTCAGCGGACAGAAGTAAAACCTACGGCCGTGTGCAAAGTTTGGACTTTGCCGCTGGTCGATTCTATCGCTTTATTGACAATCTTGAAGCCATTGGTGTGCCAATGGCTCCTATTGAGGTGAAGGCGGGTGATCGTGAAGGGTCATTTTTTTCCACTATCATCTCGACTTATGAAAACAATTTATGGGACTTCATTGCCCCGTTTCATCACTCTCATTACAAGCACAGGGATATATTGAGTGCCTGGCTCACTAACCGTCCTACCCTTAGTGCTTTCGAAGACTGTAGTTTGACTGTTGGATGTTGCAGTGACCCATCCATCATCAGTGCTCTTGATGATCCGGATAGTGCCATGGCTCCAACAAGGCAGGTTGGTGGTACATTTCCTGTGAACATTTCTGGGATCCAATCATCAGTTGCTGCTGAGGGAGGCAATCCTGCTGTCCCGGCTGCAGCTTATATTATAGGACGAGGCACTGAACGCTACTACTGCACATCACTCGCACGGAACATCAATGAAACTGAAATGATGATGTTGCTCCGTGATTTTATCTTTATGCCCATGCAAGGAGATGTCAGTTTTTAGGAATATGATACAACAGTTTGGTTGCAAGGGATATGCCTTATGAATTAGATTATTAGAGCAAATGTTTGTCAGCTTCTTAAATTATTTGCCTTTTAAGTGCTTTGATCTAAACATTAGGAGGCGTTATGTAGAAGTCTAAACGCAGCAGTTTTCCAGTTTGAATACACTCAAAAAGAATTTTACTAGATGAACTCTAGCTCAGCTTAACATGTGCAACACACGTACGCACAAAAGGGACATGGGATTAATGTCTGGTATCATGTTATACAAGTAGAAGTTGGTCATTTAGTGGGATAACGTGTTCTTTGAATTCTAATGTCCCAAGTTTGAGTACTGATGTGGCGTGTTGGGATATGAGACTATAGTCGATGAGATGCTGAGAAGGCATATGTTTTCCAAGCCAGAGAAAAAAAGCAATGTACTCGCAATGTAAGGAGGGAATGAAAAGAAAAGAGGAAGCTTAAATACAGGTCGAAGAGGCGATTCAAAATCAAATGGGAAAGTCACATCCTTAAGAAGATGAAGATTGCCAGAGGGCAGATCAAAGCGATATTACCTCTAAAGAGAGAAGACTGTCCAGGGCACGGGCTTGCGGTCAATGCATGGCCAGATACCCCCAACCCCATTAATAATATGCATGGCCAGATACCCCCAACCCACCCCCACCCCATTAATAATGCGTCGCCTGAAAAATAGTTGGTTGAACTCGAGCTTTCGAGTATAAACACCCTTGTGCATTCAAGATACATTCACATAGAATGGTAGATGATGTTTTGGTGAGTCGATAGGTATCTAATTGTGGTACCGGGACTATAGTTCCTTCCATTACCCTTTTTAGATGATGATTGTGGTACCGGGACTATAGTTCCTTCCATTACCCTTTTTAGATGATGTTTGATTATAATACGGACAATGTGGTTAATGAGCACATTAAAATAAACATATTATTAGCACTTACCAAATACTCTTCTGTAAACATTCTTAACTTGTATATATTACTTGATTACGAGGAATCGTGTATGTGTGATGCACTAGGTTCTTTAGCTTAAATCAAATCTCTATATTTACTTGGTGACAAAATTCTTGACATTAGCTGTAAGACATGGGTTATCACATGTATTAAGAGGTCATTGTTAAAGTCACTTTAGAGAGAAAAGAAAACTTTACTTTGTAATTTAATGTAGGAAAATTAATTGGATGGTTCTTTTATGAAAGGATTTTATATATGTTTTTTATAATTTCTTTTTCATATCTCACATTAACTGTTTAATATATATGAAACTTATTACAAAAAGGAGATCATGGACGAAGCACGATATTACTCTAGTTCATATAAGGAGAGAAAACAAGTTCAGTCCATATAAGCATAGAAAACAAATTTTCAGTAATGATTTTTGATTATAAATAATAAGTTTAAACTAAAAAAAGAAAAAAAAAATACACGGGTTGATCACTTAGGTTAAGTAAAAATAGAAGGAAGAATGAAACAAATTTGACTTTTTCTTTTAACAGCCAACTAAAAGTACATAATCAAAACATCGTTAGGGGCAACACATAGCTAAAGGCACCACCAACAATCTAAATCCAGCCGTATAAAGCACAAATCCATTAGTCTCACGACCCATGAGAAAGCCTATTAGGCCCATGATCTAGGTGAAAACACGTTAACTCGAACATATATACAATGATAGGTTAATGGTAAAGCCTGACTTAAACTTGATCGTGGGTTTCCCAAGCCTAAGCATCATTGCCAAAATCTAATACCAATTAAATATAACTTTGAATTGGTAACTAAATCCATTAAAAACATTTGCTATCTCATAACCCATAAAATTCAAAGTATAACAAAATAAAAATGTAAAAATAAACATAAAAATAACTTTTGAACTCTGAGTTTAATCTATATTTTTTATAATTAAAATTGATTAGTTAAGTTAAAAGAACTTATAATATTTTTTTTAGATACCTTTAAAAAGAAAAAAAAGGAGATATAGTTAAAATGTCCGGACGTTATTTTTAGTTACTT
The DNA here is from genome assembly GCF_010389155.1 of Erigeron canadensis. Classification (NCBI taxonomy): domain Eukaryota; kingdom Viridiplantae; phylum Streptophyta; class Magnoliopsida; order Asterales; family Asteraceae; genus Erigeron; species Erigeron canadensis. Next base: position 2,219,607 of record NC_057766.1, on the reverse strand, counting down.
TTCTTTATTATTTGAAAATATATTTTTAGTTAGTCAATCATTTCCCAAAATATTTCAAAAAAACAAATATTGAAAGAAAAAATAAAATAAAATATCGGCCAAAAATTCACCACCCGGGTTTTTTTTAATTAACGTTCTCTCCAAGAAAACCAATGAGCTAACCACAAACCGGTGACCGCACACATTTCCTAATCTACCCCTTCCTCCCCCACTCACACAACGGCATATTCTTCCGCCTTTACCAAGGACATTTACGTCTTTTCACTATTCTGTGATCCACATATTTCCAATATAAATACAAAATCTTCATCTCTCTTATCATATTCATCTTGTGAGATATCTGCCTTGCAATTCCTTCTTTTTCTTATTACCTTCTCAATAAATAAATAAAAAGTTTTTTTTAAAGAATTTTTGATCGGAAATGGCTCGTAAGTTTTTCGTCGGCGGTAACTGGAAATGCGTAAGTCTCCGATCTGAATCTCCGATCTATATCTATATATATTTTATATTTTTAAAGAATCTTTACTTGTTTACTAACTGATTTGAGCTCACTATAAACTGCTTATTATTATTATATGTATATGTGTATGTATAGATTTATTCAGACTTGTATTTGATCAACTATTCTAACTTCAATGTATACTGTTAGTAATATCTTGTTTATATCGATCGTAAAGTATCAATATCAATATCAATATATATATATATATATTATATATATATATATAAATAGTAGTAATTATTTTAATCAGATTCGTATTTGTTCAACTATTTTGAGTTCACTGTTTACATCGATCACAAGCATCTGTGATCACTGTACTAAAAATTCTGCTAAAAGTAGTTTGTATCGCTGTTTCGATTGATTCGATCGTTGATTTAACACTTTTTTTTTTGTGATTCAATTGATTAATAAATACTGATTTATTGATATATATATATATTATATATATATATATATATTACTATTCTGCATATGATGAATATATCGAGATTTTTTTTACTGTAATAAAAATTTGTGAAATGTATACTGATAACTGATTTGAATATGAAAAGTGAGCAGTTGGATCTGGTGTAGAATATATATATATATTATATGATGATGCAATGTCTTTATTTTGTATAATAATCTTTGGAACATTTGGTAGAATGGAACTTCTGAGGATGTGAAGAAAATTGTGGCAACACTTAATGCTGGGGATTTGCCTTCCACCGATATCGTTGGTGAGTAGTTTTTCATCATCGTTAACTTTAGTCGTTGTGTATTGTGTAATGGTGTGCTAAACTATTGGTAAAGAAATTGAATTAGTGTGATAAAGGAAATCTGATCATTCTGTTTATATAGACTATCATGTTGTTCTGCTGTTTACTACTCATAGTAATGACCTTTATATAACTACAGTTATCGGTTTCTTGTAAGATCTTTCAACTCTTAACAATCTGTTATTCTTGCAGAGGTGGTGGTGAGCCCTCCGTTTGTGTTTCTTACCACTGTTAAAAGTGAATTGAGGCCTGAAATCCAAGTTGCGGCCCAGAATTGTTGGGTTAAGAAGGGCGGTGCATTCACCGGTGAGGTTAGGTATGTATCATTGGTATCATCTACCATCCCATATTGTCGTGCTAATGTTCATATTTGCCCGTGTTCTATACTGTTTCTTCTTTACTTGATATGCACTGACTTCTTTTGAAGCAAGGCAAGGTTGCAACTTGACTGTAATAATATATTTTATAGATTAAACAGTGTCTTTTGTTTTTAAAAGCATTTTTACGAGTACTTTCAATATTTGTATCTGATTATAGATCGTCGTTGTTCACTATGCATCCTTGGTTTTCCATCTTGTTAAATGTTTATTTCAACAAATTTGTCCACGTTGTAACTCCTTTTAATCTCATATACAAATTTTATTAAATGACCATACACATCTTCATATACATTTCAGTCGTAGATTATATTATGGAGTGGCATGATCTCTTATATTGAGTCCATTTAGAATACTGAAGCTGGTTTTTCTGTGTGTGTAGTGCTGAGATGCTTGTCAATTTGGGTGTCCCATGGGTCATCCTAGGTCACTCAGAAAGGAGAGCCCTTTTGAATGAAACAAATGAGGTAACATCTGGTTGCAAGGATCTAATCAGTGACTTTTAATACGCACTTATTAACATTAGCCTTCACAAAGCAACTCAAACTTCTTTTGGCACTTCTTATCCAGTTTGTTGGAGACAAGGTTGCATATGCACTTTCTCAAGGTCTAAAGGTGATCGCTTGTGTCGGTGAGACTCTTGAACAACGAGAAGCTGGAACCACCATGGAAGTTGTTGCTGCTCAAACCCAGGCAATTGCTGGTATCTGTTCCAGAACTACATTTGCTGCCAACTAATATTTAGTTTTCATTTCTGATGATTAAAATTCATTACAAGCTTGTCTTTTAGGTTTTGTCTTGCTTGACTTGCAAAGCTATTTTCAGCATGAGATGTTGTTTGTAATATTTATCTTTCTCGTAACAGTAAGTTTTGATAGAATTTAGTGTTTTGTTTGTCATACTTGTATTTATTTTGTTGCAGATAAAATCTCAAGTTGGGATAATGTTGTTTTAGCTTATGAGCCAGTGTGGGCTATTGGAACCGGAAAGGTTGCATCTCCGGCTCAGGCCCAAGAAGTAAGTCTAGTTGGCCTCTACTTTCTAATATAATGACATAAACCAGCGCAATTGCATCTCTGAACTTCTATTTTAACAGGTACATGCAGGGCTAAGGAAATGGTTTGCGGAAAAGGTCAGCTCCGAAGTTTCTGAGAAAACCAGGATCATCTATGGAGGTATCATTATATCCAACTCATATAGTTTTTTATGTTGCATTCTCTGTGTTATTTTGTTTTACATTATTGAACCATTTATCTGAATTTTGGTATTTGAAAGTCATTATTAACACCTTTTTAGTGTTCTGTTAAACAGAGCTTGCTTCTAATTTTAGGGGTTAAATGATCAGCTTTTTACCAGAAAAAAACCCATTATCTTGTGAATAAAATAGAATTACCTGTTACCGTTCATTCACATTTCCTCTTATTTTGCTGAACCCCCTCTCCTTGTTTCACATCAAGTTATGTTTTGGCTATTATATAGATATTAATTCCTTGATATTGAAAAATCTCTTTAAACATTCTATCATCTTGTTATCTGATTATTACAGTTTGTAAGAAAATGAAGACATCTAGCACCATCTTTTATGGTCCAATTTATTCAATCTGATTATGTAATAATACATAATCACTTTCTATAAGCATCTCCAAAGTGTAGATATGTCTGACCTTTCCACCATCCTTGTCATAAGAAGAGATTAATCTCTTTTACATTCAAAAATCAAAAATGGAAAATTTTATTACCTCATTCTGTTATATTTATCAGTACATAAATCATCATTGTTGGCAATTGAAAAGAGCAATTGATACAAAGGCTGTATTCCCAGTTACCAAGATACTCTTCAATATTTTTTTGTTAATATACTTGAAATTTGAATTTTAAAATGGAATGTACCAAAAGCTGTTTGAATCAGAAAATGGAAATAGTTTGTGATTGCATTTTGGTTATCGAATCTAAAAATGCTGGACATGGCATTGCAGGATCTGTGAGTGGCTCCAATTGCAAGGAATTGGGAGGACAACCAGATGTTGATGGTTTCTTGGTTGGTGGAGCTTCTCTCAAGGTAATTGTTGCTCTCACTCTTCTACTCCCCCCTCATAAAGTTGCTAGTGCAAAGATTGATTCTATATGCGTGCTAGTCAATGATCTAAATTACCATATGAAGGGAAAGTAATCCTAAAATCTGTATCGTTACGAAGCCAAAGTGAATGTTGTGAACTGGTATCAGTATTCAATATGCTTCATCCGTCCCATGAAAGTTACTAGCCATGGCCTAGGACCGTTAAAGATAATTACACTAAGTAAATTGGTTGAGGTTGCTGCTTTTAGTTTCCAGTTAAAATTAAAATTATCACCAATATTGATTTTGAATTAATGCGATTAATACGTGTTAAACTGGTTCAGAACTGGCTAGTCCAAAACATACTCCTGTCATCATTTTATTCAGAGAAACTAAAATATTTATTTGTACATTAATTATTAGTATACGTAGTACATCTAAGACCAAAAGGAGGCTGTTAAACTTAATTTTTGTTAGTTAGCAGTTTTTTATCCTTTAGCTGGAATTAACAGGACATTGGGGTTGTCATCTATTTTATTATAAATGGATTATGGATGTGCTGGCTTGTTCTCACTCGTTTTCATCCCTTTTGCCTTGTAGCCGGAATTCATTGATATCATCAAGGCAGCTGAAGTGAAGAAATGTTGAAGTTTTTTGTGTCATTTGTGAAGAAGATCAATGGAGTTATGTTTTCAGCTAGTTTTTTCTATCGTATATTATGGTTGAAATAAGCATTTGAACAAAACTTGGTGCACTAAATGCTACAACGTGACACCGTTGTTTTTTTGGTGAATAACACAGGATAATGTTTTTTTGAGTAGCTGCGAGTGTTTTGTAGACTAATTGGGGATATGAAATGGAATGGTGGTATGTGCTCCACTTATTCTTATTGATAATAGATATGGATGTTTCATATTTTATGGTTGATATCAGCAGCCAAAAAGTAGGTCGCATTGCAAGTTGTGTTATTTCCATAATTTTTCATGTCCCCATCTTCTAGTGATAATGGAAAGGTGAATTTATATCTTCCTGCAAAAGAGGGGAAGAAAATAATACTTCTAAAAGTCTGGGTTCCCTATATCACTCTTTCTGGTTTAAACAAGCTAAAGTAGTTGGGTAATATAAATATATAGTAGTTGGGTAATATAATTGGTGAAAATTTGAATATTAAGCAAAATTTAGCAGATAGCTTGTGCTTTCTCATACTCTCTGATTTAAAATCTCGGTGTAAAACATAATTATTTCAATCAACCACCATCAAGAAAGCCTAATAGTCCGGTTTTTTAGTGTTTTTGCAAGTGGAGTCGACTTGTTTAGGTAAAAATCCTGTGGGTAGTAATACCCAGATTTGGTAGTATATACTGGTGATATAATTTCCTTTTTCCGTATTTCTGTATAATTTGAATAGAAAAAACCTTATTGTTGAGAAGCCTACTAAAATAAATACTAAGCCTAAACCAGTCAATATGAAACGTAAAGGGAGAGACTCAATGGGAGCTTCAATGCTTAAAGATCAAATCAACAGCGTGTTCTTGACATGTTAGAGTCAAGTTCTTCCAAACCCAGTCAAAGTAATGAGGTTAGTGACTTGTTTCTTGATAAATTGTTATATCTTTGAAAAACTACCAAATTGCTTACTAATTTATGTCAATTTATAGGGTAGTGAAAATCAACAACAATTTATATCCATCTATAACAATATGTTGTATCCCCACCCTCAAATTAATATCTTTGGGATAGGGAAATGACACACATAAAATATCATTCAAATTTCACTTCATAAATTACGATCTACAGCATATCTTTAACATATTCTATGCACCGATCTAGTATTGTTATCTTTGGTTAAAACTGCGAGTTGGTATCTGTCTCTAGAAGTTTTCATGTCACTATCTCATGTGTATATTAGCAACCCTCGCGTGCTTTGACTTTTGGCTAATATTCTTCTAAGTGGTGCTATTTGCACCATTTTGGCCTAAATAACAATGTCAATGTGTTAAAGTTGTCTCATCAGAAAAAGTCAAATCCATTTTAGTCTATTCTATAATGTATTATTATCGTCTAATAATGTGTGTATATATAATTGCAACATATGTTTATTTATACAAACTGGAACACATTAATGTGTCCGCGCTTCTCTTTCATGTTGATACGAGTTTTATAAACCACAAAGCATCATATTTCATTTCATTATATATATATATATATATATATATATCATAGATTTACGATTAAAACCAAATGATACATTAATACTTTTGAAATAGGGTTTAAGCTGCATACTTTTACTTTGTCCAGGTAAAATTAAAAATTAGTTTTGATTTCTAGACAAACATCCTAACTTTTGGTCATTTTTCGGAAAAAAAATGTTGCTTATTTTGTTGTTTGGATAGTAGAAATGGTGTTCTATGAACTCGATTGGAACTTAAATCAAGATCAAAGAGAGGATTACCATAACGGTATAAACAAGCAAACATTTGGGATGTGATTAATTAAAAAGATGTAACTACTTTTTAACAACTTAAATAAAAAAGATTACCAAATCTCTTGGGTCAGATATAATAGTATTGATCTATTTAAACATTTAATTTGGACATCTAACATGTGAACCTCCCAATATCAAGTCGGTTTTAGATGATAAACCTTTAACCAGCTAAATAAAGTGATCAAGTCGAGATAACAGGAAAAGCCTGGCCAATATCGAACTGACGTCCAAAACAACATACACCTAATGACATATAAAGTCATTACAAGGGGAAAAAATAAGTATGTTGTCGTCAGCAACTTGTTACGTTCACTTATTTGTCGATGGAGAAGCGATATTCCATGAGCCCCACAAAGTCGAATTCCATGACAAAATTGTGTTTCCACAGTTCCGAAAATGCTTTCCTGGCAACTATAATGTCCCACTAAACTTTTGATAGGAAGGCCACTCTAAATCTGCAAACATTGGCATTTGTGAAATGGTTTAAGTTCTACACCTTGAAGATACAAACATAAAAAGAGAAATAGGAAATCCTAGAAATTCACACTTGAAGGCAAGGCAACTGACATTCATTCACTCAGGGATATCCATTTTGACATCTGTGACATCAAGTTGAAGAATTTCAGCCCTGCATCCAAGAATAGACCCAATGCTGCAACATAGGAAAATAAAATGTCACTTGAGAACAAAATTAAAAGGGTAGGGAGGACGTCCCATGTTGATTGACATATAAATATCTGACAAGACTTTAAGTAAACTTACCTAGTTTTCTGGCACTCATACGCTTATATGAGTAGCAAGTTTCACTCATTGATATATACTTTAGACAACAGAGAATTAGACACTTGTAACGTTGCAAATTTTGTGGGATAACTAGTATAACAAGTAGCACATACTCTATATAATGGTTTTGCCGAAAAGGTTTTCAATTTCTGACAGTATGTCATAATATATCCAACCAAAACAGTTCCAATCTCGCCAAAGGAGAGGCATGTCATAATAAAGTCCCACACAAATTAATGGAAGTAGCCAACATACAGAGGCACATAGTAGAAAAGGTGCATCAATTTTTATGTTGACTTATTTTTTTTTTTCAATTTTTTTTTTAATGTTGACGATATTGATTTCAATTAATTGCATATCAGTGTGATATTTGGAAGGCTGTGGTGTTCTAAGTTTAGGCAATCAGGAGCCCACTAGGCTAGTGACAAATAACAAATGAAAACCATGCTCTAAAGGATGGTGGAAAATAGAGATCAACATGTGTGCCGAAAGTCACATACTCCAACAAGGAAGTTATTCTAACAAAAAATCATCATTTTTAGACATGCAGTTAACTGGTCACGGTAAGTGCTAACATACCTAGGATGGGTACGTCCAAGATCTCCATGAACAAATTCCTTGATGTAAGTTCCAGCCTATTGAAAAAAGGAATCATTTAATTAGCAGCATACGGTGACAGTAGTTGGGTATATAAGAGCACATAGCTAATCTACGTGTATTAAATTATAGATAAGAAGCATCACACTACAGAAAAAGGGAAATATCAATGTCGCTAAGAATGTCAGCGGGGACCTATTAATATGAAATTGAAAAAAGTTTTGAATGCTGTCAAATTGTGGTCTTACTTCATGCGCATATGTAGTTAGTATCATATTTAATTAGAGAAAGTTGGTGATCAAAGCTGACCTGGGTGCATAGATGAAGTAGAAAGTATTGAGAACTCTCGGCAACTTTCTCAATTTTCATCCTGACATTACAATCGTTCATCATGAAATGCTGATATCTTAAATACTCAATAGAAGTTCTAACCACATCAAAGTAAGCTAAATAATGTGAAACATAAGAATGAATAACCGGTGTAGTTTGTACCAATGAATAATCTTTTCACGATCTAAAGGACTTCGACGATGAAGAACCCTTATCGGTGTTCTCTGCAAAACTTTCTGCCAGATTCAATAGATAAGATAAAATGTAACAAAAGTATCTTATAATTGACAGATAATAATAGATAACATTTACATCAGTAATAAAATAATAGATGATTTCAAGGCCCACCATACCATCCACATAGATCAGTTATAAAGACATGTACAATGATGGACAATCATACGACTTACCAAGTCCTTGAACGAGGATAAGACTTGTACATCATCATCTTTAATAGCACGCGATATCCACACCAAAGCAGCATATTGTTTCTGCTTACAAAACATACAATGGGTGAGTATATCCACACAAAAAATAAAATTAGTTTGAAGCAAAGCAGCCTGACAAACTAGTACCAATCCAGAAGAACCAGAACTGGAAACTTGAGAATATAGGATCTGTGAACCAGGTGATATAGTACCATTCTGCCATTGTTTTAGGCCAGAAAGTGATTGGCTAAGTTTTTTTATACCTTAAGAATGTAGTTTAATACGAATAAGATTAAAAAGACAACTAGTTTGGACCAGAGTAGACTGATAACCAGTTATATGTTATAAAAAACAGTACAACACCAAGTATACTGGGTCCGGTTCAGTTCTAAGATTTTCTTTGTTTGCACACTTGAATGCCTGATGACTACAAAGAGAAATACTAACCTGTTTCTCTGCTTCTCCTTCACGCATTAAGCTCCAACCTTGAGTCCCCAAAACCTTGAGATGCTTTACTCTAACCTAGGTGTAGAAAGTTGCCAGTACATTCAAGAGTTGGGTAAAACAGAAACAATTGACCGGTACTTAATTTTCCAGTTTAAGCCCAACTCACCAGGTTACTTTCCAGATTATTTATCTTCTTCTCTATTTCCTTGATGGACTCCGCAGAAGGAACATGACGTGCATTTTGTATCTCAACCAAAAATGGCCTACCTGAACCCAACATCCGGACCTGAAAAGTACAACTTTTATGATCAGAGTACTGTTTATTAAACAAACAAAATCTAGAGGTGGCAATTTGACCTGTTACACTGACAAATGGGTAAATTTGGGTTACAATTAATCTCAATCAGGTAATGTGGAGAGTAGTAAAATATATAAGAATTCAAGTCAGCCAAGATTGTATTTTTAATGCAGATAACATCCTACAACCTTGTAATAAAAAAAATTTGGATTATTAATAAATTAATATATTCCTTGTGAATTGTGATCATATCTAACACACTGATAATTCATAAATAGAAACTAAAAATATAGGCCAAAAAATGTTTTGGGTTTAACCCAACCTTCCTGCTAACTCTACTTAAGAGGCCCAACAACCCAACAATTTTGCCACCACTAAAAAAGTCAGTAGACATGAGAAAAGCCTCTATACATCTATATCCTCTCTTCCAGCAGCATGAAATTTATAGCCATCACCATTAGTCGTGGGAAGGATGTTGCCACCAACAAGTTCCTACAATACCAGACAGATTTTCACAGCATATAGCATCAAAAAAGGATGCACATAAAATGATAAAATAAAAAAAAGCTTAATGCAGCACCTCAACAGATGCCTCTCCCTTCCTCTCATCGTCGATTATCCAGCGGGTCTGACTCACATTGCGTGAAAACTGCAGATACACAGTGAATTTGTTAGTCAAAATCTTACATATAGTTACATTAGCTCAGTATCACTTTGCGTGAAAACTACTCTAGTGATACTTTAATCTTTCGTGATTTCTAAAATCCTGTATTTGGTCTGGTGATTATGTGCATTTCAGTACATGAATGGAACTTTGAGTGCTATTGTGCAATTTCGTACATCCATGATTTTTGAGTGATTTGGTGAAAGTTTAAGGCACTTGTAAGTTGCAAACCATATTTTTTCCTACATAATAACCCTGTGCCACTTATTTAACGAGGATAAGAAAGTCAAAGCTAGGGTACAGTTACAATACCAATCTCATCAAAGGCGGGATATGGGTGGGATGTAGATAGGCATACCTTTACCCGAGGATAGAAAGACCTCCAGCGAGGTGTACGAGATGTGAGGCTGAACAAAAATGTCTATGCATGTGTGGGTGTGTGCGGATATAAGTATCAAAGTGTGTAAACCTATAATCATCTATAACTCTTATAAGTAGGGAAAAACTATTCTTTTATACTGTTCCTAAATAGTTGTACATATCTCTATGCCTAAAGCGAGAGGCAAAAAGGTACACTATGGGTACATATAGCATCATTTAGCTGCAAGTCACGTTCATCCATCTTATTTAGATTGTTTCATTAGTATAGATTTATTTATTAGCCCACACATATCCTCTAAAAATAGTTTGAACATCTATATCCCTGAGGATGTGATCCATTTAGTCAAAATGAGAGGGTAAATGATACATCATACATCAAATGCTTCAAAAGATCTCTACATATTGCGCCTCATTATTATGACTTGTCCAGATGTCATGATGTTCGTAAATTTAGAATGTAATCTACAGTTTATGCACTTAAAGATCATAGAACAAGGGTGTTTAAGATTTTCAGCTTAAACAACTTTTTGTAACACCCTCCACCGGCCCACCCCCACCCCTCCTTTTTTGTCGACCAAGTTGAAACTAAAGTGAGTCAAATAAGTTAAAATACCTTCAAGTATCGACCACCAATGTAGATAGGAGTTCTAGAACACATCAAAGTCATGTGACAAGGTTGATCAACCTAAGAGAGTAAGAGACTAAGAGATCAAACAATAACATGTGATAACGATCAAACACCTGAATATCAGATCAAATGAAGGGTTTCAAATACACAAGAGAAATCAACCTCATGCCTCATGAGACGTTACGTTACCTTTCTCAGTTGGAAATTAGAGTCAGAAACATCCCTATTTTGAATTGTCCCATTAGTACATTTAACACGTCCATTAGCTTCACTGATGTGCAGATTAGAAACCTCAGCACCTGCAATAACAATCAAGGAAGCCCAGTTGTGCACAGCAAAAAATTGAGCGAGAAAAGTGAAGAATATCGAGTAATAGATAAGGCCGTAAAACATGCTTTCATAGTTTCATGCACCATCAAATACGTGCATAAATGCATATACACATGGTGGATCATTAATTAAGTTCATAACTTATAACATCCTTTGAGAGTTGTATCAGCATATGAAGGCCTAAATTTGTCTATGATATAAACATGTCAAGCTAAAGCCTGATTCTAAACAAAATATACTTTAGCTTCAAGGTTTTAGAAAAATAGCCCCACGTGTATATATTGATACGAACCCATCCCATAATACGCTCACATCATGTCATAAGCTAGGTGTAGAACTTACTCCCAAAAGCTAGCTCAAAGGAGGAGGGGACACCTAGGCTTATAAACCACCAACCAATCCCATACTTGGCCGATGTGGGATCATATCAATACCCCGTAAAGACAATACTTTCCTAATCATAATAATAATAAAACTAATATTATATTACTAAATAATATAAATCCAGTAGATCCATATCATATATGTTCTCAACAAATGGTAACCTGGCATTGACAAGTTAACCCCCAATTTACATATTCACACAAATACAACAGAAAACAGTTTATCCAAGATAAAGACGCACAAGTTAACCATACATGCCTGATTTGAATCTCTTGTTTCCTTGGTTTTTCCCCATCCTGTTTTCAGTAGACGTTGCATCAACATGCTCAAATGTCAAACGAATGCGGAAATCACTACCAACACAAGATTTAACACCCTGCAATAATAGAATGTAATAAGCATCAAGATTTGCTAAAATTGCTTACCTAGAAATATACTAGTCAAGTTGATCTTTTAAGAGCTAGTCACTAAATCTACATAGATTAAACCCTTCAAAACTTTTGGCGTACTTTATTTCTTTCCATTGGAGAGACAGGAGAAGTGGCTTGTATTCGTCTAAAAAAATAAGAGGCGTGATTTGAGTATAGAGCACCCCAACTTAATTTTAATAATTATACAGATATGATATCTGTATAACGCAATTGTTTGATTAATCAAATATTGGTGTTACATCCATAAGAAGAAATCAATAGCAAGACCGAGCTTGCAAAGTCATAAATTTGACCTAAATTGTTGAAATGGATAACATTTTAACGAAATTTAATTAGTACTACAGGAATTCAACTTACCATTAGTGTTTCAAGGGGAGGTGTTATAGAAAGCTTGAGTGCATCTTTTACTGAAATATGTTCAGATGAAAACTTGTCTTGAAACCAAACTTCAGAAGCATACTTCTTTTTTATATACGATCTGAATATGGAAGTAAGAGAGAATTAAAGGTCTTCAACAGGCCAATACTTGTTTTCTAAAAACATATACCATAAATTATTGAATATATACTCCAACAAACAGATGGATACTAAATTATTACTTGATCGAATTTTGACAGAGTAAAAGACTTAAAATCCTTCCTAGAATCAGCTGAAGGAGATCACTTTCATAACGAAAAAATCATAGACAAGGAGAACTTACAATATCGCTTGTTCGTTTTCCGTGATAAGTGTTGGCAATGAGACTTCAAGTGAAAAGCTAGAAATTTCAGGGAATTTCTGTTTCACGTGTTCAGCAACTGTCATGGCAAAATCCTGAGCATGATCCTTCTTTACCATCGTATTACTCTCATCATAATAATTAAATTGCAAGACGCCTAAGCAAACTGGACAAATACTTGACTTCAGTTCTGACTCTTGAGATGATTGCAATGTTTTCACATCTTCGGTTTCTCCAGGACTCTCATTTAACACATTTTCCACCTTAATTTCTTTTTCAACAACCAAATGCAACTTTGTTGGGGAAAGCAGGGCATAAATACCCTCGTGAATGTTAAATAGACAAAAAATGCATCGGACGCACACCTGCACAAAACGAAAGCAGTACAGAAGTTACATCACTCCCATATATACAATAGCAAAATAGGGGCAATGATCTGTTCACCACTAAATTTTAACCGCACACCACCAAATATGTTTTACAGTATTGTACAGTACAATCATGTTATGCATATTTGGTGGTGTACGGTTAAAAAGCAGTGGAGTACAGATCATCACCCAATAGCAAACCATAAAAGCATTCAGCAATTGAAAGCTACAATTTTTAAGGACCGTTTGGTTCTGCCAACTTGCAAGTCAATCATTATCTTATATGCATTAAGACTCGAATTGGCAATCAGCGGTCTTTAACACTTGTTTCTTTTCCTTTCTATCGGATTGAATTAAAACCGCCACTGGTTCACATAAGCACATGATACACACTCTTATATACACTTGTATGTGGTTTGTTGGACTCAAGTCGATCGTGTTGGAGCTTGAAATGGTTGCAAACACTCTAAGTAGGTGAATGGAGCTCTAAAAGTGGGGCAAAAGCAGAAATTTTAACATAGTAAAGTAGAACAAAGATGAAAATGTTCAACCTTAAAAATAATTCATGTTGTCATATGATGTTCTACCTAGTGGGTCGTGATCATTTGAAAACTAAAATTTGTGTGAAAACCAGAAAACTGGCCAAACACACTGTGATTTGAAACTTAACACAATGTGTTTATAGCTGCCCACCACCACCACCACCACCATCACAACCACCACCATTGTCGGAAATTGTGATACTGTACGGGCGAAGCACTTAATCAAACGGTTGGGGGCTTCGCCCTTCTCGCTCGCCGACCTCAAGGCATTTATAAAGGGGTTAGAAGCCGAACTCATATGGGAATGGTGTGGATTTGATGGGCAGCGATCCAAGAGATAGTGTGGTGGTTTGATATGGTAGGGGTGTTGCCCTTGCTGCCGTCACCGAAGATGATGGTGATGGGCAGCTATAAACACATTGTGTTAAGTTTCAAATCACATGGTGTTTGACCAATTTTCTGGTTTTAACACAAATTTTAGTATTCAAGTGAACATTTCACTCTACCTAGTTATCCTAAATAAAGACTGTTGCAAACAAATTTATAATGATAACAATTTCAAAACCTAACTAGAGTAAAGAATATATATAAATAATAAGCATAAATAAGATACAAATTTGTTATTGTAAAAAAAAAATATTATACAATATATTTTATATAATTATATATAGACAGAGAGAAAGTAAATGTGAAAGCAACCTGGTGGTTGGGCATGGTAAGAAGGTGATTGACAGCGTGAAGAGGAAGCTCCTGAACAGCGAAACCGAGAAGCCGCATGTCATCATCGTCGGATGTTGTAGTTTGGACCACTGGTGTGGAGCTGCTGTCATCCGCCATTTGTTTGTTTTATGTTTTCTGGTATTAACTGGTGCTTGGGTTTATAAACAGCCAAGGAAGGAAGCCTCTGAGGGGAATGGAGGAGGATGCTTACCATATTTGTTTTTCCCAATTGCCAAATTTTATGAAAATAAAAGTTTTAAAAACCGGTATTTTAGTCGTATCCGCATGCAAAAAATTATCGTTATTATCGAAAATATTTACCGGTACGACTATTTTCATTTTTTTTTTAATCTTACAAAACTCGTTATCATTTAACGAAAATAGTCAAAATATAATAATAGTCCACTCAAAAATAATACTAAGTATTTCATAACAAAATATAAGTTTTAAAATTCACAAATAACATTAAAGTATCATAAAAATAATGCTACAAAAATTCAAATTTTTTTTAATGAAAATACCGGAAATACCAGACGGGTAATACCAAAAAATAACGGGAATATCGGAAATACGTTCCGGTATTGAATAGTAAAAATACTGAAAAAATACCGGAGGACCTTCCGATACCGGTAATACTGGCCGGTATATACCGGTATTTAAAACATTGCTGAAAACCATACTTGTTGAGTCACGAGTTTTACGAGCAATGAATATGTATTTTTGATTTTTTTTTTTACTACAATTTAAAATTAAATTACAAATTATATAATACTACTAAAAAGCAACTTTGCTTTGTGAGGGGGAGTTACTGTAGCTAAAAGTACTTCCCCTTTAGCATAAAGTACTACCCTTTAAAACATCCAACAAAATTAACTAACTTAACGACCGTCAGGTGACAGATTTAACGATTGTTAGATGATGGACTTAACGACCCTTATTTTCTTTTTTTTATTGTAGTTAAAAGTACTCCCCCTTTAGCATAAGGTACAAGCCTTTATAATTAACGGATTTAACGACGGTTAGGTAACAGACCTAACGACTGTTAAGTGACGGACTTAACGACTCTTATTTTCTTTCTTTTTTTACTACATAACTTTTACTTTTTAAACTTTCCACCAATTTTTTTTTTTTTTTTACATTTTCTCTTTTACCTTTCGTCACATAGCTCTTGCTTTTTAAACTTTCAATACAAACTTTGTTTTTAGGTATAAAGTTTATTAACTTTTGTACTTTTTTTCATATAACTTTGTTTTTGAACTTTGCTCTGAAAGTTTTCTTTTATTTTCTTTTACGATATAACTTTTGATTTCTAAATTTATTACCAAAGTTTCATATTCTTTACTTTGAACCACAACTTTTATTTTCTTAACTTTTGTCACGCAAATTTTGTTTTTCGGCTTAATGTTTTTGTAACTTTTATCACCAGAGTTATGTTTTTCTCCCGAGGCAACGCCCGGGTAGAAATACTAGTTTATTACTCAAAACTATTGATTATTTAATCTATTAATAAATATATTAAAATAATTTACTTATACTTTGTTTTTAAATATGTCACATATATATTGATTATATTATGTATAAAAAAATCTCACGAATCAAGTTTATGAATCGAGTCCTGAGTCAAAAGTTCAAGTTTTTCAAATCGAGTCAAAAGTCACAAGTTGACAACTTTGCCTATTATAACTCACATAACTATTTATTACTTGTCATATTAAAAGGACCAGACTCGATAAACCGAAAACATAAGAGATTTTTTTTTAACCCCCACTGCGCCGCAGTGGGTCGAGGACTCCCCACTGCACCGCAGTGGATATCCTCGGCCAGAACTGGAATATGTCCCACTGCGTCGCAGTGGGTTCGTTACATCTCCCACTGAGCCGCAGTGGGAAGAACCAACATTGTTTCCGTGGGATTCCACTGCGCCGTAGTGGGCAAAGTCACCCCCACTGCGCCGCAGTGGACCACCTGACAGCAACCCTAAACTCATTTTAACACTTGATCCAACTTGCAAACTTCAAATTTTAAAGCGAACTTCTCAAAACACTTTTCAAAGGTTTCCAACAGCAAAGTAGACGCCTTACAAACATAATTACAACATAACTTGTTTCACAAATCCAAGAACAACCCAAACGGGTCATTTACCCGTTTTGGCAACATTTTCTCCCATAAACAACAATACCATTTTTCAAAGACTTTACAACTTGGACATTTACAGAAATGTTACCGAAACATGACTCCAAAACAAAATGTACCATGAGCCAAAGGAGAGGGACAACTAGGTATCTACACCAAAAGATTGTCATCCATCCAAGGATGACCTAAATACCTTCAAGAACTTCCAAAGGTTACTTCAAGCTCTATTCAATTTTCTTCAAATCAACAACACTAGTTCCTTCTTCTGGAACTACCTATAAGAGTGTAAACAACTAAAATATGAGCAAAGGCTTAGTGAGTATACTTGTATACATTTACGAATACGAAGGAGGGCATAGTACAAGGACTTTCACATGTAACCTATGGCATCGTCATGTCACATTTACATATTCACTTTGCACACAAACAATACATATATGGTGTAACATTCGAGAAATTTGACTTTTGTTGACCCGTTAGTTTTGTGTACATTTGATTGATAATGATCATTTACTCTATATATGATCGAGTTTGGCTATGATTTAATTGTGTTCAAGGTGAATATACATTTTATATATATATAATGATCATTTTTAATCAAGTTGTGTTTACATAATATTCAAGGTGTTTTATGAGATCGAATGGTCGTTAATGTAACTGTCGATTGCTAACTTGTGGTGTAACTAGATTGATTAAGTAAATGAACTATCCATGGGTCAACCCATATCCTAGACCCATACCCATGACCCAACCAAAGTCTTACACCTCTCTCCCTCTCATTCATTCATTTTCCTTATCTCTTTCTCTCTATTAAATGCAAGAGCATTTAACTCTCTTGCACTCTCCTCCTTCTCTCTAAAATTAATACATCAAATTAAATGTTTCAAACAAGATTTTGTTAGGGTTATTCATTTATATCATCATCTTATCAACATATCAAAATTTGGGTTTATAAGTGTAAGAAATCATCCAATTCGGGTCATTTTCGGGTTTGACACTTTGGTAGAAGATTTGGTAAGTTAAAACTATCTCATATTCACCATTACATGTTTATAATCATGTTTCTAATCATATTCAAGTGTTTCCGGGTCACAAATTGAGCCAAAAGTCGAATTAGGGTTCTTGTTGATAAATGGGTCAAAAACAAAATTTTCTTGTTAATTTGATAATGGGTCGAAATGATGAAGTGGGTTATGCCCAACCATGTCTAAGAATACTTGTGTATACCTTAAGTGAGTCTTTTTCCCTTCAAAAATTGGTTTAGGTCGATTTAGGGTTTTGGTGTTCTTGGTGAAGTCTTGGCCGAAAATCAACATCTAATTGATGTTATGGAATGAAATTGTGGGTTGGGAATTGTTTACCCACGTCCATTTATGTGTGTTTGAGCTTCACAAAGTCGAATTTGAGGTTAAGTGTTAGTTTTGGGGGTTCATGGGTCAGTTTTGAAGGTCTTGGGGTAGTGTTTGGCTCATTTGGGGGCTGCTGGTCGACCAGGTGCAGACCTGGGCTTGCTGGGCAGTAATTCCAGGCTGCGGCGCAGTGGCTGGGCAGGATCCTTGACTGCAGCGCAGTGAAGAAACACTGCTGCGCAGTCTGTTACTGCGGCGCAGTTGGTGCCTTTATTTATTGAAACATTTCCTAGCTCGACTTTAGTTATCCTAGGATCGTCCCGACCTTTCCGAAATGTCCTCTTATGACCTTATTGGTGCTCTACACAAGACAAACCATTCGTTCAAAGTCGTGAGTCAGTTTTGGAACCAAAATTGAGATTTTAACTCAAACTATATACATATATATACATATATCTTTTGATCCGTAAGTCCGTTTTGGACATATGACCTATCTTTGAAATTGTGGGAGAGTCTACTTTCTCATGGTATAATCCTTTTGAAGTAAATCCATTTCCATTTCTAAAAATGTCTTGTCAAAGTGTCTTGTTCTTACTCGGAAAAGTTGTTTAAGCGTTTTTGGGTTTGTGACTCGGTTTAAACTTACTAAATGAACTTGTTTAGGGTTATAGAGTTGACTTTGATGATATTATGATATACATTCATAGGTTGTGGACTCGTAGCGGTCGGTGAGCGTTAATAACCCTTTGTTAACTCGTTATTGTTGCTTGGAAACCAAGGTGAGTTCATAGCCCCTTTCTTAGGCCTCATAAACAATGCCCCACATTGGCTTCATGCCAAATCAATTACCATGCTTGGAACATTCACATCTCATGGTAATTGACCCAACGTAAACATAAAAGTATGCAAATATACTTACCTCCTCCGCAACAACGACAACAAAGCTAAACAATAATGCTCAACAAGCTCAACCTATGATCATATCATAAAATGCATAAGCTTTTATTCACAATTTGACTAGCTTAACCTAGTCATACACACTTGCTAGCCTTTTCTAAACCCAAAACCCAACCCATTTGTCATTGAGTTACTCTCATTCTTATAATAACACTAGGTAGCTCATTCTACCATTTTCATCATCTTTTCAATAACTAGCAAAAAGATTCATCTTTTCTCATAACTTCAATTTATCACAAGAGTTTATCAATTTCATAATCAAACACATTATATAACTCAATGACAACTAGGTTAACTAAGGAATTGGGAAAAATTAACCATAATTCAATTTCTAGCAAAACCCCCCAATTTGGTTCATCCATGAACCCTAATTTCAAAAGAAAGATAAAAACTAAATTAAGGGAATTCAATACCTCAAGATTAAATGAGCTAATTCAAGACTTAAATTGAAAGTCCTCCTTTCTCCCTCTTCTTCGAAATTTCCGGCCACCACCACTCAAAACCCACAACCCTAGCTTTTCAATTTCTTGAATGAAGATTATATGATGGTGATGTTTAGTATGATGATTTCCCTTTTTGAATTAGAGAGAATTAAGCTTTTGATTTTGAGGGAAAGGGGTGGAATTGCATGAAGAAGTAGAGATGAAGAGAAGTGGAATATGACTCATAAGTCATATGGATGGCTGGCACTTTCAGGGGATGCCACGACCCATCCCACCTTTTTGTGGGTATTTTACCCGCTATCTACTAAAGTTTCAACTAAATTAACCCCATAACTAAAAACAAGATACTAGGAAATTAATTAAATGTCAAAACTATAAAAAGGGGTTAATTTCTTTTACCTTAAAATAATTGGGGTGTTACACATATAGTTAGATAATGATAAATCAACCTAATTGTTGTGTCTAAAGATATGCCTAATAGTAAGATGATGACATGTGGACAAATGAGGGACCAAAATTGGAAAGAGAATTAGTGGAATTCACATGTCAAATTCTTAAGGTTTTAGGTTGATTTTTAGGCATATGAGTTACATTAATCATTTTCCTATCAAGAGAGGTTTAAAAAGTTTCAAGATATGATTAAATACTTATAAGATAAATAGATAAAGTTTGTGTTGATTTACTAATTAAACATTTTAAGGATACTGATGAAGTTTATATGCACCATCAAAACGAGATATGAATTTCTACATGGTTGTCCATTTTTACATGAATTGCCCCCAAGTTTGTGTTGCTGTTGAGTATTGGGCCGTGTATTGCCCCCAAGTTACTTTGGGCCCTATTGTATCCTATCCTATCCTATCTATGATTCTATTATAGTATTCGTACAGTATATACACCGTATATAATACGAATCTTCTAAATTATAAATTATAAAAGCAAAATACAATCTTCTTGTATTTTATACTATATAGAAAGGAAATCGCTACTGTATTTGGTTAGCTTCCTGTCTTTAGCTCATTCTTTCTTAATTCTTACTAATATATACATATTTGTTCAATTAAAATCGTATAAATTTATATATCTATATATTGTACTGTAATAATCAATCAATCTATCTATAACTATCTTCTGGTATTTGTAATTAGCAAAAAGAGGAACCATGAGTGACCAACAAGATTCCGTAATGAATCCAGAGCTTATTATCAATCACAAATTCCCACAGGTATTTTTTTATTATTTTATTTTATTTTTTGCTACCTACTTGTATAAGCATAACTGATTTAGAAGTTAAGTATTACCGAAAGTAAAGTAAGATTAAACTGTTTAATTCTTATTAGAAGCTGTTGCCGAAACCACGAAAATACCAATTCTATCTTAACAAGTATATATGTATGACCACGATCAAACTTATATTTGCGACGCCTGATCGAACTTATGCTTGAGAGATGTGTGTTGAGAGCATTTACTTGCCCACTGTCAATTAACTTCTAAATCACTAACAGAAGATTAAGTGATAAACATTTTTTAAAAAAGTAATTGGATAGGAACCCACCATTTGGCACCCACTAATCCCCGGGTTAGGCTAGTGTCCTGGTGAATCTCAGCCACTTAATAATCCCTTGATTATCTCAAGTTTGCCTTTGTCAAGACTCGAACCCAGGATCCCCCGGGAAGTGGCGGCTGGTGGCCACTGGGCTATTATCCAGTGGTTAAGTGATAAACATTTTACCGCTATCAAATCTTATAACTAATTGTATATGGAGTGACACTTGCTCATGTCAATTGGCACATTTAACCACACTCTCGATATTTGTACGATGGGTTGATTTTGTGGATAGCTTTGACAAAATGCGTAATGGAAAAACGCAGTAGCAAGTCCGTTAGATCAGCTTGTCGGATCATTTATGTAACTTTTTGGGTCTCCAAACTTATACAGCCGTCTCGTGGAACTATCGTTTTTGGTTGGCATAGTAAACATTGGTTATGATTTGAAAAATGGCACATGTAAAAATGCAATAAATTATTTCACTGAGAATCTTCTTGATTTCTGTTTTTTGATCAGGTGGTGGTTTTCATCAACCATTTTTCTTATCATATCGGATCAAATATTAAATTATCACTTTAATGCATGCTATGTATAGTGCTAGTGCTGCTCTATACTTGTAGAAAAGTTAAATTGAAAGTTGTTGAACCAGTGTATATAATGTCAACTTTTTAATTCGAATCTGTCCTATTTTGTTGCAGACGACACACACCTATAGTGAAAGGTAGGCTGAAGATTAATGACAATATATGTACTATTTACCTGTTGATACAATCTTGAAGTCGGATTCTTACTTTCGCTCATCACTTCCTTTCCTTTCATCTAAACAGAGATGTTGCACTATATGCCCTCGGGATTGGAGCATGTGCCAAAGATGCATTAGATGAGAAGGAGCTCAAATATCTGTATCATGAAGATGGGCAACAATCTATCCAGGTGTGTCAGATTGGATATGCTTTCTTTTTTAATCTTTCATAATGGTTTATTAGTATATCCAAACATGTACGTATAACCAGATCCAGTAACAAATTGGCATATGTGGTCTACTGATGAGAAAAAAAAAGAAGTTAGAGTAAAAAAAAAGTGTATGTCTTGAAAAACTTCAGGCTACGTCTTTTGATTAGTAGAGATGGTCAAAAAAGGGAGGGTCGGTCAAAATGGATACATTTTTTTGCACAGGTTGTCGCCTAGCGCTGGAAATGAAACACTTGTTCTCGAAGAGTCTTAAGGTTTTTTATATATATGTGTGTCACATATGGTTGCAAAAGATATATATTATTTTAACAATAATCTAAGTTTTCTAAATAAAATGTTTTAGAATATTTAATTGGTTAAATGCTCTCTGGGCGACTTTCGCCCCGTTCTTATTTAAGTTGTTTACTATGTCACCAGTTTGACTCATCATAAATAAAATAATTTGAAATGATCTATTCGTATGTAAACCTGATTAGTAATCATGGATCCATCTGTTGCAACTTGCAACCTATCTGAGGTTGAAACATTCATTGCAGGCTCTATAGTCTCATATATGTTTCCATATCTTATTGAAAGAATGGTTTATGCAGATAAGCATTGAGTTCTTAAGTCTAAACGATGCACCTCATGCCTTACCTTTTTAATTATGTTATGCTTCTTTTTTTTTTTTTTTTAATTTTAATCTTTGTGTGTAGGTGTTTCCAACGTTTGCTGCTTTATTTACCATGGGGCTAATGTCTAAAATTGGGGAGTTGCCAGGATTTATGTAAGTGACGATTATTTATTACCAAAATATTATCTATTTCACATCCTTGAGTTGGCTCTTACCTAAAGCTTGTTCTAACATGCTTTCAGGTATGATCCACGCCTTCTTTTACATGGGCAACAGTATATTGAGATTTATAAGCCTTTACCTTCTAATTGTGTGGTGAGAATCTAGTCTGCAATTTCTTCATTCTAGTATAGCTGTTTATTGTAACAGGCTGTGAAAGTTCTAGTTCATGCAAGTAATGTATTGGGTGGGATCAGCTTGACATGCCAGCAATTTTTTCTGTTCATGAATATTTTTGTTTTTGAATATGTTTACAAAGTATTATTAATTAAAATGATCCAATACCTTATGAATGAAGCAAATCAGGAGGTTCTTAACATTTGAGTTTTTCTTGGAAAGCTTTAATATGTTTAGCACGTTTTGTTTTCTATTATATGTTTAGTTTTACCTTTATGTGTTTGACCTGTTACCAATACTGTAACTCAAGTTGAACTGTTCTTACATTGATGGGTTAAAATTGTCATGTCAAGTTAGTAATCAGTTTGTTGTCGCTATGTTCGTTTTGCTGTTAACCTTTATCCTTACTGTTCCTTTCTCTCTCAGCTTCTGAACAAGGCGAGCATTGTTGGATTGCATGATAAAGGTTTGTTGGCTTATCAGAAACTGGATATTTCACTTGATCCACCCGTTGCAAAATAATAGAATCAGTTGATCCAAACTTAATATTAGACTCCCAACTTTTTTGGCCACACATTTTGTAAGTTTCAGTTAAAGTCAAGTAAAAGGTGTTAATATTTTGAACATGTTGACTTTTTGAGATGGCACTAACAACTGGTTAGTGCTACGAAACTAAAGATCACCTGAAGTTGAAATTTTAGAAGTTTTTACAGGGCAAAACCTTTTACATGAAATGGAAATTGGAATAAAGTTGATAACCTTTAATGTACCTTTGATAAAAAGTAGGGAAGATCAGCATTAACAATATATATTCTTAGGTCATAGATAAAGTTGAAACTTCTTCAGTAATAAATTCTTTCATTTTTTTTGAATAGGCAAGGCTACAATTCTTGAGATTGAAGTTTTGAGTTATGTAAAAGAGACTGGTGAACCACTATGCATGAACAGGTTAGTACTCGTTGATTGACAGAGGGGGTAATTTTTCCATTTCTGGGTAAATTGGTCAGTTTGGGTTTATTTTTCTTCTAACTGGTCAAATGGGTAAACGTAGAAGACCCAAATAAAATTAAAGTGGTTCAAAATGGAATTTATATAAAATCTCGTAATGTTGTAATTATCTAGTTCTAATTATGATATTATTTATGAAATTATATAAAGAAAAGAAAAAAATTGTTTCTGCATTTAGCCGTCACCTGACCCACCCATTTTGCTTCAACAATCATTAAAAGTTTCTGCATTTTGGTCATCACCTGACCCACCCATTCTGCCAAATCTATTGATTGTATTTAGTAATAATGTGTGTATCAGTATGATCTGTTTGACACAGCTAGTGTTTTCTCAGAACAACGGTTTATTTGAGGGGTGCTGGTGGCTTCTCAAAATCATCTCAACCATATTCATTTTCCAAGTATCCGAGGGATCAGACAACTTCAAAAACTCCAAAGACTCAACCATTTGTAGTACATGAGGAATGTACTCAGCCACCACAGGTGTTTAAGCCTAGTCACTGCCGAATTTGTGAACACTAACAGTGTGATATTTATAATCAAGCTGTTTATATAGTAATTCTCACGGCATGTTGTATAATAATGCTATAAAATATAAAAGGAGACTGAAACCAAAAAAAATATACTGGATTCTGTTAATTTTTGAAGATAGAAGTCTAAAACGTTGTTTAAGGTTTAGAAATGAAGAACACTAGTTTGATTCATTTCAGTTCTCTTTTTGAATCAGACACTCAATATAGTTACATAGCATATCAGCATGTACCCCAAAGATAATTAGTTTGGCGCTGTCTCAATTTGACTATCGTGTTTGTCCGTCCAGACCAAGTTTTGCACAACTTTAAACTTCCCTGTTTCTCCAAATCTGACTTATATGGTCATAACTAATATAAAATAAGAATAAGAATCAGGTCTTGCCAAACACTCTTGATTTTGCAACTTCAAACAACCAAAAGCACTTCATACACACATCGAAGCGTCCCTCTGAATTATCTGTCGAGCAAAGTGTCTTTTCTTTCTATATGAGTACTGGCACATGTATTTAGGGATTGGCTAACAATCCTTATCTGCTTATCATGGTTGATGCCAAGTCTTTTATTGGGTGTAAGTTTCATGACACCTAAGTTCTTTTGTTATGCAGGCACTGCTATACAGGCTTTCTGGTGATTACAACCCTTTGCATTCAGATCCTAAGATTGCAGAAGTTGCAGGGTATGTGCTTAGCTTCATAGATGTTGCCAGTTGCATTATTTTGTTTATTTTAGAGGTGAAAAGAATGGGCGGGTTGGATAAGGCAAGGGGTTGAAATGGGTCATATGAAAAGTGGCCAGGTTACCGCTTACTTTCCGATCCTATCTGTAGATTACTCTAAATAGTTAATGTGTTAAATGTTGTTGAAAGTATTAGGATCAATAATATCACATTTTCAAGTAAAACATTTTTAGGTGGGGGTTTTTGTAAGTATTCAAATTCACTTTGCATGACTTTAGACTCATTTAAATTCTGATAGCCGTTACTATTTTAGCTAATTTTATTTACTCATTTGGCCACATAGATGGATTCTAGAACCTCAAACTTTCCGTAAATGTGTCAATACTGTGATATGAACAAACAAGCTAAACAGCAAAACACGATTGAATAACACAAACAAAGCCAACGGAAGTCGGCTGTAACAATCAAAT
Source organism: Erigeron canadensis (assembly GCF_010389155.1). Taxonomy (NCBI): domain Eukaryota; kingdom Viridiplantae; phylum Streptophyta; class Magnoliopsida; order Asterales; family Asteraceae; genus Erigeron; species Erigeron canadensis. Next base: position 2,194,342 of record NC_057766.1, on the reverse strand, counting down.
GATAGTCTGGATAGGCTCCAGTAGCCTGCTGTCTGGATTAATGTCCCAGCGGCCCTAAGTTCCTAAGAACAATTAATTAAAAGACTCCACGACCTAAACAATTGGCTATCAACCTTATTTAAAGAACCACCAGACAAAGCCCTAACTTGTCCACCAAGACATTACTATAATTAATTAACTAATTATAAAACTGACACTTAACCCCTGACTTTCTTTCTATTGTAACTTCAGATCTATATCATACCGCTGGCTGTATTTTTATATTACTATAACTTTTTGTTAGTGAACTCATGTGTTTATTATCCTTAAGGTCTTTGTGCTATAAACTTGAACTCTTTGGGGTATAAAAGAATACCCATATAGATGATCAGTTTCTTAGCATGTTTTTTATTCCAAGCAGGGGTAAAATGGTCAACAATAGTCGTAGGAACATATAGTTGAACATCTTTTTTCATCAAAAGGTGGATGAAAGATATATCCATTTACTAATCTTCATACCTTAAAAAGTCCAGACTTCATTCTAATTAAGTGACCTCTTCGGCTCTTCACCAATTGACCACTTAAATAAAATATCGATAGCCTTAATTGGCAGGCTGTTTAGCATGTCAAATCGAGTTCGTGTTAAGGCAATCTCTTTAGTAGGGCAAAACAGGACTGGTCGGGTTGACATGCCTACAATTTTTATTTTTATTTTGAACAGCAGAGACATGCCTACAATTTTATATCCAGTTATTTGGAATTTGTGGATAGTTGGTCTCTTAGTTATGATTACACGAAGGTACTATTTAAAAAGTACTATACTGTTTTAGATAAAGAAATTTAGGAGGTTGTAAGCATTTGAGTACACTTTTGGTGACTTTTGACTTGTTAGATTTCTTTGACTTTCTCATTTTCAGCTAGGTATCTTAATTTTATGCATTTAATGTACTGAATTTAAAGTTAACCCATTTTTAGGTAAATGGATCAAAATTGTCTCGTTTAGTTATCACTCATAAGATACTTGTTTTGTTGAGGATATTATATATATGAATAGTATGCAAACAATTCTTCTGAACTATATGTTTAGTCAAATGTTCCATTTGTATGGGATGGGGGGAGTGCTAATTTTTCAACTTCGATGACTGCACATTATACGGAGCCAGCACATTCTTGAAGTGGGTTCATAATTTACAAATCGATTGTTATTTACAGTTACAATTGTTTCGTTAGAATCCATCATCACTTATGGTTTTTCATCTTGTTATACTTATTGAGCATCTGTTGTAACTTATGCAAGTTTATGCTATTTCTTGCACCTATTATTTACTTGACTACTCGTGAAGGTTTTCACGTCCGATACTTCACGGGCTGTGCACCCTAGGCTTTGCTGTTAGGGCTATCGTCAAAACTATCTGCAATGGAGATGCAAATCTTGTTAAAGCCATTTCGGGCAGATTTCTGTTGCATGTTTATCCTGGTGAAACATTAGTCACTGAAATGTGGCTTGAAGGCTCCAGGTATTGTATTCTTTAATTTATTAGAGCGGCAAAATGGGTATGTGGGGCTGGTTGGGTAATGGTCAATCCTTTCACATTTTTGTCCATTTTATGTTCTTGGTAAATGGAAACTGTATTATTAAAATAACTAGATTATTTTCATCTCTAGAAGTATTTAGACGAAAACCTGAGTTTCAATTCTGTGGCTATTATATCTCGTAGTCTCATCATCTTTTATCCACTGGCTATGTTAAACTTTGAGTAAAATAAGTACATAGTTTTTTCAGACGAAATGACTATTTCTGAAAATAGAAGAAATTGCAAAGTTCGGTGGTTTTAGTGCATATTTCTAAGTATAGTTGTTTTGCATCACAAATACAATGATTGAAAACATACATACTTAATGCGATAAGCTTGACGTAGATAGGAAAAATTAGGTGTCAAGAGAGGTGGGTTTGATAACGGCTTAAAACAGGTTTGGGAAATAATAAGAAACTTTGTATGTCAACTTCCATTGACCCACTAACACCATTTTGTATAAATTTCGGAGGTTGTAAGCATTTACATATGTTAGATTATAAGCATATAATCATACATATAATCACGAGTAAGCGCAACGGAAGAATCGAAACATATATGCAATCAAATTAATTAACAAAGAATAGAATTGAGATGTGTACCTTATGCAAAGCTCCAATAAATATTATTATTATTATTATTATTATTATTATTATTATTATTATTATGATTTAGGGTTTAAAGCAAAACCCCTTTACGATCGCACATTAGACACCTCTCATACCGTATGCTAATACCCCGATCACAAACCGAACAACCCTTTGTTACTATCCCTATAAGTCGAACCGAAGCAAAACACGAATTGAGATGCGTACCTTATGCAAAGCTCCAATAAATATTATTATTATTATTATTATTATTATTATTATTATTATTATTATTATTATTATTATTATTATTATTATTATTATGATTTAGGGTTTAAAGCAAAACCCCTTTACGATCGCACATTAGACACCTCTCATACCGTATGCTAATACCCCGATCACAAACCGAACAACCCTTTGTTACTATCCCTATAAGTCGAACCGAAGCAAAACACGAAACCCTTTTCTTTGCTACCTACGGCCGAACCAAGAAGAGAGGGAGAAAGAGGAGAGAATTAATGTGTGAATGAATGAGAAAAACCCTTGAATTAAGCCCTCTATATATAGGGAATAATTAGGGTTTAATGACTTGGTGACCAAGTTAATCAAGGCCCCAAAAAAGCCCCTCAAAACCGCCCCCCCCCCCCCCCCCCCCCATTAGGTAATTAGGGTCCAACACTAATTTCCTAATTTCACATTTAATCCTCCTCTTTAATTAATTAAATACAATTAACCCTTTAATTTAGTTTAATTAATCATTTCGTGATCAAACTAATTAATGTATTACTTTAATATACTAATTAATAATATAGAGTTACCGTGTCATTTCGTGTGACCCCGTAGGCTTAAATTATTTCCGGACATGCGATAATAATATGATCACACTCCAACAACATGTACTCCAGAAACTATACTATCAAGAGAGAAACTCTTTCTCCAGTAATGTGATTCAGGGGGTTGTAACTTTTAAGCATTTACATGTACTTAACACAAATGTCTATCTCTTTGATCTCTTTTTGAGATTGCTAATCTTTTTAATTTTACTGATTTGACCCATTAGAGATAAGTATAACCTAAATTGACCCATTTTTAGGTATATGGGTAGAAATATTTCTGTCTAACTGAGAATCGAATTTTGCAGAGTTTTATTTCAGACAAAGGTTAAAGAAAGAAATAGAGCAGTGCTTGCTGGATTTGTGGACCTCAATCGTTCAAGATTATCATCTCTGTGAGTTCTTGCGAAGAAAGTACTTCCATTAGCTGCTTTTAAAACATACAAAGTATAGATGTTTGACAATCTTGTATTATGCGGTGCATGTGTTGTTATTATGTAGACAATTGGTTGTGTACAAACATAATAATGAATCTTTAGTGATCTGTGATCATTGAGGATGTAAAAGTTATATAAGATATGATTCTGTGGACACTTGTTAGTGGCATTATGCTTTATCGTTATTACAAGGAGGGTTGATCAGTTGGAAAACCCTTGTCTTTGGAAACGGAGGTCAAGGGTTCGATCCTCACTCCCTGCAAAATGGCCCTAGGTCTTTTGGAACAGTCTCTTTACCTTTGGATATGGGTAAGACTGTTTATATCTCACCTTCTCATACCTCGTGAAGACGGAATTCGGTAACCACTGATTTGTTTTAATATGTGTATTGGCTCAAAACAGGACTGAGAAGTAACAGCAAGTACTTTAGGATTCACTTTTGGATTCAGGAGTCAAGAAGCATCTACATCTTTGGAAACTTGACATATATACATATCTGATTAGCTGATATATGATTTAAGTTAGTTTAGGAGACGAGGGACTTCTTTAGGTGATGATTAGTGAGATACCTGTTAAGAGTGTTGGGGGCTAAAGCTTATGACATTCCAGGTGTTGTATGCTATCTGACTGACTTGGCCATACGACAAATATGTTTTTTTGTTATTTTCACGGCGAAGGATATTTGCCCGATATGTTTTGGTATTTTTTTCTTCGGTATCTAATGATCAAGCCGTGTCAAATGACTATCTGATGATGAAATTAAACCCCGTCATGTACACACTTCTTTCAACCTTATATCAGAAAATCTACTCCAATTTTGCATGTCTCGTTTTTTCTTCCAGCCATATGAACTTTCCCCCTACATTTATCCATTCCTTATGCACGATTAGAGGTGAACAAAAACCGGTTTCTACCCAACCCGACTTGAAACCGAACCCGAACCGTTTTTTCGGTCAATGGAACCAAAACTGGGTTTGACCCAACCCGATCCGGTTTGAAACCGGTTTGGGGTCAAACTTTGACCAGTTATTGATCGGGTTTGACTCGGTTTTTTTGACCAAAAACCGAACCTGATCCGAACTCAACCCGGTTTCTAACCGAAAATAAAACCCGAAAACCCAAACCGGTTTGTAACCGCCGGGTTGGGTCAAACCCGAACCGGTTTGGGTCAAACCCGGTTGTTGACCAGTTTCGGGTTCGGTTTCGTTTTCGGGTTCGGGTTCCAACCCAGTTTTTTTGTACACCGCTATGCATGATGCTTGCCTCAAAGGCTCAAACTTGAACGTTATGGTAATTTAATCATGGTACCTTAAAAACAAACAACCGAGGCACAACATTTTCGTTACTCCTGTATAAGAAATTTCTGAGAAGATATTTGAAAATTTCATGCGAGTTAAATATGTTAGAGCTATACTACTGGCGAACAATTAATGATAATGTCATTGCTAAATTAAAAGGTAAATTTTTTTTTTCTTTTTAATTTTGATGGACATTTTTTTGATGGATCGTTCTATTCAAGCCCTTTACTAATGTGTATGTTAGATTTTATAGAAAATAATGAAAGATTCCTCATCATTGTTTTGTAAAGTTTATTATATTAAACAAATAAAAGATATGGTTTTTTATTATATAAATATATGTTTAAAGGACAAAAATACATTAGAAAAACATGTTACAAGAAGAAGGAATCATATGGAGGGCACCAAAATTGAGAAACATAATGATGGATCGAATAGCAAACTAGAGATCAATTGTATCTTTTCTGCAATTAATAAATTACTTTTTAAAGTTTTTTTTATATATATTTTACAATCAAGTGGTCAGTAGGCAATAATATCAAGTACCTGCGGAGTGACTTTATACCCATATGATTCAATGAATAGATTTGGAATCAATCAATTATTTTCTTTTAATACAATTATAAGGGTGACAATTATATATATCACAAATTTGCTATTAGTATGTAGTAATTTATAAGTAGTTATTTTTAAAAGCTATCAAGAACTTTAGCCTTGTATCAATGCATACGTTCCTTTCAACCGGATGTTTTTTGAAGTTCTTTTAGAATTAAGTGTGTATTTGTAAGTCAAAACCAACAATAAATGAATTTGAAATGAAACTCTAAACTAATGCAAATTTAGAGATAAAAAAAAAGAGCAAAATTTATTCAGTGTACAAACTTAACAGACTTTACACAATAATACAATTATGCGAACTTGACATAAAACACAAACAATACTCTTCATGAATCATGCACAAATATTATATCTAAGTACATAAAAATTTACTAGAATCAAAATGCAAAATAACAAACACAATAAAATTGAAAAATAATCATCAACACCAAACCAAACAAATAAATTAGGAAATTTTTATTCTTTCAGTAATGCGCCTTTTCTTTCTTTTCTTCACTCTTTGAATGATGATGTCCATGTAGCTTATCCTTAATCTTTTCAAAGATACCCTTCTTCTCCTTATGTTCGACTTCGACGGTGGCATATTCTTTATGTGACACTACCGGATGTGGTGGTGGTGCGACAACACAATCCTCATCGACGACCTCTTCGATGTATACCTTCTTCTCTTGTTCACAAGTTTCTTTCTCATGCTTTTTTATCTTCTCGAACTCTTTCTCTTCTTTCTCCTCTGCTTTTTTCTCTTTGTGCTCCTCAACTTTCTTTTCAATCTTCACCTTGTCTTCAGCAATTTTGCCCTTAAGTTCTTCTGTTTTATATTCAACATGTTCCTTCAAATCTTCTATCTTTTCTTTGATTTTCTCTTTATCTTCTTCCACTTTACAATCAATTGTTTCTTTGAGTTCTTCTATTTTGTACTTGGCCTCCTCTATATCATCCTTAAGTTTTTCCTTAAGTTCCTCCTTTTTGTATTCCTCTTTATATTCTCTTTCTTTGATTTTCTCCTTGACCTCTTCTTCTTTACACTCTACTTCTTTTTTGAGTTCTTCTACTTTCTCCTCAACTTTCTCCTTAATCTCGTCCACTTTACATTCGACTTTCTCTTTAAGTTCTTCTACTTCGTACTTAGCCTCCTCAATTTTTTCATGAAGTTTTTCCTTGTGCTCTTCATGTTTATATTTGGCTTCGTATTCTTTTTCTTTTATATCTTCTTTAGCTTCTTCCAACTCACACTCGATCTTTTCCTTAAGTTCTTCATTTTTGTACTTTCGCTCCTCTACTTTATACTCCATTTTTTCTTCCAATTCTTCTATTTTCTCATCAACTTTCTCTTTCTCGACTTCTACTTTACACTCGACCTTCTCCTTGAGTTCTTCTAGTTTGAGTTTAGCCTCATCCACTTCATCCTTGATATTTTCTTTGTGCTCTTCAATTTTGTGCTTAACCTCATACTCAAAATCCTTGATTTTTTCTTTCACTTCTTCTACTTCACATTCAACTTTTTCTTTCAACTCCTCTTCTTTGTACTTACCCTCATCCACTTTTTCTTCAAATTTTTCTTTGATTTCTTCGATTTTTTCCACTAGCTTCTCTTTATCTTCTTCCACTTTACACTCGACATTTTCTTTGAAGTCCTCTAATTTGTACTTGATCTCTTCTACTTCTTCCTTGATTTTTTCCTTATGCTCTTCGTTTTTGTATTTGACCTCGTATTCCTTTTCCTTGATTTCTTCTTTGGCTTCTTCTACTTCACACTCAATCTTTTCCTTGAGTTCTTCTATTTTCTCATCGACTTTTTCTTTAACCTGTTCAGTTTTACACTCAACGTTCTCCTTGAACTCTTCTATATTGTACTTCACTTCCTCTGCTTCTTCTTTAAGTTTTTCTTTGTGCTCTTCGTGTTTGTATTTGTTCTCATATTCCTTTTCTTTGATTTCCTCCTTGGCCTCTTCCACTTCACACTCAATCTTTTCCTCGAGTTTCTCCTTTTTGTACTTGACCTCATCTACTTTATACTCTATTTTTTCTTCAAGCTCTTCGATTTTCTCTTTTATCTTTTCTTTATCCTCCTCTACTTCACATTCGACCTCCTTTTTAAGTTCTTCAATTTTGTGTTTGGCCTCGTGTAGTTCTTCCTTGAGTTTTTCCTTGTGCTCTTCATGTTTGTAGTTGGCCTCATATTCTTTTTCTTTGATTTCCTCTTTTGCCTCTTCTACTTCACACTCAATCTCTTTCTTGAGTTCTTCTTTCTTGTACTTGGCCTCTTCCATCTTTTCTTCAATTTTCTCTTTAAGTTCTTCTATCTTTTCCTCGATTTTCACTTTATCCTCTTCCACCTTGCGTTCGACATGCTCCTCAAGCTTGTCTATTTTGTGCTTAGCCTCATGTACCTTTTCTGCAACTTTCTCCTTCTCCTCTTCGATCTTATCATCTAACTTTTCCTTCTCCTCTTCAATCTTTTCCTTCAACTCATGTTTCTTCTCTTCATGAGCATACTCTGACTGCAAAATATATCCCAAAAAAGTATGGTTTGTTTTAGATTAAAACTTGAGATGAAAGAATAAGACAAATTAACATATATACGACATAATATAAATCATATAATGTTAAAATAAATCATATATAAGCAAATTCATATAAACTAGCTAGTTTAGTTATATATAAGCAAATTCATAAAAAAAAAAAAATAGATTCTACCGTTTAAGCTAGCCAGCAAGCATGGATTGGCTTATAATTAGCTAAATTTAAAAGATTGATTTAATTATATATGTAGTGTATCTATTTTTATAAGTATATATTAAATTGTATTATGTATTTATATTAACTTGCAGTTTGTATAATTACATAATCCTAGAAGAAACTAGCTAGCTAGAGTATAATGAATAATTAACATGGAGTAATAACCAATAATGCAACTTATTTACGGATGCATATATGAGATCATGGTAATTACTAATTAAACTTGTGTCATTATAGTACTATGCATACGTACTTACATGCATATATGCACATATATATATATACACATAGACACATATATACGTACTTGCATAGTTGCATGCATATGTGTGTTCTTAGCTAGCTATATATTTGCTCGAAATGAAAACTTACGTTTTTGCAATCGTTTTCGGGCAAGATCACCACCTCGACGACTTTGACGGTTTCACAGTACTCTTCGGTCTTAGGTGCTTGATGGTAAACTGAACTGTCAGCCATGAGATCTCACAAGAACTAAACACACCAAATATATATGGGAGAAATTAAGAACAATAGCAAATTAACCACACAGTAACTATATGTCGTACGTACGTACGTGACAAATTCGTTTTTTTTTTTTTTTTTTGTAATGAATAAAATGAGAGAGCTAAGACTTAATTTGAAATTATGAATATGAATTAATTAATGGTTGTGTAAATTGAGGGAAGAAGCAATGAGTGTTTATATAGGAGAATTTCACGCGTAAATGATGCGACTAGGATTGAAAGTAGTATATAAAATACATTGTAAATAAAATAAAGAAATGAAGGGTGGGGTTGGCATGTATTGGTGGAAAAAAGCCAAACTGTAAAGTTGTAAAGCAATTGGCGGTGTTTTCTTTTGAAATTCCTTAATTTAAACTTAACTTGCAGCTCAATCCACGCGCCTAGTATTATGTTTAATTACTACGTGAGTATATAAATGTACAATCTTATCCACCATTCCATCCTGATTACATTACATATATGATTATGTAGAACGTACTTTGGCTTATTTATGCATTAATTAATCGATCCTTGTGGATAATCGATCCAGGAGTTTTTTACTCATTGAAGAGGACTATATTTAAATAAATTATAAAAAGATGAAGATTCTCTAAAGTTACTCCTAACTTTATAGATAAAAATTCTCTAAATTGCTTTCATTGAGAGTAATATATTACTCTATATAAAACTCAAAAAATCTTCGAACAGACTATAAAAAATTCCTCACGTTTAATTTGCATCTATCGGGATGCTTGGCACCCCTAGCCCCCCTTATCTCTCCTCCGAATCGATCCACTATCGGATCCGTAGTAATCGATCCACAATATGAGAGTGAAATTAAATCAGCATGCATGATTAAAAGAGAAATGAATGTGTTATAAATTACAATCACTGACTTTCGTTTTTATATATATTGTATGTTCCCCACAACTTTGGGTTATAAATTTATAATATCTAATTACCATAACAAACAAGAAATTACTAATGACACCAAAATAGATTCTCTTCTTTTAGATCTTTCTCATTAAAATGTATTATTATTATTTTTTTCTGAAAAGGTAAATCCGTAAATAAATTTTGCTAAAAAACTCATGTCGCGATTCGACAGCCATAGGTCTGGCATACGTTATCTTAACCGGGTCGACGTTAAAAAGTTCTCTCGAAACAAAAAGACCTATTTCAAATACTCGATGGCCTCCTTACTAATCTGTGCGCTCGAAGGCAGAACGATTAATAGAGGTAAACCATTTGCCTTCTCCATGATTCAAACGTAACGTTACTAGGGCCAAACACTTCATTAGGGGCCACTGAAATTTCTATTATTTCATTTCATTTTAAATGTCTATCTTAAAATACTTAAGTAATCTATAAATTAACGGATTAGCTAGTTAGTAGTTTTATTATTCTCTTCTGCATGTATCCTTTTCAAATTTATATATGGAAATTATAAGTATCATTATCTATTCAATTTTTAATAAATAATGATCCATAACTTATATTTTTCAAGCATATACCATAAGATCGATGCATTAGATGTATTTTAAGATATCGGACTATACAATATCAAGAACCATATTTGGCCGTTGCTAATATTATATGTGGTGGACAAATTAAATCATCACCTATTTTTCTTTATATATATTGCAAGTACAAACAAATGCGTTCAATGTATTAGGTTTTGCATTGTCAATCCTAGCTTGCTAGTGGGAGAAAACAAATACAAATCATGATGCAGGAATAGGAATTGTAACATGTAGGGTTGAGTAGTATATTTGTTTTTCTTTTAAAACTATTATATTAACGATCAATTAGTTTAAAGACTAGACGACTTCTAACAACTTTGTATAATAATTATACTTTGTTTAACTACCGATACATTTGAATATTTATCATATCGTATATATATAGTGACGTAACCGGGAATTTATGTGTAAGTCACGGGCCGTTTATGTTGTCGTTGGATCAATTAACATTGAACTAAATTAATAAATAAAAGTAGTATGTCAAAATTATAGAGTTTTATAGGCATCGTAAAAGGCTACGTTTCCATAATAATTTATCACTGGTAATCACTTGTTTTGAAAGACATGATGATTTTTTTTTAATATAATTAATTAATTATATGGATAACCGTTATAAATATATTTTAGTGGCTAGACATAAGAATACTGTCATATTCTTAAAAAAAATACTAGCATGTTACCCGCGCAATGCGGCAGTAATGACAGTGATAAAGGTCTGATGGTGGCGACGATGGAGGCGGCGTCGAATGGCTTAGGTTGATTTACACGTAAATTATGTAAACTTAGTGAAAAATATTTTAAAAGATAATAGTTTATTGTGTAAATTAGTTCATTAAAAGCAATTAGGTAATTTCTTAGTATTTCATTTAGTAAAGGAATAAAGATTCATTAAGGGTAAATTACTCATTTTCAAACTCTCCTTTTTTCTAACTTTTTCAACCACATGGTATAATTTTTATAATGTGGTAAAGATGGTTGTATTGGCTAGTGAAAAAGGTCGTAATCTGTCATTGTAAAATTATCATTTGATCTAAATGAAATATTTTATTTTTATCGGCCATGTATAGTATGGGAAATACATCTCTTTATAGGTAATTATTATACTAATTTATCAAGTATACAGACACTAATAATTTGTCTAAGTATATAGCCAGATTGAAAATTTTGATGTTTACACTTATATGATCGATAGTTAAAGTTCAAAGAAAAGAAAAACAATAATCTTATGAAAATTCTATATTTGAATCTTAGCCATCATTTCATATGTCAACACCAAATTTTAAAAATATTAATGGATTTATCATTTAATCATATGTATCATTATTCTCGGCTAATCGGTACATCCGTACATAAAATAGATGTATAAACATTGGGCTTACTATCATCAATCCATATAAATTAAAATGGAAAATCTTTTTCTGAGTTTCGAGGTCTTCTAAGTATTATTGTTAAATGGGAGATGAATGGAGCCAAGTTTGAATACTTTAGAATTTTGATATCAAGATAGATAACTAATAATTGTTGACCTATAAAATAACGTATGATTAAAGTTATCCATTAAACATGTATGGATTCTAATTAACATTATAATCATTTCACTTGTAATACTTTTATATTTTTAAGGTAATCTTTAAACTCGTGAGTTAGATATATTAACTATTTTAATTTCCATTATTCTTTGTAAAAATAATTAATTAAATGTCTTATTATTCATAAAAGGTCTCAAATTCAAAATATTATAAGTTTGTTGGTCTGATCAAAATTATATGACTGAAATTGTTAAAAATAACTTGAATAACAAACCTCATCTGTTTATAGAAGCTTTTTAAGACATTACAAATGAGACGGGATACTATTATAAATGTTTTTGAAACCGGATTTAACAATGAACCGACTACAGTATATTTTATCGGTAGTCAGATCGGTTAAATGGAGTTGAATTTGGAACCAAAAAATTTTTACATTTTTAAGCTTATACACAACATAAGTTTAATAATATTAGATTTTAATAACAAACAATTAAAGATAACCAAGCTCTAAAACAATAATCTATAGCTAAACTAGCAAGTTTTAATTTCTAAACCAATAATTTAAAAGCAAACCGCATAAAGAGAAAGAAAAAATTAACAAAAGAAACGAATAGATCGATCTCGATTCAATTTAGTTCACCCGATTTTGGTCGGTTTGATACAACTCATTGTCAACATAAAAATAGTCTTCTTTAAACCGATAATATGAAATTTTTAAACAATGAGGCGGCGGGTTTTATATGCTTGAGAAGAAAAAAGTATGAGGAGACGCTGTCACGCATTATCACATATGTCATTGCCACGTTGGACGCCACGTGAAGTCCACATAAACCAGGGACCCACACACCGAATTGCATCTCCAAATTTGCATAATGGAGCAGGTAGAATGATACGTCCTTGCTCGCGTGTCTGGCGGCTTGATGTACATATACATCTTATTATATCACCAACTCCTCTAAAATGTATGCGTAGCCAATTGTCGTTTTTTGTTCTTTTGGGCTGGGACCCCAATTGAACTATCCTTTTTCAATATTGAATGATGTAGGTCGGTTTGACCAATATTTTAGCTTTCCCGTTTCCTTAACAATAACAGTTCATAAAGCTGAGTGGATGGGTTTTTTCCCCCTATGATTCTATGGATACAATGGTGAACATCCCGGTTTTATTTTTGAAATCGAGAGTTTAAATTCTAGATCCAAGTTATATCTGGAATATATCTATTACTATTATTCTAATAAAAAAGTAGTCTTCCAAACATTATAAGTCATTACTTTTAACTTAAAGCTCTTTTTAAAAATTGACACATAAGATTTATTCTATGTGTAATTTTGATATTTTTTTATAATTATATATATAAACCCAATAAAAATAAAAACGTATACAAAATTAATAAGAGAAATCAAGTACTAAAAATAAAAAAATAAATCCCTTTCATAAAAGTGTGACTACCTTATTTTCAAGGTTTATTTATTGTTATTTTTCTTTTTAATTTTTTGGTAACTTGATACATGGAAAGAATATCAAGGTTTATTTATTGTTATTTTCCTTTTTATTTTTTTATTTTATTGATTCATTTTGTAGATTTTATATGGATTTACATAGATACAAATAGATTATTTTTTATGAAGAATATAGTAAGGGTGTCAAGACATAATGTTCTCATTGCTTTCGGCCATTATCTAATTATATGTTCTATTTAGTTTAGAATTATCATGCAATACATAAGATGTTTAAGCCTTGACAATTGAGGATATGATCAACTTTGGAATGTATCAAAGCAAGGCATCATTTGTGTTTCTATGGAAGAAAACCGGGTAGTAAGAATTTCTAATGAATTAGTTTTCCGTTGAACAACAATAATTAATAACCGCATGTAAAAGACCTATATGTATAAACATTAATCGGAAAGATGGATAGATATATTTGTAAAATAACATAGATTAAAAGGAATCTTAATAGGATTAGGAAATTAATAAGTATTACAAAATGTAATCAAATGAGAATAGTCGCCCAATATATTTCTTTTTTCTTAAATCTCTGTATATCATTTAATGATTCACAAAATAAACTAATTATATATCACTCACAAATAAATATGTCAATTGATAGATTATGTATCTAAATCTAAATCTACATTTATATAATATCTATATTCATATTTATAATAACTAACCTATTAAGTCTTTCCAAACCTCACTTTAAATGCAATAATTATTTAAATTATATTTATCAAAAATTTAAAATTTAAATATACTTTATTTAATCGGTCAAATATAACCTTAAATATATTTTAAATTTGCCAAAATATTTCTCAACAAACATGATGGAGTACAATGTGAAATGATATATGCAAATAAGTTTCTACAATGGACACCAAGATTTAATGAAAATGAAAGCGAATTAAGAGGTTAATTAATAATAAGAGTTGTTATTAACAATACCTTATAAATAATTATGTAAACTTATAAAAACTCGCGCATCGCGCGGGTCAAGTACCTAGTTTATATATATATATATATATATATATATATAGGGGATGAGAATATAAGGTTGTCGGGTATCTAAGTTTAGGTGTGGAACATTTACATATTGTTTTTTTAATCCATAAAAATCATGTAGGTCCATGCATTTATTCATTAAAAAAGAAATAATAAAATATTAGTATGTGAATAGGGATGACAACGGGCCGGGTATGAGCCGAGTTTAGGTAATCATGGACCCGTACCCGATTAAAAAACCTAGACCCGGACCCGACGGGTCCCTGTTTACTAACTAACCATCGGGTAATGGGTTTCCCCACGAGTAATCGAGTATCCATTAACTAATTTATTTATTTTGAATAATAGTGATTTTTATTAAATGCTTTTTAGTTTATTATATTATCTTTAATAAAATATTTTTTTTCACCAGGTGATTCCAATAAACATATAGAATAAACATATAGAATCTGATATAATATAGAAACTCGATGATATAGATATATTATACTTAATATACGTGGAGCTAACTTTCACAGTCATTTTAGTAGCATTGTGCTTAGTTTGTGCATAGTTATGACATAATGAGACTGTGGGTACATTAGAAGTAAGAACAAATATCTTGTTTACAAGACTAAAAGGTACTCGTATTACATAATATCAATGTATCATTATCTAATGCATTACGGGTCGGGTAAATGGGTACGGGTATCGGGTCGGGTATGCGGGTTTTCATTTAATACCATCCTCGGACCCGTTAAAAAAACTAAAACCATCCCCATACCCGCCCCTAAACCCGTAGACTCGGCCCCGAACCCAGCCCATAAATATTGGGGTTCGGGTTTCCCCATCGGGGATGGGTTTTTTTGTCATCCCTATATGTGAGGGGTTCCACACTTAAGCTTAGGTGTCGGACAACCTTATATTACCTTTTCCCATATATATATATATATATATGGGAAAGATAATTATAGTACAAGCATTAAAAGAAGTATAAAAAGTAAAAGGTTTTTCCTCCTCTTTCTTCTTCCTTCCATCTCCGACCACCACCACCACCATCATGATCATATCTGATCACTACCATGATCATCTGGCAACGACGACCATCACCGGTGAGACTTACACATGTGTAAGTACAACTTTTTTAGCATTTTAAGGTTTAAAAATTCTAGGTTTTTTCCTTCGCGAGACAACCACCACCAGTCACCATCATCTCCGACCACCCCAACCACGGCGTCGGCGCCGGCAGCAAGGGTTTCGCGCCGTACTGTAGCAAATTGTCATCATCTTTTGGATCACCGCCCATCAAATCCATACGATTCTCATATGCGTCCCTTGACGGCCAGCTTAGAAAGGATGAGCGCCTCTGGCCCGTACCGTATCCACCCGAAAATGAACCTGATTCTCACCGGAAAGTTAACTTAACATGTGTAAGTCTCGCCGGAGATGGTCGTCATCGCCGGAGGATCATGGTGGCGGTGGTCGGAAATGGAAAGAAGAAGGAAGAAGAAGGAGGAAAAACCTTGTATTTTTTTAAATGTTTGTACTATAAATAACGCACCTATATATATATATATAGACAATCAAATAAGAACAGTCTTAAAATAAGAACACGGTGTAACACTTAAAAACTACATGTTAATGCATTAAAAGTCCATAAAACGATTCTAGTGATAACTAATTATCATTATTTAAGTATTTAACAACACATTGGTCTGTCGAAATCTAGAAAATCCTGTTTTTAGCTTGGTGTATAACTATACAATGGGTTTGAGTTACCTAACGTTATCTGCGATCGTTAATGTATGCAGGAATATAGATAGCTTGGAGGCAATGTGGGCAGCTGCTCTCATCTCTATTTTGATATGATGTAATTTTTTCTATTCTAATGATATACTAGCTAATCAACCCGCATATTATGCGGGTAGCTGAAACGATTTGATTTTTTTAATATATAACATAATGAATGTATTTACTGTGAACATTTTTTTTTTGAACAACAGTGGTGATTGGACTCAACAGCATGCTTCTTCATCGTCTAGTATAGATCGACCACGTCACCAACACAGTCAATCCGAGGGCATGACCGACGATGGAAGTCTCACTACCGTTCTAAGGGAAACCAGCTAAATGCTAGAGAAAACCTTCATGCCCCACCTCATTGGCAAGGACTTGAACACTTTTATATTGTATATTTTAAGTAAACGATGTTAAGATTACAATTTGTTTTAAAATAATAACATATATATCACATTAGTTATATTAAATCTAATGATTATTCAAATTGCATATCTTTGACTCTAAAGTAGTATTACAATAGTCTATTTTGATCTACATATTTGTTTGTATTTCGATAAAAATCTTTCATGATTATCTATAAAAATTATTCTAAAATCATAATATCATAAAATAAGTTTTTATTTTTCTTTATTTTGTCCACTTTTGATATTTTTTTAATGATGTCATTAAAAAATCAAAATTATATATTAACATGTCATGAAAGTCTCTTTTAAAATAAGATGATGTCATTACAATTTTGTTTTATTAATGGAAAATGATTAATCAACCTAACTCATATGCCTAAAAATTAACTTAAAACCTTAAGAATTTGATATGTGGATTCCACTAATTTTTTTTCCTAATCTTGCCCCTTGATTTTTTCACATGTCATCATCTTACTATTAGGCATATCTTTATACACACCAATTAGGTTGATTTATCATTATTCTTAATTAATACTCGTATAAGAGATTTGAAATTTTATCCATACAAAAAAGAAAAATAAAATTGATATAGTAGATACATATGAAACATAAGACTAACATTCTAAATTTATCCCTTAAATTAATTTTTTGGCTTAGTCTCTTCTCTCTTGATGTGTGGGTCATCCTTTTGCTGTCGTTACAGAAAATAGAAGGGTTTTTTCGATTTAGGCTTTTCAATACGAGGTTTTATGTCTCACATGTATAGCTAAACTAAGTTATTTCATGACAGTGTCCAAAAACAAAATAAAAGAATTTTTATAAATTTATGATACTTATTGTTTATATTTTTTTTTTAAGTAATGTAACTACTAATTAAGTAGCGTGTGATGAGTAATATATCGCTTTTAATATGTAATTTATTATGCATGTAATATAAATATAAGTACAGCATCGACTCCGATGATTATGTGATTTATTCCTTTTTTCATAATCAATCCCTCATTGAATAGTTTAAAATATTGAAAGATGTAATTTAGTCTAAGATGAAAGACGAGTTATATCATGATTTATCCTTGTATGATGTTTTATGCAAGCATTTCAATAAGAAATGAATAATGAGAATATAAATTATCTTTTTTAATAAAGAAAATGAATGTAAATAGTAACTATTTTATCTTTATCTGTGTTAAAACATATGTCCAATATAACTTAAAACTTGAGTTTAGTTGGATGGGAAAACCCTTAGGTCGCATTTGGTTCACGAATTTTGATGAAATTTGATGGAATTGGAATAAGATTCCATTCCTTAGTGTGTTTGGTTGTTTAAAAATGAAAGAATATGATTCCATTGGAATGTAAACATTCCTTTATTTGATGGAATCTCCATTCCTTGAGGGTGGGGGAAGGAATCTCATTCCATTCGTCACTTGAATTTTTAAAAATTTAAAAACATTTCGTCAAATTCCATTCCTTCAAATTCCAATTCCATTGAAAGATTCCATTCTTTCCAAAAACATTCCGTGAACCAAACACGCCCTTACTTTTTATGGGGAGGTTTTTTGTTTCAAATTTTTCCCCCATTTTTGAATTTTTTTTAAAGAATCAAAATTTACATTTTGCACCCATAAAATTTTCACATATAACATTACAGTTTTATATTGAATAGATTGGTATATATTTTTGTCCTTTTTTTTAACATATATAACATTAATTTAAATAACATGTTTATATTTAAAGAAGTAAACGACATAAATCGTCCATGTGGTTTAGCGAAATAGTCACGTTTCATCCATGTGGTTCAATAACCTCATGGATCGTCCTTTATAGGAAGAAAAGTTTCACGTTTCGTTCTTTGACTATTTGACCGTCAACTCACCACCGTCAACCCCCCACGTGCCTCTCACGTGAGGGGCATTTTCATACTTTCCAGACTTTAAAGGACCAAACTTGATCGTTTTATGTATTTATATTAATCCAAAAAACTAACCACCGCCACTCATCTTCTTCAATCCAAAAAATCCTAAAACCAAATTTGCATCAACTCATCACCTAATTTCTATATCTTCTTATCCTTTTGTATATATACGAGTATATATGTTTAAATATACGAGATCCTATATCAATAATTTCTATATCCTTTTGTAATTTGATCTCTATATCTTTTTATCTTCAACCCAAATAACCCTAAAAGAAAGAAGTATAGATACCGTAGTATTTGACTGTGTGATGGTGATGGAGGTCGGCAGTGACCTGATGAGGAGCGGCGATAGGGGATTGTAACGGTGGATTACTTTCTTGTGGACGGCGGTGGCCTGAAGAGCAGCGGCGGCAGGTTATTTTTCACATGGTCGGCGGCGGCGGATTGTAGCGGTGGATTATTTTCCGGTGGATGACAGTGGAATATTTTTCGGTGGACGGCGATGGTCTGAAGAGCAGCGGCTGGGGTTATCCTTCCCATTGTAGGCGGCGCCCGATTGTAACGTCTGAAATCTTACACATCGCACATATCTATATATTAGCCACATATCACATCTTTCACGTGATGACATCTTGGAAATGACATCCTAACCAAATATATTTCCATGTCTTCATCTCCTTTTAATATTGATGGAAATTTATTTCAAATTATTGATGGGATTTATCACGTGATATACTGATATACATGAATTGGTGGTCATGTATATATCTATGTTTATATATACATTTTAGTGGTTGAATTTAGATATAGATTTGTATATGTTTGGATTTGTGTGTATATTGTTTACTCAAATAGTTCGCTTTCATGTTTTTTTTTTGGCAAATGGGTTTTTATTGTGAAGAAGATGATGATTAATATAAATATATAAAATGATCAAGTTTGGTCCTTTATAGTCTGGAAAGTATGAAAATGCCCCTCACGTGAGATGCACGTGGGGGGTTAACGGTGGTGAATTGACGGTCAAATAGTCAAAAGATGAAACGTAAAGCTTTTCTTCCTATAAGGGACGATCCATGATGTTATTGAACCACAGGGATGAAACGTGACTATTTCGTTAAACCACAGGGACGATTTATGTCGTTTACTCTATTTAAATCAAACAATTTTTAAAAAAGATATTCTTTAAGTTTTTGTTTTTAGATGTTATTTTTGGAGCCTTTTTCAACATTTGTTTTTTTTTATATATTTCTTTTGTAATATTATGATTTTTCAACATTTTGTTTTCTATAAATGATTTTTTTACATTTTGTTCTATTTTTTAGCAAACTTTTGGTAATATCTTGAATTACATATATTCTTTTTGGTTTTTTTTTCCTCAATTTTTTCCCCCAATTTTTAACAAACATGATAGATCATATTTGTTTAACATACTAAACATTAAACAAACTTGGTTTTAGATGGAGTGACAATTTTTGAATATGGTTGTGACATTGCTTTTAAATAAAATATAGGGTAAATTACATTTTTCGTCCTTGAAGTTGACACGTTTTTCACTTTTGATCTTTAAACTTTAAACATTACAATTTCGACTTTAAAGTTGGCCAATTTTTTCAATAATCATCTTTTGGCCTTATGACGTTAAAAAATGGCCGTTAACGTACGCACGTGCTAGAAATGTAAGGACAATAATGTCATTTCACCTTACACCGAGGGACGAAAAGTGAAAAAATAGCTACCTGAGGGACGAAAAGTGAAAAAAATAGCTACTTGAGGGACGAAAAATGAAAATCATACAAATAAATTTATTCTTCCATTCTTTCTTTTCCGATCATCTTTTCCGAAAGAATTTTCCGACTAGACATTTATTTCCCCTACCCCCAAGCCTTTCCAATCACCACCACCTAATAACCATCAACAACAGCCGCCGCCGTCTGTAACCAACACCAGCCACCATCGTTTATAACCACCACAAGCCACTGCCACCCACCGCCACCTCCGGCCACCGCCGCCTAAAATTACCACCAGCCACTGCTACTACAATCAACACCAGCCACCACCGCCTACAATCACCACCAGCCACCGCTGCCTATAATTACCACCAAAGTTCGTTGTCTACAGTCACCTCCAACCACCGCCGTCTACATTCACCACCAACCAACCGCCGCTGACTAGAATCACCACCAACCAACTGCCGCCACCTAGTATCACCAACATCCACCGTCCTTCTTTCAATTAAAATCAAAATTTAGAAAAGAAAAAAAAAATGAGTGGCATGTTTGAACTATAATTTGTTTGATTGGTTGTGTTTTGAATGTCATAAATTTAAGTAAATGATTTTGTTTGTGGTTTAGATTTGGATTTAAAGTCGAGTTTTTATTAGGTATCATCGGAAAATAAATGTCTAGTCGGAAAATTCCATCAGTAAAAATGATCGGAGAAGATGATCGGGAAAGAAAGAATGGAAGAATAAATTTATTTGTATAATTTTCATTTTTTCATCCCTCAAGTAGCTATTTTTTCACTTTTCGTACCTCGGTGTAAGGTGAAATGACATTAGTGCCCTCACGTGTCTAGCAAGTGCGTACGTTAACGGCCATTTTCTAATGCCCTAAGGCCAAAGGACGATTATTGAAAATATTGGTCGACTTTAGGGTCAAAATTGTAACTTTTAAAGTTTAGGAATCAAAAGTAAAAAACGTGTCAACTTTAAGGACGAAAAGTGTAATTTACTCTAAAATATATCTGCGTTTTTATCTGTTATTCATCGGGAGTTTATTTTATATATTTTGCGAAATTATTAATATGGGAGTAAACACACTTATATGATGTTGTTTTTGTGGTATTGTATTTAAAGAACAAAACACACGAAAAAAAAGAATAAAACAAAAAAAAGATAATTGCAATGCGGGGTTCTTGAACCACCTAGTAAACAATATAATTTGCTCTTGAACCACCTAGTAAACAATATAATTTACTTTCATAATTCTTTTTCTAGTCAAAACTTAAATATATGTGATAGTCTCGTAAAACAATTTGAATTACTCATAAATTGGATTGTGTGAATTTGAGAATAGCACTATATAATTGAATTCTATCTTTTAGGCTGATTGTAAGGCGGCTATTATATGCTTAGAGGTTCAATCAACAAAATAGGCTTTGTACACCAATTATTTAGAGTTTCTGTGTAATATGTAAATCAATTAATAGGTTTTAGATTTTAGTTTCATGATGATGGATGTTAGGAACATGCTATGTTAGCACGTCATTAAGGTGAAATCTCAGTGGCAAAGTTAGTTCCCGAATAAAAGGGTTTGGGCCTAGTAACCAAGGGGTTTTTGTTTTATTGAGTATTTAAAATAGGCAATTGTGCTTTGATTGAGCTCTCTAGCGCAGACCCGGTTAAAACAACGTATGCTAAACTTTCCATTATTGAATCGCGACACAAAATTTCTAGCGAAATTCACCTTTTAAAAAAAGAAGGATGTTTGCATGGTATAACGGAATAGATATATTACTCTTTGAATTTCAATGATATATAATAGTTTGTTTAACATCTCATTATTACAATTATTATTGAGATGATAAAGTAGAATAAAGTGAATATGACCTATAAAATTCAATAAAAAAACATCATATTTTTCTATATAGCAATTATTAATAAATTAATATACATAAGATTATAGGAAAACTCTAGTTATAAATAATTAATTTAAAATATTTTATATTTTCTAAGTTACTACTTACTAATAATTTAGGTTATGATATATGCCATTTAAATCACCGTTGTGATATTTGGGGCGTAACTATGAAACAAAATGGTTTTGATTTTTGAAATACCTTAACGTATATCCTTCATCTCTTAACATACATACAATTCTCTTTCAGTAATATTTGCAATCCCCTAAGGGGATGTTTGGTATGATAGAATGGAAAGGTGAGAAAGAAAATGGGAAGGACTTCTCTTGTTCGTTTGCAACGAAGAAATGGAATGAGAAAGGAGAAAGGAGAATCAATTCCATTCTCTCCATTCTCTACAAATTGTACAGAATTGGTGAGAATGGAAAAAAAATGTTTTTTTTAAAGATGTTATATGTAATAAATGTATTATTATTTAAAATGTTAATTTTTTTTTATATATTCATTCTCTATTGGTACCAAACAACGGAATCCATTCTCTTTCCAAATATTCATTCTCTTTCTTGCTATTTTCATTCTCTATTACATTTCCATTCTTTATGGTTCCGTCCTACCAAACATCCCCTAAGATCTAAGATACCCCTTTTATCTCCACCTCCATTACCACCACCACAACACCACAACCAATCGCCACACGTCTCTCACATCTTGTCAGCGCCACTGTCGCCTCAACATATTGTGTGGGTAACCTACTAGTTAGTAAGAATTAAAATGTTAAATTGAAAGTTATGTCAATGAATAAATCTAAAATTCAATCGATTTATATAACATTTATCAAGTATTATGTAACATAAATAATTATGGTCAAAGTTATAAAATAAATATTTTGAATATTCAATACAGTGAGATGGAGAAAGTAATATTATATAGATAGAAATCATCTCCTGAATTTTTGTTTAACATTATACAAATTTTAATGTATTAAAGTAATGAGACAAAAGAATATGTATAATTCTCTATACTAAATAAAATAGGATTCTGATCACATAAACATTTTATATAATTTGCTTACATGGCACCTTCAAATCTTTTCTCAAAAAGACAAAAAGTATTTCTTTTTCATCTATTTGATTATGATGTCGTAACAACTTTCTTTTCTTAAAATTAATTTTATTTTTATTTTATAAATTATGATGTCATAATTCTTAAAAAATTATATTATTTTTTTAAAACTCTAATAATTTATAGATGGTGTTTTACATGTTCAACATCTATAAAAGTTTATCATCACATATTTTTTAAATTATGATGACATTATTATTATTGAAAAAACTTACTTGGTATTGTTAGACATTTTTTTTTCTTAATTTTGTTTTACTTAATTTATGAGATCATATATAATTAAACTTTGTTTTCTTATTACTCCATTAAGAAGTATCTGCACTTTTAAAGATTTTAAATGTTAATAGTTATATATGGCGGCTGGTATCCCGACCAGACTTTTGGTAATTAAACCAGACTATTTGCAGCAATTATCGCTGCAAATAGTGGTGTTTTTGTCCATATCCAACTATTTGCAGCGATTACTAACAGGGGACCCGCTTTTTTTTGCCAGATTTGTCATTACAGACAGGGGGCCCCGCACTATTTGCAGTAGGTGTGGTCGAGATACCAAAAAAGCTTGGTTGGGATACGGTGGGCGATATATATTTCTTTTTACCATCGGATTACATGATTAAGAAGTATCTGCACTTTTAAAGATTTTAAATGTTAATAGTTATATATTTGTTTTTACTATCGGATTACATAATATATAAAAATATTTTTTGGTACATTAAATTTAAGTTTTCATTACCAAAACAATATGTATAAATTAAGGAAAATGATAAATTAAACCAAAACAAAAGAATGTCTAAATATTGCCGGCTTCAAGCCTTCAAACACGCAAGACGGCATCCACATTCTTTGACATTCCCAAATACCAACATTATAATTGGGCTTAACTAACTTTGGGCTTTAAAATCTATGGACTATAAGTATACATGCAGATCATATAGATTGATGCCTCATATCTAGGCCCTGCTCAGTTGGGCTTCCTGCACATTTTAATCACCGGGGCGTGGCTGTTGATCACTCCAAGATGTTTATTTAGAGTTTAGAAAGCTTTTGTATCGGTATTTCTTGCGAGAGAACATAACACCTATTTCATTATGTGGGTGATCTATTTTCCTTTGAAAGTTGAATTTCGCTAGTCGATGGATGTACCCCATATTGAATAACTCGCAAATATTATTGATTACTCTTACAACTCGCACAATTCGCCTGTGGTCATGGCGACGACGATGTGACGGTAGGGCCGACTGTTGGTGGTGGAAATGATGTCAAGTGGTGTAAATAATTGATGTAAAAGGTCAACGAAGATATTTTAAAAGATAAATGATTGACAGTGTAATTTAATCATTAATGTAAAAGAGTAATCTATGTGACAATATTTTAAAGGATACTATGTGAAAATATTGCATATTTTTCAATACTTTCAAAAATAAATTGTTTTTTTGATAATATAATATAGATAGATGATCATTTTCTTCATCTATGTACATTACTTGTAGATGTCTTTGAGTGTGATATATCTTATCATTTAAATTTCATTTTCTTTTACTCTAAGAGTGTATTTTTGAGTTTAGAATAGAAGAAAAGAAAAGAAAAGAGAAAAATATAGATTCATATATGGCATTCTTGAGTTAAAAAAAAGACCTAAGAAAAGAAAGGATTAAAGAAAAACTTTATAGTTATATCCCTATACAAAATGACACAAAAAGGGAGGAAAGAGAACCTGATCGATTGACTCACAATTTTTATTTATTCATTGAACTCAAAGAGACCTCACCATCTTCTGCTTCTCTCTATTGATTATTTGATTCATTCATCTTCTTCAATGACAACAACCACCATCTCCTTATTATTCAACTTCACAAAAACCCAACATATCATCTTGCAATTTTATATGCCTTCTGGTTACAAAAGTTTATCATTTGTTTCCTTTTTTCTATCACTTTTTGTTGCTGCCTAATTGGCTGATTACAAACACAAGCTGTATGCCAGAAACAACCATCGTCCTTTTTCATACCTATGTATCACTTGCAGCCGCAATAAAGTTAAAGGGTATATTGGTACTTTTATATCTATATATAAGTTTTCCATCCAAATCCGGCCACTTTTGGCTGGAAAAGTTTGGACAAAAAACCCATAAGTTTTCCAATCATATTTTTTCTTTTCTTATCTAAAAAAACTCAAGAATGTGAAAATTAGTTTTTTCTCCCATCCTTTCTTTTCTTATACCTCAACCAAAAAACTCAAGAATACAGCCTAAAGAAATAATATATATATATAAACATAGGAGAAAGATAATTTGAAAACACTCCTTTCCAAAAGAACAATCAGATAAAGCTCATCCACTTTTACCCCTCCTTCCCATTTCTTCCCCCCCCCCTCGTTTTTTTTTCTTTATCTTATTTTTATATTTTTCTTCTAAATTTCAAAGGGCGGAGCCTATTAGGTTGATCTCTATCACCGATCACCTATTATGACCAATCACCTTTATGACCTATCACCCACCGGTTACCCCTTACTAATAGTTGTATGAACGAAGCTTGTACCGTATAAATTCGAGAAAAAAAACTTTGAAAT
Source organism: Erigeron canadensis (assembly GCF_010389155.1). Taxonomy (NCBI): domain Eukaryota; kingdom Viridiplantae; phylum Streptophyta; class Magnoliopsida; order Asterales; family Asteraceae; genus Erigeron; species Erigeron canadensis. Next base: position 2,168,797 of record NC_057766.1, on the reverse strand, counting down.
GAGTTTTTATTTTTAAAAAATAAGAAAATGAAAAAAATATAAAGTTATATTAAAGGGGGAAAAAGGGAAGGGAGATAGTGATTGAGATTTATTCCTTTTATTTTTTAAAAAGTGTCTTCAAATTAACTCACATCTATAGACATACATGTGTATATTTGTATAAGTGTATAACACACACACAAACAAAACAAGAACATAATTCAACCCCATAATATCAAAGCCCTTACACTAATTAGCTAGCTATAACATGCATGTCATTTAAGAACTAGTCTAAATTTATAGAAAATTAAGTTAGGTATATAAACTTAATAGCTTATCTCTTTATATAACTAAAAAGGATAGTTCAGGGCTAACGTGGCATAACTCTTTATTTGATAACTAATATTTTTGCATACTTGCCACTTCTACATATTATTTTTATTTAATTACTAGCTAATTAAAACCCGAGTTTAACCCGGTTCATCTAATTAAAAATTTTACAAATAGAAATACATAATTATCTATATTATTTGTTCATACACCCTTTGTTTAAATAACTCCAACGATAACACTTTGTTTAGATATTGAAAATATGATGTTAAAAGAGTAACATGTAAAAACATGAATTTAGTTAAACCGTATTAATAAGGAGATGACATCACATTAACAAAATAAGTATATATCAAGGATTCATGTAATAAAATATTGAGAAGCCATGTAAGAAAAAGATGATGTCATAACAATTTTACTTTATTAATATAAGAGATTGTCAAGTAGATATTGATGTAAATTTAATTGCTAAAGAAAATCAATGTATCTATATCTATATTGTCTTTATAATTACTTTTTATTTTTTTTTTCAAACTTATCACTTTTATATTCAACTTTCTTGAACCAATACATTTGCTATTTTTCAAGAAAGAAAAAATAAAATTAAACCAAAAGATACTTTTATACATAATTAATTAATAAATAATACTTTGTTACATTAAAAATCAAATAATTAAAGGAAAACATTAAATGAAGCTTTTAAGGCCGCATTTAACATGAACCCATACATTGCTATTTTTCAAGAAAGAAAAAATAAAATTAAACCAAAAGATACTTTTATACATAATTAATTAATAGATAATAAAGCTTGTATAACAAGGTTAAAAATCAAATAACTAAAGGAAAACGTTAAATGAAGCTTTAATATTTTTATGCACAATTAATTAAATTAAGATAATACAGTAAAATTTATGAAGTGTACAACGATTTAATGCATCTTAAGAAAAAAATTTTTAAGGCTTTGTTTAACAAAATTCATAACTATAAATGATAAATAATAGAGTTCGTGTATGTTAAGTATTAACTTAATCCTAATCAATGACAAGTTTAAATAGTTAAATAATATAGTTGTCATGTCATATTATTTTATTTTATAATTATTTTTATGATAATATTTATTATTATTTATTGTTATTATTATTATTATTATTCATAAATCATAATCTTATTTTTTGCATTAGTGGTAATGTGATAGTTTTTTTATAATATCATAAACTATAAATAATACTGTAACTGTCTATATATTTTATTATTTATGTTTTCGGTCATGTCCTGACAACGTCCGGGTTTAATCTATTAACATAATATCAAGTTAAGTTAATAAATTTATAAAAATTTCACATGGGAAATGATATTAATTTATACTAGTCTTGTACCCGCGTGATGCGGCGGGGCATAGGAAGAAAACGCCAGTCAAGTAGCGGGTACCGTGTTATTGCATGAATGTATGATTCAACTCAAGTATTTCTTATTTCGACTAAAAGTGCAAACCGCGGTTGTTGTTTTAGAGTGAGCGTTTTTTATTTTGAGTGATTTATTAAATTCAGTAACGCAAAATTTTCTGAGTAATAATCTTTATTAGGTAGCAATCATCATAACGATTGTTTATCTAAAAGTAAGGAAAACGTGGACAAAAGTTTAAACAATGAATTAGTATGAAAAGCCAAAATGCAAAAACAACCTTCAAAATTGAAAAGGAAGTAAAATACGTCACCAAGTGTAGAAATGTACATCAATGTACTTAGTTGATGCAATTTCAGTATGATATACAGTATTAAATAAATTAGTTGGTACCTAAAACCACGCACCTTGTATGACCTATGCATCATGTAAAACTTCTCTGTACACCACGTTTGAGGTGTATACTCCTGGTTGATTGAACTCTTTAGCAGGTATGACCAACACGTTCGTCTTGTCGCGTGAAATCCCTCTAGATAGTCCCACATAAAGTTTTCCATGGGAGAATACCGATTCAGGTAGATACATGCCAACGTTTGGAATAGTTTGGCCTTGAGCTTTGTTTATTGTCATCGCAAAGCTAAGCCGAACTGGAAATTGTTTTCTCTTCAACTTGAAGGGGAACATATCATTTTCAGATGGACAAAGAGGGATTCTAGGTAAAAAAACTCTTTTCCCGGCATGCTACCAATTGCTATTTCTGCATCGATAACATTCCGTTGAAAACCTTTGCATATCAAACTTGTGCCGTTACACAACCCATTTGATGGATCGATGTTTCGTAATAGTATAATCGGGCAACCAACTTTTAGTCGTAGATGATGAGGAGGCAAACCACTTATTTTGAGGGAGTTTAAGAATTCGATCGGATAGTAGTTGCTAACATCGTCTTTCGCCTCATCAAAGCTATAATAGATATTTCTCCTCACCAGGGAATCTATTAATCAACTCATCGTTTATCTCATCAACATTTGAATTTTTAGTTGACTGTATTGCTCTGGAAATTATAAACTCTGGTGAATAACCGTTGACTTCCATAGACGGGTATATGGCATTAATTAAATCCTCTCGTGATTTGGCCTCGGTCGTGTATGGGATGGTCATATCAGTATTCGAATAAAGATTCCATCGATCACCTCTTCTTCTCCATCACCAATTCTTAATAGGTAATCTAAAAACCATGGATCAGTTCGTGCTCTCATATTTATAGTTAAACACATTTTTTTGATCCCAGGCCAAAGAGGCAACATCCGCAGGCTCGAGTCTACAATCTGTGCGCGAGTTCCTTTTTTCACAACATGCAACACTTGTCTAAAATCACCTCCTAAAACCATTATTTTTCTTCCAAATGGTTGTCTTACTCCTATTATGTCCTGCATTGTTCGATCAAATGCCTCCACCGCTTGGCGTTTAGCCATCGAGGCTTCATCCCATATGATTAGTTTTGCCCTACGAAGCAGCTGAGCAGTGCCACTTTGTTTACTAATGTTGCAAAGGGAGTTATTATTGAGGAAGAGAGGAATCTTGAATCTCGAGTGAGTTGTTCGCCCTGCAAGCATGTTATTAGCAGTTGTACCGGATGAAGCTGTGGCAAGGGAAATATGACCACGGGAACGAACCTCGGCAAACAAAGCATTATACAAAAATGTTTTCCCCGTACCGCCAGGACCGTCTATGAAAAACACTCTAGGACAATTACCATCAATGTGCCTCATGATTGAGTCATACGCAAATTTCTGATCAGGGTTTAGAGAATCTATGGCACGGAGATGATCATCTTGAACAACTATAGATGTTTCTTCTTGTAGCTCACGACAACTTCTAGTATCGAGATGATCTGTGCTTGTATGAGGAAGATCAATATCTTGCAGCCTCTTACCCATAGATCGAAGAAATATGGAAACATCATTAAGAACCATATTTTGAACTTGATCACTGTTTCGGTTATGTAACCATATCGGTTATGTAACCATATTGAAGAAATCACTATAACGTCATTAAGAACCACATCTTGCAGCGTTTTTTTTTCTCTTCACATTTTCCATAGACATAATTTTTTCATCGGAGTCATAAACGTTGTTGACTTTGTGAGATTTCATTTTTAACAAATTATCCTCCCTTATACGTTTTTTTGAGTTATCATCAATCTGAAAAGTCCAAAAGTAATGAAAGGAATATTAGAGTCTCGTTGATATATTTTATGAATATTAATGTTGTGCTTAATATAATTATGAATGATGTATGAAATCAATGAGAATGGATATGTATAACGTTGGTAAATATGAATAAAAGTTTCTATGGGTTGTATTTAAGAACCACCAAAATATGACAAAAGGCAACAAATGTAAGGAAGTGGGTATAAGAAGTTGTACCTCATTGATAGCTGCTGGAGGAGTTTGATGACCACCAGCATCATGAGCGAGAGTCAGGAGAAGGAGCAGGAGCGGGTTGACCAGGGGCAGGGGTATAGTAAATCGTAGTAGGAGAATGTGTGACAGAAAGCGGTGGAGGAGAAGGAGTGATCCAAACCGGAGCAGGAGAAGGATTAACCCATAACGGAGCAGGAGCAGGAGCATGATAAACCCAAACAAGAGCAGAAGCATTAGGAGTCTACAGCGGTGCAACAGCAAACGGATAAGACTGAATAGTAGTAGTTGGTGGAGACGTGTCGTTCATGTTATCAACAGAAGCTTCGAATATGGTTTGATGATGAACCCATTGTTATTTGTTATTATGTTGTTGATATGGTGGAGACTTGCAATTGTGTTTTGCTTTCACGTCAATGTGTTTTCAACTATTTATATAGTTGTGTATGCATTAGTGTGTTTAATGCAATGGCAAATAATAGGAAATTATTTTCTCAATTAAAACGTGTTAGCTGTAAATAAGATGGGTAGAGAATTAGGTAGAGGATGGAGGAACAAATTAGTCAAATCTACTTATTTTGATATATTTGAAGCTATCAAATTAGTCAAAGTTACCTTAATTTAGTTGAATTAGGTATGAATTTTGTGTATATATAGATATCATATATCATGAACAAATTAGTGGCAAATTTACTACATTAGTTGTAACTTTTGAGTTATTTGAAGTTGTCAAAGTAGTCAAATTAGTCAAAGTTACCATAATTTAGTTGACTTAGGTATGAATTTTGTGTATATATAGATATCATATATCATACGAAGGAACAAATTAGTTGGAATTTTACCATATTAGCTCTAAAGAAAGGAACAAATTAGTTGAATTTTTAGCTTGATATATTGGCTATATAGCGTAAGGATACACAGTTGAGTACATGATTGTCTTTTTAATGTAAATTTGTCCAACATACTTGTTATGTTTCAATCTATATCTACTAGATTTCTAAATATATTACCTGTATAAGCTAGGTAATTATATTGATATATTCCAACCAAGTTAAAGGGATTTAAGAAAATACAATGTTGTACAACATAGTATAATTAGTTGTGAATTAACCTAGTAGCAAATATTTGGATGAGCATTTTTTTTGTATGTAATTGAAGCATATAATATGCTATTTGGTCATTCTATACATAGACTGATGCACAGAATATCATCCAAGAACTGTATGAGTTAATACAGCCATGTAGTGCGAAGAGATTATAATCTGTTGTGCAGAATATCTATACTACACGTGTAGAATATTAGCCAATAAGTTTATACATCAATGTAGTGAGAAGACATAAGCACGTCAAGTGACACGAAGACGATAATTGCATAACAAACATGAGTTTATTTATTAGAATAATCTGGAAAAACACATAGTAAATTTAAAATCCGATAGGGTATAATCACCGAACATAAGAACATGAAAGAAGTATATGAATAATAATATCAATAATATAAGGTGACATATTATGACTATCGATGATATGAGATGCCTTATGAGTTGAGATAGACATGGTCAAGGTGCTCTTTCTAACGAAGAATCCGTAGAAAAATCGAGTTCAGCTCATTCAAACGTTCTTTCATCAAATAGATATCATCATTGATTTGAAAGTAGAGCTCGTAAAAAACCTTTGCTCGATTTGCCTGGCGGTTGTACTCCTGTAAGAATAAGTAATATATAGACATTTGAGATAGCATAAATAATATGAGGTATGTGTAATTACGGACCCACCCGCCTTCATGGTCACACAAATGGTACCAATTCATGCTCTTTAATTAGAGATGTCATTCGATATACTTTCGACAAATTTTTAAATCCGAAGGCGGAGCCCGTATGGCTAAGGCATTTGGCTATGACATATAACTCCTATGACATATCACCCTCACCATCTCACTGCCGCAACGCGTGGTTATCTGCTCTCGTATATATTTAACCATATTATCAAACTACAACAATTATAAGTTTTGCGACTCGCATTAACTCGTTCCAAATTCATCCGCGACTCGTAGGAGTCAGGAGAAAAAAGAGTCACCAGCGAGTCGCCTCATTTTTATATGTAAATCGACTCGACTCGTAAAATTTTAACAACTATGATCGTTCCCAATACGACCCACAACATCAAATGATCAAAGTTACCCATAGCATCAAATGATCAAAGTTTCATAATCACTCGATTAATTTGCATTGAACAACAAGAAATACGAGTTCAGACTTTGGGAAGCACGTAGCATTGAACAACAAGAAATATGAGTTCAGACTTTGGGAAGCACGTGCCTATGCTTGGGATACTCAACTTAAGTAGCCAAATCGTTTTTCGAGCTATTCGTGTGTTGGGCTATCTGGTTCATGCATTTGCCGATTTGCATTAATATGATCATACATTTAGTAATGATATAAATTGCTCTACGAGTCACCCCTTATGTTCAAGTGTCTTTAGCCATAAACTTAACGGTGTTATATCACATTCAAAATGTTCGATCAACAGAGGTGAGCAAAAACTGAAAAAACCGAACCTAAAAAACCGAAAACTTAATCAAATCCATTGGTTTGGTATTCTAAAAACCGAACGAATCTATTCGGGTTTCGGTTTTATGTGCAAAAATCGAACGTTAAAACCGAACCGAACCGAAACCATATATAAATTAATTTAATATACATTTTCATATTTATGGTTAAGAATAAATCAAATAATTACAGTTTATTTTGAAAATCCAAAATGTAATCATTCTTTTCACACAAGAGCATTTTTTATGCTCTTGTAATTTATATATGAAGGTTAAACTTAAGACTTCTAAATCTTGGTGTTAACATGAAACTTGTAAAAAGAAAAAGGTTAGATACGTAAAGCAAAACTAAATACAAGGATTAAAACTATATAAATTTAAAAAGACTTTAGATATGATATTTTGGTACTCTTCTTCGTCCACACACATGCAATTTCATTTTTTCGGTCATAAATGAGCTTTACTACTTAATGTTTCTTTGTTAAGTACGATAGTTCGTAAATGTATACATAGAGTTTTATCTATCAAGAAGCCAAATCAAAACCAACTCAAACCGAAAAAAAACTGAAAAATCAAACCGTTAAAAAACCGAACCAATCGATTCTACAAAAAAAAATCCGACTCAATAAGTTGGGTTTCGGTTTTTGGTCAAAACCGACCCATGCTTAAACCTAAACTATCTAGTACCACAAGTTTAGTGAAAATTTGAAAAATAAGGTTTAAAGGTTCTTAATAATTAATTATTCAAGAAATCGAGTTAAGATTGTCTAATCAGTATAATAGTATTATTTTTTTCAATACATCACAATCTTTGTTGTTAGACACGTACAAGACTATAATTTCAAAAGACAAAAATGGAAAAACCAAACAAAAACAAAAACCATGTACATAGTCAACTACTAATAAAAACTTCTTTTCTTCTTTTCTTAAACGAAAGTATTACATATTACATATGGTGAGATAGATACACTTAAAAAGTTTTTAAAAAAAAAACAAAAAAAAGTACTCCTACCACTTCCTATATTTATTCTCGCAATTTGTCGGAAATCATTAACAAAACCTCACTAAACAAGGTTTATTAAGACTTTAATTAATCATCTAATTACCGCCTTTCTCTCAGATCTCTCTCTGTACATCCACACGAGTGTGTACACTCAGATATAGATAGATATAGAAATAGATACACACACACATATATATATATATATCTTCATAAATCTTTCAACCCCTTTTTCTTCATTTCTCATTATTTTATTAAATCAAACACCTTTTTTTATTTTTACAAATTTTTTTTTTCCCTGAACATGGTTCTTCACTAAACAAAAAACAACTTCAAGATTCATTACAAAAAGTTTTTTTTTTTTTTTTGGAATTTTAGTAACATGGGTTGTTGTAATTCATGTTTTTCAAGACAACCCACATCAGGAAAAACAAATAATAATAATAATATTATAAATAATCAGCGCCACTCGCCGTCTAACGGAAAATCATCAGCAGCAGCAGCTGCAGCTGGTTTTGCCGGAGACAGCGGTGGGGTGCCGGTTTTTTCGGAGTATTCATTGTTAGATTTAAAGGGTGCAACAAATAACTTTAGTTCAGAATTTATTGTATCCGAAAGTGGTGAAAAAGCTCCAAATGTTGTTTATAAAGGCCGTCTTCAGAATAGAAGATGGATTGCTGTTAAAAAGTTTTCTAAAATGGCTTGGCCTGATCCCAAACAGTTTGCGGTATCTCTCGTTTTCCTTTGTTTTTTTTTTCGTTTATCGTATTTCGGTTGATATGATTTTGAATTGATTTGAATGGCATTGATTTGGGTACTAGGGTTTACTGTTTGTTTTGATGTTTTTTTGTATAGGGTTTACTGTTTATATGTATTGGTGGTTTTAATTCGAATGGCATTATGTTTGTGTTTTTAAGTTTACTTGTGCGAATGTGATGCGATGATTGATTGTGCATTTTGGGTGATTCGGGGTTTTTCGTTACTTGAACTTTTTAGGGGTTTTAGAGTAGTGTGTTTGCTTATATATGTTAGTGAAATGTTGATAACCGGTGCATTTGGGTGATTCGGGGTTTTTCGTTACTTGGACTTTTTAGTGGTTTTAGAGTAGTGTTTGTACTTATATGTTAGTGAAAAATGTTGATAACTGATGCATTTGGGTGATTTGAGGTTTTTCGTTACTTGAACTTTTTAGGGGTTTTAGAGTAGTGTGTTTACTTATATATGTTAGTGAAATGTTGATAACCGGCTATGCTAACTGGTGTAAATGTGATGGCTCAATAAAATACATGGAAGCCATTGTTCATACCTGTTCAACTCTCTTACTCTAAGAAGAGTGCGGTGACCATATTTCTAAAATCCTCTCTTGATGAACTAAACTGAACTACATGTCTAAAGGCTAGCCCCAAGATTGTAGCCTTATGAGTGTACCCTGGGTTAACCACTAGGCTTGCAAGATATGTTTTTTGAAAGTGAATTATGGAATTGACTAATCAAAGTTAGATAATGGGTTCATGATGTCTTTGCATTTGTGGCTCAGACCTGATATTCAGCTTTGATGGTGATGATTGTAAAAGTTCGATTATATATAAGAGATAGTAGGTGAAATAAATTAGTTTCTCTGCAACCAGGTTATCCAATTTGAGAAGTTGTTAATCAGTGCTTTATGTGAGCTTAATAATTGTTGATAAATAGTTGTGGGTTATAAGGTAGTAAAGTGACTGTATTTTTTTTCTTCTTAAATGGATTAGCCTGATTAATGGTATACGGTTAGGAATCAAGCCATTTCTTATGCAAAAAGGCTAGCCATTTCTTATGCAAAATAGGCTAAAAGAACACTTGGGATAGTATTAGATGATATCTGATTTTATTTTTTTCCTGAAGGATGAAGCATGGGGAGTTGGAAAGTTGAGGCATAAAAGGGTGGCAAATTTGATTGGATATTGCTGTGATGGGGACGAGAGGCTACTTGTTGCAGAGTATATGCCTAATGATACTCTAGCCAAACACTTATTTCACTGTATGTCTTCAAAACTATACTTCTATATTTGTGATCCTGCTTCCAATTTTTAAAATTATACCAGGTATCGACCTCTTTATGTATAAATGCCTAAATGGTGTGATGTGGGGTTATGGTTTATCTCTCCTGAGTCACATAAACGAATGACTTAATTGGCTCAAACGGGTCAAGCAGGTTGAAAATCATCCAAAGTTTATTATTTACACCTTCCTAGATTTATGATTGATGTATATCGAAAAGCTCGATTGTTATGGTAATTCTAATAAAAATATATATATATGCAATTATATTTTATGCATCAACTATTTATGAAAAATGAACCTGATCAGAAAATATGTTTTGACTCATTACCGGAGCTGCCCATTTTACCACCTCTAAAGTTTGCTATAGTTATTTGGCCTTTTTGAGTTATATATAAATACTTATGGTGGTAGCTAATAGTTTATTGAATAGTCGTGCCTAACAGAGAAGTCTCTAGATTCTGGAAAGCGTTTGATTAGAGTTGGCAATTCTTATCCGTGTAGCCATGGATGAGTTGATTTTAATTGTGATCACCTCCAACATGTCATATGAGACAAATGAAAATATCTGCTAAAGTTTTTGGGATTCAGCTCAACTGGACATTTAATGCCCCTTATGTCTTTCAGCCAAATGTTGGTCATGGGTTCGACAACTTTGAAATGCTAATTGGGAATTCCTTGCCAATGAGTTGGGGCACGGGGGTTTTCTCTAGCATTTAGCTGTTCCCCTCCGGAACGGTAGTGGGACTTCCACTGCCTGTCATGCCTTCGGATTGACTGTGCTGTTGATGTGGCCGATCTTTACCAGATAATGAAGAGGCAATGCCGCTGAGTTCATTCACCATTGCTGTTCAAAAAGAAAATACATATCTTCTAAAAGATGAAGGGTGAAATGGGTCGAATGGCTCAAACATGGATTTCGTTCAAATATTTTTTACAGAATCAGTTTATTCATATATGAGATCACTATTGTAAATTTGTGATACTATTGTTTGTAAGTTGATGATAACACAAATTATTTGAAAATATTGGAACTCAAGAACTCAAATTCTCTCTGTGATGTCTTTCACAGGGGAGAATCAAACAATTGAATGGGCAATGCGTTTACGGGTTGCTCTGTGTATTGCTGAAGCTTTGGATTATTGTAGCACTGAAGGTCGTCCATTGTATCATGATTTGAATGCATACAGAGTTCTCTTTGATGAGGTGATGCAGTCTTTTACTTTTCCTTATACTGATAATATGTTCTTTCATCCAAATAGAATGTCTTTGAGAATCTAACATGAAGTACCATTTTGGAGACGATTTTAAAATACTAACATTTATATATTGACTAAAAAATATGGCAGAATGGGGATCCAAGGCTTTCATGTTTTGGCCTGATGAAAAATAGTAGGGATGGAAAAAGTTACAGCACCAATCTCGCATATACGCCTCCCGAGTATTTAAGAAATGGTACAATCCCTTGACTTTGCTTTTTAATTTAGTTCACAATAAAAACCCTGTGTACGTTTTTGTCAAGCTACTTTTCTTCTACTCCATATTGTTTTTAAGCCTCTTTTAATTTGCTAGTGTTGATGTCCAACATGATGCTGCATTGTGGTTTTGCTTTACTTTCCACAATATGTTAGAAAATTGTTACCATAGGGTTATGGTGTGATATAGGAGGTGAACTATGCAGCCAGATCTAGAAGTTTAAAACGGGTCGGATGAGTGGTAATATTTTAGGGCGGATCAGGATGTGTCATGATACTCTATATAACCTTTATTTTTTGGCTTGAATTGGTGGAATTTGTCACCTCTATATTAGATGGAATAGGTTGCCTGATAATTGTTGTTTCCCATACAGGGAGAGTTACTCCTGAAAGTGTTAGTTTTAGCTTTGGGACTGTTCTTTTGGATCTTCTGAGTGGAAAGCATATTCCCCCGAGTCATGTAAGTAGTCTTGGAGTTGTTATTTAATGATTATACAATACATATAACTGGTAATTATCGATACATGTTATTCTAATGCTACACGACTGAATTACTTCCTGTTGTATCCTGTAATCAACTCTAATGTTGATACTGTAACTAGCAAAATGGTGGGTCAGGTAAGGTAAAAATGGGTTGCCACAACATGCTTTGTTTGTTTAATACTTGTCAGCTTTTATATAAAGAATTAGTGTCAATTAAGATTGTGAAAACTGAAAAGTGTTAGTTTAGTAATAATATATAATTTCTGTAGAAAATGGTTTGAGGTTTTACGTAATAAAATCATACCTTGGGGAACTTTTGACCTATTTGATCCATTTATTTTTTAGATTTACTCATTTGAGATAAAACATGACCTGGGAGCATTTGGATACGGATCCAAACCATTAAAAGTTAACTTGTCAAGATTCCAGTTATAGTTGATGACCTATATATTTAATGTTTGTAAATATACTCGCCTTGCTGCAGGCACTTGAAATGATTAGAGGAAAAAACATTCTGCTATTGATGGATTCACATTTGGAGGGTAATTTTTCAACAGAGGAAGCAACTGTTGTTTTTGATCTTGCTTCAAAATGCTTGCAATATGAACCAAGGGAACGACCAAATACCAAAGATTTGGTCACTACACTATCTCCATTGCAGAACAAACCAGATGTCAGTCCCTACGTCCCTTGTGTTCTACTAAATTGATGTATCTTAATTTCTTTAATATTATATGTTATGTGTGTATGTAGATGTGGAGATTTGGATCCGTTAACCTAAAAATGGTTCATTATGGCTGTATTTATCTAAGGTTAGGTAGGGAAAATCTAGAAAAAGTAGGTGAATAAAAGAACATATTTTTATTTGAAAGGCAAATAAATGGTTTAAATGGATGAGGTTTTCCAAATTCATGTTAGCCAGCAAGGATTCGATCAGAACATTTCCCTTTCCATCTTCAAGACTGTACCTAGCAGGATTCAATCCTGAGACCTCTTGTATAGAGGTACAAAATGTTAACTTCTTGGCCACCTTGGAGGTGGTTTAGAAGGCAAATAAACTACACATATCTACAAATAGTCCACCGTGCAACTATAACCTACAACCTATTGGTTGATGAGACATACCACTAGGACCAAGGACAATGGGTTAGAAGTTCCAAACCGGGAAATGATTAATCCTCCTAACCAAATAGCCTAATTATCCTCTTAACTATTGGATGATGACATGTGGAAAAATCATGGGGCAAGATTAGGAAAGAGAATTAGTGGATACCACATGTCACCTCCTTAATGTATTAGGAGGATTATTAGGCTATTTGGTTAGGAGGATTTATCATTTTTCGTTCCGAATATATACAACTTCCAGATTGTTTTTACCCAAGGTAGATAGATTATTATTTGTGGTAGTTTATTTTTTATAGTCATATTCTTGTTGTTTATAAAATTTAAATAAAAGTAGGAGAAAAAGTGATGGCTGGTTAACCCAACTAGACCCATTTTGACCCGTATCCAAGAACAACTTTTTAGACTTTTTATCCAAGCTACCAAGCTTTATCTTGAACTGTTTAAACTGGAAGAATATGAAGAACTCCCTCTAAAACTGAAACGGCTCAAATTGGTTGATCGGGGAAAAAGCTTGTATTCAAATAGTTTTTTCTTTGTTTATTTTTATTAAAAAAAGAAAATATTTGCTCATACAGTATAGTTTTTATAATCATATTACATCAACCCTATCTGACTATGCTAACAAATAGCTACACATTCCAAATTGGTATCCAACCCACCCTCTGCAAGTTATTTGTGGCCGCAACAGTTCTAACTTTTCAACTAAATTATAAACTAAAGGCCATATATTTGCAGGTTCCATCTTATCAGATGCTTGGGATCCCAAAACATGAAGAAGCACCAGCTACACCACCGCACCCTCTCTCTCCAATGGGTGATGCGTGTTCAAGGATGGATCTCACAGCCATCCACCAGATATTAGTGATGACACATTATAAAGATGATGAAGGGACCAATGAAGTAACCAAATCTAAACCTCTGATTCTGCTACAAATTCTTAGTTTTCTGCTTCTGATGTTTGTATTTGGATGAAAATTGTTTCAGCTTTCTTTTCAAGAGTGGACCCAACAAATGAGGGATATGTTGGAGGCAAGGAAGCGTGGGGATCTAGCTTTTCGTGATAAAGATTTCAGAACAGCAATCGATTGTTATTCTCAGGTACAATGTTGGCCCGATATAGTTTTATTAATTAGTACTTCATCTCTGGTAGACGGTTTGGGTAGTGAGCCAGCTCCAAGTTTTCTTTCCTTTTTTTTGAACTGCAAAATAAAGCCGCTTAAGAGTCACCGTTAGTTTGCCGTTCAAATTTCAAAGGAACGCCTAAAGTATGATTACAAAAGCTAAGTTGTTGAAGTAATAATCTGGTGGATTAAATATATTGATTTAGGTAGTTGTATGCTAAAAAAATTCTTCAGGCAGGTTGTTTACGAACGTCTATAGTGAGCTGAAGGCTTGAGAGCATTAAGAGTCACTAGTTATGTAGTTAAGGACCGAATTTTGAGTGTTTCGTTCAAGGTCCGGGATATGAAATATCGGTTTTTTCGGTGGGATTTTGGTAAATTTAATATTCAGAAAATAAAAATTTTACTTGGTAGAAATATCAAAAATCAAGCTTGAAAGTGTCAATATTTGATAGATTAGCGATAATACTTGTTAAAGTTAGTGTTTCTTATCTTATGCTGTGTTTATGTTTCGACAATAATAAAAAAATTTAAAAAAACTGGGAAAACCGAAATCCAACTGAAATTTTGGACTGAAATCAGCGGGATTTCAGAATTTGGACCGTAAGTCCGTAATATCACCGAAAATCTCGGAAACGAAAATAGGGAACGAAACTTGGACTAGGATCCCCGTCAATGACCGAAAACTGAGATCCCATAGGGATCTCACTGAAATTGACTACTTAGGTCACTAGCCTTATACCTGTGCAATGCGCCAGAGATGGTGTAGTAGTTTTTTTTTTTTTTTTTTAAGAACGGAAAGTGTTAGATGTTAATGATTTGAACCCCAACAGTGACATCTAAGGTGAAGAAGTGATGGTTTGTTGGAGGCTGTGTGTGGGTTTGTTAGGCAAAAGAGAAGAGGGAAAGAAAAAGAAGGATGGATTGAGGAATTTTAGTTGGTTTTGAGTGCTTGTAGGAAATCAAGAATCCAACTTTCATCTGTTGTAATCTCAATAGGTGGGTAAATGCAGTAAGTCAATAGCCAATGATTAAAAGCCTCAGCCCACTACGTTTAATCAAGCCTCAATCAGAAGATCCATTTTGTGTAACTTCACTAAATAGTAATTACCAAAGTTTAGTGAGCCCATTCAAGTCCATTGAGTTGACAGATACCATCTGTAATGCAAGTCCTGATTGGCCTTTTTAAGTCACATCTTTAGACTATGATAGAGCTATAGTAACGTGCAACACTAGACTTTGTGCTCATCATATTCATAGTTCTAGCTTTGACCTGTAGAGAGTCTTCGTAACGTTCTTCTATAGAGTATATAGACAATGATGAAATAATGTTTCTATGTCAACATTGTTATTGCATATAAAATTTTGAAAATGGCAAAAATATTGTTTGGCGTTCTAGTTTATGTATATCAACTGATTTCCTGTGACTAGCTTCGCTGAAAGATTATTTAGAATATTATTTAATTAGTTTGACGGAGTTCGTTATATAATCATTTTTCTATACTAGTTAGATTGCTTTTTATCATGAGTTATTATAAATTTATTACTACATAATTTTGATATTGCTGGCCAATAAACCATGGTTGACTTGGTAACACGTCCATCTTTAAACTATTCCATGGCCTTCATGTAGGTCTAAATTATAAATTATTTATGAAAAGGTTTTTGTCTGTATGTTATACAATACAGATACCTTTTTTATTTTATTTTTTCCGTTTACTGCAGTTCATTGATGTGGGCACTATGATATCACCTACGGTATATGCAAGGCGTAGTCTTTGCCATCTCATGTGTGATCAACCCGATGCTGCTCTGCGAGACGCAATGCAAGCACAATGTGTCTACCCTGAATGGTCAACCGCCTTTTACATGCAAGCGGTTGCTCTTGCTAAACTAGATATGCACAAAGATGCAGTTGATATGCTAAATGAAGCTGCAACCCTGGAAGACAAAAAACGAGCAAAATGATTCTATTGTTGTTTTGTAAGAGCAATTGTCGATTGTTGTTGTCGATAAATAGTTGTGTTATAATGAGAGGGAACATCTTAGTTCATGCGGGAATCAACCGTCTTTTCTTCTATTAATTTTCATTTTGTCAATCCTGAATTGTGAAGCAAACATGTACATTAATATCTATGTTAGCGGGTGTTGGATGTGCAATTTGAAAATGATTTATGTGATTTTGAATAACCGGATTAAGGTAAATTAGTTGCAAAACAACCGGTGGTATGGCATTTTGTTGTAATTTACCATTTTCAGTTTGTAATTATAATAATCAACAATTGACTTGGTGTTTGACAGATAATAACTTTGAACAGGTAGATAGGAAATCAGCTTGAAAGACCAAAGTTTATAAAAATAATGTAATTTTCTTTGGTCATGCTTATTACCAAACAAACTTTGCAATATATTTAGCTATTAAACGTTTGTCTGAAGTCAATATTATCTTATAAAAAGACTATGTGACTCTAATTGACTAATTGAAAATGCCCAAGTCAAACACAAATTGAAAACTCAATCCTAACATGTGATTTAACAACTTGAACCCAAACCGCCAACCTAGTTAAAAATAGGTGTAACACCTTTCAGGTTAAAAATGTCAAACATGTTGATTTTCAGATCAAATGGGTCGATGTGTTGGTGGTTTTTAAGGTTGTTTCCAGTCAAATAAATTGGTTTCAAGTCATACAGGTCAAATGAGTTGACATTTTTTAAGTTAAGTTGATTTCCAGTTAAAGAGGTTGGTGGATCAACCTATAATTGAAATAAATATTACTTCAAATATATTCTCGAGTTGGTGGATTGTTAATTCAAATAGCCAACCTAAACCCGGTTAGGAAAAAAGGCTGGCGGGTTAACTGATTGTAAATTATATAACCCTAACCTTATATCTTTCGGGTCGAGTCAAACATAGTCAACCCTACTTTTCTTTTTTCTTCCTTTGTAGACATTATTACTGTCCAAACGAAGAGTCACATCCCTTCAGACTCTGAAGGTCAGAGACATTATGGTGGAGAAAACTCTTAGCAAGATTTTACATTCAGAACATGAATTGCAGAATACAAATTACATATTGCATCTATAATACTTAAAATAGTGAAATATCAACGAAGATGTTCTTGTATTGTTCATACGAGCCGATAATCTAGCTGTCAGATTTAAACTTTCATAAATAAAAAGTGTGAAATTTAGGCAAGATGGAGTTCAGTTTTGGTGTTTTGCCATCAATCAAAAGACTTATGCATTCTTCTCAATCATCCATCTACTGTACTATCTCTCTAAGGAGTACATTGAGGCGTGTAGATGCATGGTTTTAATGTGGGTTGTAACTATAGTTGCCGCTTTTTTCAGAAGTGTCTTGAGGGTAAATCATTGAAGGTACGACTCTAGCTCCAAACGAATTGCAAGCCATGGCCACAGAGTTTTGTTTGTGACTTGTGAGACTACTATCTTTCAGTTTTGAAATCCATATTAGGCATTGAAAACTAGCAACAGCAAGTGTTTCTACGTTTTTCTAGGTTCTAACTTGAATGTCAGTCCAGTTATTGAGCATATGCAATAGCTTATTAGACAAGCTTGTTAATTTGGGATCTTCGGCTTAAAATATGATGGCAATAGGGCAATGGCATCTCTATCCATGTTAATTAGTAATTAAGGAAGCCTAATAACTTTTGGGCTTGATTTTAAGTTAAACTGACCCATTGTCCTTGGGTGCCAGAGATCTCAATACACTACAATTAACACATAGCTGATGTGAATCCTTTTTCAATAATGCAAACGAACATTGTGGCAAACTAGATATATATAGCTTCAACATAATAAGTAACTAACATTAGTTTTATCAAAAACACAAGTAAAGCACCTAATTGATGTGATGACAGCACAAAATTAGATATGAAAAATCATACCCGAAACTATAAAGCTGAATTACACACCTGCAAAAGATGCAATGAATGGAAAGGTGTGGAATTTAGTCAAATGTGTATCCATATTGCAGAGGATGTGGAGAGTCTTCAACAAAAGATTGTACTTTACAACCTTCCCACATGGCTTCATCACAATGAACGATTCGTCTTCCCTTTCGCCCAGCACTATTGACAGGACATCGAAACGAAACTTTACAGTAGACTTCTTCCAGGTTTCAAAGAATGTCGATATACTGTCTTCATATTTAACAATGTATTTCAATGACCACCCAGAATACCCATTCCCCATCTCATAAATATTCAAGTGTTTGTTAAGAGGATCACCCGCACAAGCAAATAACAAACAACCACAAGACTCAAACAACTCTTTATAGCTGTACCTATCCAACGTTTTTGGGGGTTCTGTGGTTGTATCGTGTGGATGCTCTACATCTAACTTGAAATGCCTAACTTGATTCTTAAAATCTAGCCAGTGAATTGCATCATCCCAATATACTCCCCTGTGAAACAGCCCGCAATACCATTGCAGAGGCAATGAATTACCAATTATCCAACAACCTCTTTCTGAAAAGTAAATCCATGTTAAAATAGAACTTTCTTTGGGTATCTCTCGAATATGCAGTACTTTGTAGTGAGGTGATTTTGCAGGATCAAAACCCAATCTCATATTGTCCATGAATCTAGAGATTTTCAAACCATGTACTTGTGGGAGCATCTTAAACATATTTATAGACGGATTGTATACACAAATCTTGCCGGGATCATTCCTGATAACACACAAAACCAAACCATTGCAGGACTGCAAAACTTCCACATTACTGGCATCCATGCCAAAACACCCAAAAGTGAATGCTGATGATTTTTTCTTGCCCGCAGGGATTCTGCTATCCAACGAGATGAAATCGTGTTGAAAGTGGTTATGTTCAGAATTTATTTGCTGCAGAAAGAGACCAGATGGGGGATGGATATATGGAAAGCGGGTGAGGCGTAGATTGAAGAATGCAGGGGAGGTGATGAGAGATAACCAGCGTTTGGATACGGATTTGAAGAAAAAGCGGGAGATAACAGGCAATTGGAGTAAGATTTCGATCAGAAGGTCGTCGTTGAACACGACTTCTCGTATAGATGATGAAGGGACTGATCCATCATGATCTCTCATCATCGTCCTTTTGGATGAGGATACTCTGTTATCACTGTCGTCCATGGGATGAGAACACAAATCACACCCAACTCGCATTTAGTCTGTGCAATCGGATTACATATGATTTGTCAAAAGCAGCATGGTTGGATCAGTGGTAAACACCCTTGCCTCTGGAGATAGAGGTCATGGGTTCGATCCTCATCCCATGCAAAGGTTGGAGGATCTTTTCTACCATTTAGGTAGAAACTGGAAGCAGCCTCTCTTCTTAGGTAGAGGTAAGGTCTGCCTACATCTTAACCTCCTCCATACACCGTCGAGGTATTGGGGATCAAAACCCGCGGAAGGCGGCACTGAGCAGTTACTTAACCGAAGATAATGTCGGCACAATATAATTATTTTTGTAAAAACAACCAAACTATTAAACTTACCTTATCAAATATAAATTATTTAACATTCAATTTTTTTCTTATTATTTTTGTCACAACTAACCAAAAATATAATGTTTGGGTTATCTAATATCCAAACATAAAATAAATTCATCATTTTGGTAAAAACTCAAATTAGATGATGGTGTTTTGCGGCCCATTAAACAACCCCGTTCAATTATTTAATCGACTAATTAAAAAAAAATTACGGTGATGAAGTGTTTCACATATACCTCACTTTGAATCGAGTACGAATTTTGTTGGGTTCTTATCCGTTGTAATCACTTAGACCCAAAAGCCAATCAGTGACATAATTATAAATAGAAAATCACATCAGAGAGTTAATCATACGCTTTTGCAAAATTGATTTTAAATAAGAGCAATTTCTTTTTTTTTTTTTGTACCACACAACCACCTCCTTAAGAAATAACGGCCAGTCTAACATTTTACATTCTGATCATATATTATAGAATACAGATTACATCTAATTCATCAATCAAGAGGCTTATGCATTCTTCTCAATCATCCATCTACTATCCCACCTCTGAAAGGAGTATGTTCAACAGGCATTTAGATAAATGGTATTAAGGAACGATAGTTGTCGCCTTTTTCAGAGGTGTCTCAAAAGTATTTCATTTAAGTTAGGCTATTTAGGATCCTGAAGGAAAACGCTAGGCATGGCCACGTACAAAGTTTTGTTTCTGACTTGTGAGACTACTATCTTTCGTTCCTGAAATCCAAATTAGGCATTGAAACTAGCAACTGCAAGTGTTTCTAGTTGTTCAGCTTGTTAATTTCGGATTTAAGGCTCACAATATGGCAACCAAGTAATAGCATCTCCATCCATGACTAATTTACTAGTAATTACAAGATCCTAATAACTTTTGGGCTTTACATGAAGTACAATTAACATAGTGTTGCGAATCCTTTTGTCAAAAGTGCAAACGAACATTGTGACAAATTTTGGGCAACAGCTTCAACATAATGAGTTATTAACAATAGTGTTACCGAAAACATAAGTAAAACAGCTAATTAATATAGTGACAGAACAATATCAGATATGAAAAATCATACCCGAAACCAGAAAGCTGAATTACACACCAGCAAAAGATGCAATGAACGGAAAGGCGCTGATAGGAGTCAAATTTGTGTGAATACCATAGAGCACGTGGAGAGTCTTTGACAACAGATTGTATTTTACAACCATTCCAAGTAGGTCCATCACAACGAAAGATTCCTCTTCTCTTTCTCCCACCACCATAAACAGGACATTGAAATGAAACCCCACTGTAGACATCTTCCAGGTTTTAAGGGATGCCTCTATACAGTCTTCATACTTAATAATGTATCTCACTGACCAAGAATACTCATTCATCCTCTCATAAATTTTCAAGCGTTTGGGATGAGGATAGGCATCGCTTGCAGCAAGTAACAAACAACCGCGAGACTCAAACAACTTTGGATGAATTTTCCGATGCAAAGTTTCTGGGAGTTGTGTTCTTGTAATAATGACTCGATGCTCTACATCTAATTTGAAATGCATAACCCGATTCCTATCATTAATCCAATTAATTGCATCATTCCAATATACTCCGTTGTCAAAATGCCCGCGAAACCTACTAGAATGAAATGTATTACCAATTCTCCAGCAACCTGTTTCTGAAGAGTAAATCCATGTTGGAAAGAGATTTTGTGGTCGCGTGACTTTCACTCGAATACGCAGTACTTTGTAGTGAGGCGATTTTGTGGGATCAAAAGCCAATCTGTATTTGTCCAAAAAACCCTCTAATGTCAAACGCTGTACTTGTGGGAGCATCTTAAACACATTAATGGATGGATTGTATACGTAAATCTTGTCAGTTGCACTAGACCTCATAAGACACAGAACCAAACCATTGCAGGACTGCAAAACTTCCACATTACTTGCATTTGAGCCAAAACACACAAAAGGGGATGCTGATGTTTTTTTCAGCTTACCCCGGGGGATTCCGCTAACCAAGGACACAAAATCGTGTTCAAAGTGGTCATAGTCAGAATTTGTTTGCTGCAGAAAGAGACCAGACGGGGGAGGGATATTTGGAAAGCGGGTGAGGTGTAGATTGAAGAAAGCAGTGGAGGTGATGAGAGATAACCAGCGTTTCGATACGGATTTGAAGAATATGAGTGTGAGAACAGGCAAGCGGAGTAAGATCTCGATCACGAGGTCGTCGTTGACCATCACTTGGTCTACGGATGATGGAGTGACTGATCCATGTCCATCGTCATCTCTCATCGTCGGTCTTTTGGATGATGATACTCTGTTACCACTATCGTCCATGGGATGAGAACTCAAATCAACACCCACTCGCATTTTCCAAATTTAATGGCACAAATATAAGGATATTATTATTTTGGGATAAGTATCCTGAAATATAACAAACTTTAGACGAACGTTTATAGTAGAAAATAACTAAAGTTTTGTGTATTGTATGTAAACAACTTTAAAAAATGTTTATTGTATGTAAGAAAACATACGTGACAACTATATAAAGGTGCCACTTGTCTGATTTTAATTGGTTGAATACATTTTCTTACATACAATAAACATTATTTTCGAGTTCACACAACTTTAGTTACTTCCTAGACATTCGTTCAAAGTTTGTTATATTATAAAATACTTATCCCTATTATTTTTGTAAAAAGAACCAAACTATCAAACTTATCTTATTAAATAGAAATTACTGTATTTAACATTCAATTTTTTTTCTTTTAGGATTTTTGTCCAGCCAAAAGTATAATAATGTTGTTACGTATAACTAAACACAAATTAAATTCATCATTTTTGGAAAAACCCAAATTAGATTATGGTATTTTGCGGCCCATCAAACAACCCCATTTAATTATTTAATCGACAAAATTCAATTAAAATATATAATAAATAAAATATGGTAATGAAGGGTTTAACACATACCTCACTTTGAATCGACTATCAAATGCAGAAGCCTACTTCTCCTACAAAAAGATGCAAACCCAATAATTCTTATTAACCTTGTAGCTATTTTTCACAATCTCAGTTGCCAAATTTACCCGAAGTTGATGATCATTAATAGTGCAATTAATTTTATTTTCAGCCAAAATAGAGATTTGAAATGGTCTTCACAAATTCTTTAAAATGTATGTAAACATATAGTAACTTGGGTGTTGTTTAAAGAATTTTTAATGGTTTTCACAAATTTTTTAAATGTTTAATAAACATCTTCTGTAGTGAAGAACCCATATATTGGCCGGTTCCAATGCCATGTCATGAATATGAGAAGAGACAGTGTGGATGGCGTGGTTGGATTATGTACGACTACACATTTTTTCCCTATAAAAAATAATAAAAATTATTTTAGTTCATTCAAAAATTTTTATCTTAAAGATCGTACATCATTAAACGAAAAAAATATGAGCAGGAACAGTCTTACATAATAGAAAATAGAAAATCACATCAGAGAATGAATCAATTTTTAAATAAGAGCAATTCCTTTTCTTTTTACACAACCACCTCATTAAGAAATAACGGCCCGTCTAATTCCTTTTTCGCAAGCTGATTGCTCCATGCTGATCACATCTTCTAAACAATTGGCCATTTAGCAATAAATTTATAGGGATTAGTTTCCTCGAATGTCAGAAACTTTGAACGAATGTCTATAGTAGGAAATAACTAAAGTTGTGTGTATTATAAGTAAACAACTTTGAAATAATGTTTATTGTATGTAAGAATTTCGTTTCAACCAATTAAAATCTAACAAGTCGCACCTGTATATGGTTGCCACCTATGTTTTCTTACATACAATAAACATTTTTTCAAGTTGCTTACATACAATACACATAACTTTAGTTTTTTCCTACTATAGACATTCGGTCAAAGATAGTTACATTTTTTCAAGTTGCTTACATACAATACACATAACTTTAATTTTTTCCTACTATAAAAATGGGTCGAAACAGGGTTGGTTCAAAACAGGTAACTTTTATAACTGCACAAGTTAGGTCAGCCAGCCTTTTGTGTCATTCTTTCTTAAAAACGTGCAGAGTTAATGTATCAAAATATGATTCAGAAATCATGTTATTAGGAAAAACACATCAGACTATCAACCCATTTCTTTTTGAACCCGTACTTTGTAATTTACCCGTTTGGCCCATTGAATATACACATAACCAAATCAAAAATTTTTCTGGATTAATGGTCAAATGTCATATCTGTTATTTCTAAACTGATTGGATAATGAGCATACTGCTTTAGACGTTTTTTGACTTTTTTTTTTATACAAATGTTTTGATAAGTTTAGTTCAGTAGGCTCGTCCATAATTGGGCTTCAATAAAGCAAAAAAATGAAGACAATTTCGATAAGTTTAGTTCTCTGCATCCCTTACAAACACTTGAGTTCAAGTATTAATTTGGGAAAAGAATGCAAATAAAGAGAATGATTCTTTACTTGCACAAAAAAATGGCTAAACGGGGAAATGGTTTGGGGTTTTATGACTGTTCTGTTTTTCCTTGCAATCCATAGTTCCTACATTTCAGTATTCAAAAACTTAAGAAACAAAGCTTCTATATAAACAAAGAAGAAAACAAATTCTTAAGGATGCTATTACGACCTATCGTCACTAAACCTCCTCCATGAAGTGAAGTCAGGTTTTATGATAGAATCTAAGTAAACCAAATGATATATTAATGACCATTGCTTCCTTTGTTTGATTTCAATTTGTTTCAGGCTGGAAGATATGACTTGGATGGCTTGTTAGCTTTCAAGAATTGCAAATTATGAACCTTACACAACTTGTTAAGATTTTTATGGGTTATAGATTCTTATGTATTGAATGGCTTGTTAATTAGTTTTTATGGGTTATTGATTTTTATTTCCTGAATGCATGGTTTTTGTCTAAAATAAGTAAGCACACATTAATTTTTTGGGGTCATAAAGTTTTCCAATTATTATTTTCATTTTGTACAGGTGGTTATAATATGCTTTAGTAATTGCCATTATGTAATTATATATATATATATATATATTGTATTTATATAGACATAATCTTAACATTTAGAAATGTGAATAATTATCTATAAAACCTTGCATTTACAAGTGTGAAAAATCATTAAAAAATCCTCATATTTGGAGGTGTGAAGAATTAATTCAAAATCCCAACACTTTGAGGTGTGAGGAATCATACAAAAAAGGAATTACTTCAAAATCCTACATTTTAAGGTGTGAGGAATAACACAAAATTATCACACTTAGAAGTGTGAGAAATTACTTCAAAATCATGACATTTAAAAGTGTGAGGATTATTTCAAGTTAATCACATTTTAAATTGTGTGACACCTATTTTCTTCGCATATCAATCAAATGCGAACTTTATAATTCTTCACATTTAAAAGTGTTTATATATGCTTTAGAAATTGTTAACATATGAAGAATTTGTTGTAGTGGTTTTTTGTTTCTTTTTTGTTTTAGTAACTATGGGTATGGAAATATTTCCTGTTCTCATCACCTTTATCCCCCATCTCTTAAAACTAGTCATTTCCCGATAGATAATTTTAGGGCGTCATTATTAGTTGAAATAAATCTTCTTAAGTGAAATACTGGTATGTTTCGCGTAAATCCATTTCACTAAAAAGTAAACAGATAATATCGTTTGCCTCTAGGTATTACGAAATCTTTACAGGGGTCACGAAATCTTTACAGGGATCAAAAAAGAAAGAACTAGGAGTTCAAGTCTGAACAAAAATAATATGTGAATCAATCAAAAGGCTTATGCATTCATCTCAAATCAATCAATCTATTTAAGCGAATTACATGATCACCTCTTTAATACTTAACAAGATTTTACCTTCTGATTCTGATCATCATGTATTAGAGAATACTATTTACATATATTGCATCAATCATAAGGCTTTTATGCATTCTTCTCAATCATCCATCTACTGTCCCATCTCCGTAAGGAGCATTTAGATAAACGGTAGTATTAAGGAAGCCTTTTTCAGAGAATCAGAGGTGTCTCAAAAGTATTACATTTAAGTTAGACTTTTTAGGATCCTGAAGGAAAACGCTAGGCATGGCCACGTACAGAGTTTTGTTTCCGACTTGTGAGCCTACTATCTGTCGTTCCTAAAATCCAACTTAGGCATTGAAATCTAGCAACTGCAAGTGTTTCTAGTTTTTCAGCTAGTTAATTGGGATTTAAGGCTTACAATATGGCGACAGAGTAATAACTTTTGGGCTTTACATGAAGTACAATTAACTTATAGCTAGTGTTGCGAATCCTTTTGTCAAAGGTGCATACGAACATTGTGACAAATTTTAATTAAACTGGTGAATTGTATTGATATATCAAAGCATTTACAAAAAAATCAAAGAACATGGCCATAGTCAGGCCTTATACTACTACCACCTACAAGCATTCTACCAACTATATCAATATACTAAACTATACATACCTCAGCCTTATCAAATGACATTGAAAACAAACCAGATACAACCCCTCAAAACAGAACCAAAATACTCAAAGTATGCTAGAAAGGGACCAAGTAGCTTCATCTTGCACAACTCATTATTCCAATTCGCACACATACTTGAGTCACAAAAATCCAATATCACCTGCCAATCAGACATTATACAACTTTCATATGCTAACCAAACAATTATTCATCCATTGCAGATTCCATTTTCTTGCCATGAGAACCACATTTCCAGTTTTCCTAACTTTCAAAGAAAACAACTTATTTCTAATACAATCCTTTGTACTTTTACTTAAAACTTCCTTATTCCTTCCCTTCTTTTTAAACAATCTCCAATTTCTTTACTGCCATAGAAAGTAAACAGTTGCAGCCACAACAAGCTTATTAATGATCATTCCAATATTATTCTTTGCCTTATTTGCAGCTAGCTCATGCACCACATTTTGAAGATTGTTGCCTTATTTAAACATTGTGAAAATTTTTTAGTAACAGCTTCAACATAATGAGTATAATTAAAAATAGCGTTACCTAAAACATAAGTAAACCACCTAATTAATGTGGTGACAGCACAACGTCAGATATGAAAAATCATACCCGAAACCAGAAAGCTGAATTACACACCAGCAAAAGATGCAATGAACGGAAAGGTGCGGAATTCAGTCAAAGGTGTGTTGATATTACAGAGCATGTGGAGAGTCTTTGACAAAATATTGTATTTTACAGCCTTTCCACGTAGGTTCATCACAACAAACGACTCCTCTTCTCTTCCGCCCACCACAATTAACAGCACAATGAAACGAAACCCCAGGGTAGACATCTTCCAGGTTTTAAAGAATACCGCCATGCTGTCTTCATGCTTAACAACGTATTTTGCTGACCATCGAGAATAGTCATTCCTCATCTCATAAATTTCCATGTGTTCGGGATGAGGATCGCCCGAATAAGCAAGTAACAAACAACCACGAGATTCAAACAACCCTCTATAGTTGTGGTTATCAAAGGTTTCCGGGGTTTTTGCTGTAAGGTATGTGTTAAATTATACATCTTGATCACTCATTAACTTGGAAAGTTTTATTGTTGGTATATTTTGTCTGATTTAGTGCGCCGGAATGAAACAAACTATGCCCAAAAAGTTATAGTGTGCATGAATTAACGTTTTTGTTTATTGTATACATAAACTTAGTAAAAATGTTTAAATCATGCAATGTGTATACGTGGCAGCCCATATGAGCTGCCACGTGTAAATTTTTTTTTTTTTAACAGGCCACGTGTAAGGTTTTGATTGGTCGGTCACAAAAAGTTACATGATATAAACATTTTTACTAAGTTTATGCATACAATAAACAAAAACGTTAGTTGGTGCACACTATAACTTTTTGGGCATAGTTAATTGCATTCCGTCGCACTAAACCCTATTTTGTCAGGTTAAAAAAAAGAAGGACCATCTTTGATTTATGCTGGAAGATAAGAGTTGGAGGACTAAAGATGTAAGAAGAAAGAAGAAGAGGGTGAAGATACAAACATGTCTGCCTATATATTCATAGCTACGGTAGTTGTTAGGGTTGCACAACACATCACACTTTAGGCGATTATTAACGTTATCAAAACCCTAATCCTTTATATCATCACCATGTTTGTTCTGATCGTGATTCTGATTATGTAGCTATGTTGTTGTCCCTTCTCCTTCCCTATCAGTGTTGGTTATTGTAATCTTTTATTGTTGAATGTTCTTGTTTATGTCTGAAACCTCTTTATTCTTTTTAATAAACTAAATCTTTCGACTATATTTCTCGTTAATCTTGTTATTTCATCATGGTATCAGAGCCATAGGCTCGAGATTGTTGAATCGGTTGGATTCTTCATCTTCTCTTATTACCAGATCCATCAAAACTTTTTTTTATTATTATATCCAAAAAAAATAATCTATTTGTTCTTTTTATTTATTGTCCTTCAAAAATATTTTTCAATCTTCTTGTAAAATATTTACATATATTTACTATTTTCTCTCTATAGTTGTTAATATGATGCTTCTGCTTTCTCATTCTCTACTTCTTCCTAATCTTTTATAAGATCTAGGAATTAGAGGCCGAGTATCTTGTTGCCTTTTAAAAAGGGTTCTTATCTTTTTTTACTTTATCCTCTGTTTTTTATTGTTGTGAATCTAACCTTTTCTTGGTAGAAGAGATGGTCCTTGAGTATACCTCTCAAGGCACTATAGTGCTCCTTGAATCTGGCCACTGCTCTTGCACCCTTTAGGTGTTACTTTGCTTCTTGTTTTCCTCTGTACGTCTATGGTTTACTTACTAGTTTAAGGTCTCTAGCATTGCTGTTTTTGTGTTGTTTGTCTATTTGCTTGTGTGACTACTCTTGTTTTGTGTTGTTTGACCATTATCTGCTTATCACTATGGCTGATGTTTTAGATGAAAACTTAAGACCTGATATGGAGGATTTTTAACATGATGTTAATGTTTTTGGCACCCTTATAAGCAAACTTGACTTTGGTGACCCTTTGTACCTACATGCCAGTGACACTACTGGCACACCCTTAATTAACCTAAAATTAAAAGGAACTGAAAATTATAAAGTTTGGTCATGTGCCATGGAACTTGCCCTTGAAACAAAAAATAAAATTGGCTTTATTAATGGAACTTGTGAGAGACCTGATGATAATGAAATTCTGGCAAAACAATGGGATAGATGTAATTATGTGGTTTTATCTTGGATATTGGGTTCTGTTTCTGAAGAGGTCTATCTGGGTCAAATCTTTTGAAAAGAAGCTACTACTGTATGACAGGAACTAAAAGAAACTTATGATAATGTAACAATCGTCGTTTAAAAATATGGATTTTCAAAAAACTTTTAAATAAATAACTTAAAATGCGGAAACGTCCCAATAAAAACTTAATCATTTCCTAACAAAATGGTCAATAAAACATTTGGTGTTACTTTATTGCATCACAACAATAATTTAGGAAAACCCATAATCATAAATTTGATAATAAAAGATATAATAAATGTCGACTAAATAAATGAGAGTAAGACTAATAATGTCATCATCTATAGCAAGATCTACCCAGCCTCACTCTAAGCAAACTTCAATGTCCAACCTAAGGAAACACAACATTTTGAACAAACAAGTGTCAACTTTAAAAGCTGAGTAAGATAACCACGAGTTATAAAACAGTTGCTAGTTAAAACATCTTTTTAAACATTCATACGTATGTCAAGCAATCAACAACATCAACATAAACATCATCAAGCAATAGGAGTGTCATATTCTTACACCAACGTGACTTAGTCGAGAGAGAAATATCTAGATTATTCCCAAACGACAACAACATCTACACACTAGCCTAGCCAAGGCTAGCATGGGTTAAGCTTAACACTTCCAACATCAATTATACTCAAGTACCAACATCTACATTTATTTCAATATTAGGGCCCTTAACGTGTAACGTGACATAACAACCTACTAGAGTCTAGTGTACTACATGTACATGCCATTCAACAATCAAACATCAATCAGCATCATATATATCAATCATTATAATCAACAATAAAAACATACATAAACATGTCACAATTAACCCCTCCCATTGTCCCCATAGCCCAACATACGTACGGGATATAGTTACCAAGGTTTATTACGAAAACGACATTTTGTTGTGTCCCTCATATGACAAAAGTAGTTATCTTACCTCAAATCTCTAACAATATCGTCTGCGAAACAACGCCTACAAATACATTCCACCTCGATAAAAATTTGTAAAAAAAAAACACACAATGGTTCTTTAAATAACGTCTTAGTTATGCTTTTCTCATAACGATCATTAAGTAGTATTTTACTCGTAATATATTAAGATCAAGATAAATTTGTCATGTCACATAGACTATGAGACTTCCCTTTTTAATATAGACAACCATATACATACTCTGTCATGTCTATGCCATGATTTAAGATCAAAGTACATATACACTACAGTATATAATTACATAAAAGGTGGCATATGGGTTTGATTATAATTAAAAGACCATAAGTAGATGTACTGTTGTTTTTATTTTCACACATAAATATCATAGCCATCTCTTTCACACGTAAACAATACAACTCGCACCTAATAGTTAAGCTGCACCAGTTTCGATTTTATTTTGACAAATCTTTGTTTTACAACATGATGTAACTATAAATTCTTTGAATCCCAACTCACGAAAACAACACTTGAAGGTTCAAAAATACGTTTTGTTTTTATAATAATCGATTGATTTGAGCGAGATGAGAAAAGTAGTAGTAAATCGAGCTCTTCTAAAACATGTCTAATTGGTTGAAACTCGACTCAATGGATGTGTATTACATACGTAATGAACGAAAAGTTTGCCTAGCTTATACTCGTGGAACAGAAAAACCAAATACAAAACCAGAATAGAACCCTACTAATAATCAATCTTTTCCATAATACATGAACTCTAAAATATAACTCGTTTATCGTTAAGCGCCATAACTCGATTCGAGAATAGATTACTAAACTCACATACATATTATCAAATAACAATGATCATGCTATACCGTCTTAATCAATCAACTCCTATATATAACATGCGACGACTCCAAGAATTAATACGTTAAAAGACTGGAACGAGGTTTACCTTCAAGATATGGAATTCGAACGAGAATGTAATGTCTTATGATCTAAATCTTGCATCGTTCTTCCTGTTAATTTTTTCCACGTCTCCTAACTTGTAGTTTTAGTTATTGGTCTTCTTACGATAACCCTTCGCAGATTTTTATATATACGAATAAAATAGAATAAAGCTTAAACCCTTTTTATTTATGGTCAAAGTCAAGTGCCACGTCAGCAAAAGTGATGACATGGCACTTGACGGGCTCCGTCTGTTAAAATCTAACGATATACCCTTTATTAGGAATTTTATGAGAATATGATCCTTTAAATAGACGAAAACAAAATAGGTTACCTTTAATAGGAATTTCATATAAATAGGTTACCTTTTTATGGATTTTTCCCTTTTATTTATGGGCCGAGAGATATGACCGGGGGAATTTCTTTTCTATTTGGGCCGATAGATATATGGCCACATAACTATTAGCTTAACTCTCTACTCTCGGTTACTTGCTACTTGTATACATTACATTACAACTAGATGGGTGCCCGCACGATGCGGCGGGAAGAATTTAACGCACGACGGGACGGCAAAAATATTGTATGTTTCACTTCTCTTATAAAAGTAGTGGTCTTATTACATGTGTAACATGTTAAAGCTAAATCGCAAGAGAATACACCCATCATATCAAGATAAATTTGGTATTCATTACCAATTCATCAATATATCTAAATCCAATGTCTAACGCCAAGAGCAAAACTAAGCTATAATTATGTGATAAATTGCAACCCATGTGTGATCTATTTCTAACTTTCACTTGATCTTGAAAGTCTTTGATTCATATTTAAGGATCAAATACCTAGGATCAAATGTAGAAGCCTTATACGAAGATCATGATGATGCAAGTAGCAAATCAATTGAGTCAGCCGTCTTACTTAAACTCAGCGCAATGAACCCTTGTGCGCCCTAATGGGAATCATTATAAGTGAGCTCCCATCTTGAGGCATGCCATTATATGAAATCATAGTTCCCATAGGAAAAGAAGTATTTCCTTAGTTGCTTATATTGTTGATTTTGATTACTCAAGTGGACGCTTTTGATCAAAAGATGTAAATACGTTTCTAGCTTGTACAAATTCACGTATTCTTCATAAAATGAAAGACAATTATATTCTTTTTCAGAAAAAAAAAATAATTCCAATTAAAGAAAATTGAGTATTGGAGTATAAACATGCCTAAACAAAATTAGACAATTAATGGGTGAATTAGAGTAAAACCTTGATGGTTGCAGTTTTAAACATGTCTTCTCTAACAATGTCCATCATCTTCTGTGGAGCTACCATCAAAGTATTTTGTCGTCTCCTTAAAAAGTCATAGCTGCAAAAGCATATAAAAAAGTTGTAAGGGTTTAAACATCAAAAAAATAAAATATAAAGGGATAATATATCTTGAGTAAGAGTTATTTAAGAACGCTTTAAAAAAAAAAACACGATTGCTTCTGTAAAAATCTAAAAAGCCAAAGAAACATTAATGAATATATATATGGTAATATCAAACGCCTAGTTAGCTCCATCAACATTTTGAAAGCATAAAATCACCTAAAGTTGAAGTTAGTCTAACCTTGTATTCATTCTCGATCCAATATATTATATAACGTAACTATTGTCTATCTACAATCAATAATCATTTATATATCAACACAAACTCAATATTTATTCATTTAAAATTACCTCCAAATACACAAACTCAATATTTATTCATTTAAAATTACCTCCAAAAACACAAAACAGTGCATTCATGAAGCAGAGCTCTTCATGTGACCAAAGTATGCAACCTGGAACACAAAGATAATAACAGGAAACTTATATTATATTTGAGGAACAAAAATTTCGGGTAGCAAAGAAATACCACTAAGTTGATTTTGATAAATATAACACTTGAAAACATGATTGGCATTACCATTCCTACAAACCTTTCATCAAGTAATATATTGCTGGACATGATGTCTCGATGGCACAAAAGAGGATCACAGTAGAAACGGAGGTATTCCTTAATGCGTAATGATAAAATGAGGAAAAAAAAGAATGTTCTATAAGTTTAAAAATGCATATCCACATAAATGACAAAATTCTTTTAGATTGTATATTATTATTACCAAACCATTTGTCACCTCAATTGCAACTTGAATTCTTGTCTGCCAATCCATTATTTAGGGAATGGGCGGCTAAAGGTATAAACCTAAGTCGATCTGATTATAATATGATCTTTTAAACTGTTTACCCAAGTCATGCCACTCATAAAGTTTGCTTAAAAAAGTATGCAGGCCACAGAATCATGCCTTTTGACGCAATAATCATATAATTTTGAAACTGCAATTTAGCGGTATGAACATTTGAAGTATGGGATGAATGAGAGTTTTCTTTCTTTTAGATGCAGATAACAATTAAAAATAAAAGTCTTTGGTTACCATTAGAACATTGGAGCTATCAACACAATTTTGAACAAATTTGAATGATATACTTTAGATATACCTGACTTTTAGCGTCAGGACGATAAGTAAAACAT
The DNA here is from genome assembly GCF_010389155.1 of Erigeron canadensis. Classification (NCBI taxonomy): domain Eukaryota; kingdom Viridiplantae; phylum Streptophyta; class Magnoliopsida; order Asterales; family Asteraceae; genus Erigeron; species Erigeron canadensis. The sequence continues at coordinate 2,135,718 of NC_057766.1, read as the reverse complement.
ATTCGGCTTTTATTCTGGACAGCCAATATCTTTGAGGTAACTTGAAGTAAGCCCAAGAGCCTCAGAAATCAACTCGAACAAAGAACACCCCATTTTGATCAATCGTTTCGAGTACTCATCAAGATATCTCTGAAATAAAATGATCAAACAAAAAGGTTGGATCAACTATAAGGTCTCGTAAAAACTTTCCATAAGAACATTTAACTTCAAAAGGTGTTGATCATATTCAAAAATCACAACCGCTATTTGTCTGAAACAGCAGTCTAAAACTTCAATTATCCCATTTGGAGGATGTACTACAACAAATATAGTAAGAACTAAAGTTAGATTATTGATACGCACTATCACACATGATGCAATAAATAATAAAAAAAATTCTCAAAGTCACTAATAAAGAATGACAAATTTGAACTTTTATTATACGCACAGTCATCTCGAATCGATATCAACCAAAAAATACAAATATTTAAACATTACCAAATAAAGAAACTGCTGTCTAGATGGCGCGATTGATGTTTGATGGTGATGGCATGGGTGGCGGCGACTGAGACGACATCTTTTGGGTTTTTATATTTTGATGAGGATATACAATAAGGAATGAAATCGGAAGAGGATACCATGACACACCGATTGAAATAACTCAGGAGAAAATACATGTTAAAATTAATGTATTTCTAGAATAATCTAGAGTTAATTAGTGATGTAATTAGTATAAACTAGAAATTACTAGAGTTGCTTAGAAAGTAATAATGATTAGTATATATATATATATGTTACTAGAAAATACTAGAGGTTTTAAATGGACTATAAGTCCACCGACTTATGAAGCCTATAAATAGGCAAATTGTATCCTAAAATTGTAGTACACAAAAAAAAAAAAAAAAAAAATTTGTATCATTAAAGTGAAGTTCCAAAATCCCTGCCTACATTCTCTATAGTTCACAAACATCTCCTCAACTTTACAACATTTCACTACAAACAATTCCACTACATTTTTAGTCAAACTAATAAACAACTAATCATCATTTTAAATAACTAAAAACTCATCATCAATTCTAACAAGTGGTATCAGAGCCAGGTTGGGCGTTTATTAAAATACACCATGACTACCGTTGGTGCATACAATATTTCCGTTCCCATCTTTGATGGTGACAACTATGATTTTTGGAGTATCCGAATGAAGACATATTTCCAAGCACAAAGCTTGTGGGATATTGTCGAAGTCGGGTTAACAACTCCAAAAGATATCGAAACTCTGCCCGCGGATCAACAGGAAAGACACAACAAAAATATTGTCAGGAATGCCGCTGCTCTAGGTTACATTCAACAAGCCTTGACGCCATCTATTTTTCCACGTATCATGGGAGCTACAACAGCCAAAGAGGCGTGGAAAACTCTTCAAGAAGAATTTCAAGGAAGTGTCAAGGTGAGATCCGTCAAACTACTAACCCTAAGGCGAGATTTTGAAAATCTAAAAATGAAAGATTTTGAGACCGTCAAAGATTACTACTCTAGAATCAAAGAAGTAGTAAATCAAATGAGAGCTTATGGAGACTATATAACTGACAAAAGGATCGTTGAAAAAATACTTATCAGCATGCCTGGAAAATACGATCATGTCGTCACTGCTATTGAAGAGTCAAAAGACATTGAGACTCTTTCCGTAACAGAACTAATGGGCTCTCTAGAAGCATATGAGGCTAGACTGAGTCGGCGAAGTGATGACTCACTTGAAAGTGCCTTTCAGTCTAAACTCAGAATGAGGTCTCAAAAATCTAACAATGAGGGGAAAAGAAATTTTGAAGAAAAATCTAGAAATAGATTTGACCAGAGAAGAAAAAGCTATCCTCCATGTGGTATTTGTAAAAAGATAAACCACTTGGAAAAAGATTGTTTTCATAAAGGAAAGCCACAATGCAATAACTGCAAAAGATTTGGACATCTAGAAAAAGATTGTCGTCTAAAACAAAATCATCGAGCTAACTACACGGAAGAAGACGAAGATACACTGGAGAACAATAATCAACTATTCTACGCGTGTCATGCTGTAAATGAGCAAAAGGAAGATATTTGGTTCATTGACAGTGGTTGTAGCAACCACATGACTGGAGATGAGAAATTATTCAGCAGCATCAACACGTCAGTAAAGTCCCGTGTCAAACTAGGGAATGGAGCACTCGTTGACACTAAAGGAAAAGGTAAGATAGATGTCCAAACTAGTAACTGCACGAGATCCGTCAAGGATGTTCTTTTAGTTCCAAGCTTAGCGAGTAACTTGCTAAGTGTTGGCCAAATGATGGAGCATGGCTACTCTCTACACTTTGAAAACGAATCATGCGTTATTCGTGACAAGAAAAATAATAACAAATTAATTGCCGAAGTCAAAATGGAAAATAGAAATTTTCCACTTCGTTGGCATTACATCAGAGACACAGCCATGAAAGCACAAGTTGAAGAATCATGGCTATGGCATCGAAGATTTGGCCACTTCAACTTTCACGCATTAAAGATTCTCCAACAGAAAAATATGATGAGGGACTTGCCTATCATAGAGGAGATCACTGACGCATGCGAAAGTTGTATGATGGGCAAGCAACATCGAAAACCTTTCCCTCGTGATAAAGTTTGGAGAGCAAGGAGTATTCTAGAATTGGTACACACTGACGTATGTGGGCCAATGAGAACCCCATCTCATAACCAATCCAGGTACTTCATCCTCTTTATAGATGATTATTCTAGAATGACCTGGGTATACTTCATGCGTGAAAAATCAGAAGTTTTCACGATATTCAAGAAATTCAAAGTTTTCGTTGAAAAGAAAAGTGGCCATTACATAAAAACACTAAGAAGCGATAGAGGAAAGGAATACACCTCTAGAGAATTCAATAAATTCTGTGAAGATGAAGGAGTTAACCGCCAACTCACAGTTGGTTACGCTCCTGAACAAAACGGTGTCTCTGAACGTAAAAACAGAACAGTCATGGAGATGGCCAAAACTATGATACATGAAAAAGGCCTTCCAAACAGTTTCTGGGCAGAAGCTGTATACACGGCTGTATACTTGCTAAATCGATGTCCCACTAAGGCTGTGGAAAATAAAACTCCAATTGAAGCATGGAGTGGAAAGAAGCCGTCAGCAAAACATCTACGAGTTTTTGGATGTATTTGCTACATCCACGTCCCAAAAGAGAAACGTCACAAGCTCCAAGAAAAATCATATAAAGGAATATTCTTGGGCTATAGCACACAATCAAAAGGCTACCGAGTTTATAACCTAAAGACCAATAAGCTCGTGATCAGCCGAGATGTGGAGTTTGATGAAGACGCTTCTTGGAATTGGGAGAAAGAAAAAATTGATAAACAAACATATCTTCCAAGGATATCTATGGAGACTTCTGCTCAACAACCACTACAAATAGAACATTCTGGAGGAAATGAAAGTACAGGCGAAACGAGTCCAACTACACCAAGTTCTTCGCCGTCAACATTACCTTTGGCACAAGAAGAATCAAGTTCGGAGTCAACACCCGGAAGAGTCAAAACATTAACTGAAGTCTACGAGACTTGTAACTTCACATCCTTAGAACCTGAAAGCTATGAAGCTGCTGCCAAAGACGAGAAATGGGTAACAGCTATGAATGAAGAAATCAAGATGATCGAGAAGAACAACACATGGGAGTTAGTTGATCTTCCCAAAGATAAAGAAATCATTGGAGTTAAATGGGTCTATAAGACAAAACTTAACCCTGATGGTTCTATTCAAAAACATAAAGCAAGACTAGTAGCTAAAGGTTACTCACAACAACCTGGAGTCGACTACAACGAAACTTTCGCACCTGTAGATCGACTTGATACTATAAGATCACTTGTGGCGTTAGCAGCTCAAAGAAGATGGAAGATACATCAACTAGACGTTAAATCAGCCTTTCTAAACGGGTTTCTTGAAGAAGAAATATACGTAGAGCAGCCCCAAGGATTCGTCAAAAAAGGAAAAAAAGATCAAGTCCTTAAGCTAAAGAAAGCTTTATATGGACTAAAACAGGCTCCACGAGCTTGGTATAGTCGTATTGACAGCTACTTCACAAGTTCTGGATTCAGGAGGAGTGAAAGTGAGCCTACGCTCTACATCAAAACCCAAGGTAACTCTGACACTCTCATTCTTTCCTTATATGTCGATGATCTTATATATACGGGAAATAATGAGAGAATGATACAAGAGTTTAAACAAGACATGATGAAAACGTTTGAGATGAGCGACCTTGGATTGATGCACTATTTTCTTGGCATCGAAATTAGTCAAGAAAATGAAGGTATCTTTATATGCCAGAAGAAATATACTGAAAATCTCCTCAAAAAATTCAAACTATACGGTTGTAAAACCGTAGCCACACCGCTAGTTGCCAATGAGAAGATGAGAAAAGAAGATGGATCTGAGAAAGCGGACGCTTCAAGATTCAGAAGTCTCATTGGAAGTCTACTCTATCTAACAGCTACAAGACCAGACATTATGTACGCAACAAGTCTGCTATCCAGGTTCATGCAAAACCCTACTCAGATACATTATGGAGCTGGAAAAAGAATATTAAGATACCTGCAAGGTACCATAGATTATGGAATATGGTACAAGCTCACTATTGACTCAAAGCTACAAGGATATACAGATAGCGATTGGGCCGGATCGGTGGATGACATGAAAAGTACTTCTGGATATGCATTCACACTTGGATCTGGAGTAACATCATGGGCATCTAAAAAGCAAGATACGGTGGCACAATCATCAGCAGAAGCCGAGTACGTTGCAGCAGCAAATTCAGCTAATCAAGCAATATGGCTAAGGAGAATTCTAGAAGACATGGGGGAGACACAAAATGGAGCTACACAAATATTCTGCGACAACAAGTCTGCAATAGCAATGGCAAAGAACCCCGTGTTTCATGGAAGAACAAAACATATCGCCATCAAGTATCATTTCCTACGAGAAGTCTCAGCGAAAAAGGAGATTGAACTACAATACTGCAAGACGGAAGAGCAAATCGCAGATATATTCACAAAAGCATTGCCGAGATCAAAGTTCGAATTCCTACGCAACATGCTAGGAGTAACATCGAAATACATTAAGGAGGAGTGTTAAAATTAATGTATTTCTAGAATAATCTAGAGTTAATTAGTGATGTAATTAGTATAAACTAGAAATTACTAGAGTTGCTTAGAAAGTAATAGTGATTAGTATATATATATATATATGTTACTAGAAAATACTAGAGGTTTTAAATGGACTATAAGTCCACCGACTTATGAAGCCTATAAATAGGCAAATTGTATCCTAAAATTGTAGTACACAAAAAAAAAAAAAAGAAAATTTGTATCATTAAAGTGAAGTTCCAAAATCCCTGCCTACATTCTCTATAGTTCACAAACATCTCCTCAACTTTACAACATTTCACTACAAACAATTCCACTACATTTTTAGTCAAACTAATAAACAACTAATCATCATTTTAAATAACTAAAAACTCATCATCAATTCTAACAATACATTTGCACAAATTATTTTACCTTGGAATAACAAATCTATTTTTTGATTGAATAATCGGATCTTGCAAAAAACATCGATCGAACGATCTCCTTTTGCCCATAAATTGATGATCGTCGTCGTGACTAACAGAGAGATAGAGATGGGGGAGGTGGCCGATGGCGGTGGCGAGAGATATTTAGAGGGAGGCGAAAGAGCTTTTCATGGTGTTGTGTGTTTTTCTCAAAGCATGAGACAGGGTTTAAAGTTTGAGGGTTATTTTCGGTAGATGAGGGTGTAAGTATTTAGAGGGGTGAGAGCAATTATGGTATATCAGGGTCTCAATTCAGTGAGGACAATTCCCTTTATAAGGGGAGTATAGATATAGATAGTATATATTTAAGCTGTACATGTTTTCTACGTAATTACCAGGAGAGCTTGGAATGAATATTATGTACCACTAATATAACTATATCATATATGCCTTTCTATTATATTGTTCATATATAATTTTCACATCAACTGCTTAGACTTCAGATGCTATATAATCTATTTTATTAATTTATTAGAATAGTTATTTCATAAATTATAACATAATAATTGTCAAAGTTTAATAAGTCATTATTAACTACGCACATAGCACATAGAGAGACAATGGTAACTAGTTACTAACTAACAACAACGTTAATAAATTAAAAAGATTTAGGATGTTACAGATAAGGTTGATGGGTCAATCACTTTTAACTTGCATCACAGAATTAACTCTTTAACTCAAAATGGTAGTCCAATTTCTGACTATTATCACAAACTCAACTCCTTATGGAGACAATATGATGCTTTGACTAAACTGCCTACTTGTGTTTGTAATGCTTTTGCTGAGTTCAAAACCTACAATCAAAACATGAAGTTAATGCAATTTTTAATGTGTCTAGATGAGGTGTATAAACCTGTCAAAAGCCAGCTTCTGATAAGGGATCCCTTTCCTAGTGTCAAAACTACTTTTAATATCATTTCAAGGGAAGAATCTCATAGAGGCATACCCTCTAGTGATTCAAATCTAAAAACTCAAAACAGTGCTTTTGTATCAAAAACCTTTGGAAATAGGAAAAGTCTGGGCAGAGGTCAGTCATCTCAAAACTGGAACCAATCTCAAAACCGGAACCAGAATTTTCAAAAGAAGGGTCCTAATTTGAATCTAAAGTGTGATCACTGTCATAAGTTTGGACATACTAAAGAGAGATGACCTGTTTATCAGAATTTTGTCAGGAACTCATCTAGCAATTAGTCTAGAATCATTGAAAATCAAAGTCCTAAGTCTACCATACCTTCAAGTTTGTAACACCTGACAAATTTCAGGTCAAATAGTTTCTTACAAATCTTATTTAAATATATAGTTACATATACTACAAACACACAAATGAGCAAACACCGAACATATATTCATGGAGTAAATAAACATGACCTAAAACAACTTTTACGTACACATAAAAATTTAAATTTTATTGGTTATTATTAGTGATATATTTTTTTAAATTAATGTTGTTGTAATGTTTTGACCATAACTTCTTCATACGATATCCGTTTTTTTAACAAATAAACTGTCTACGGAAAGAGGAGAGAAATATCTACAATTATGTATATGAATTTAAGCCTCTATTCTACTGATAGTAATCAGGTAAGCCACGAAATTTAATAGGGGACAAGTACCTAACACACTAACTTAATTAAAATAACTCACAAATTGTCTTTTTGGTACCAAATTCTCCCACCCAACTTTCCTACCATTAAATTATTATTAATAAAAAGGATAAAGCATACAAAATATTTCATTCTTCATCATCAAAACCGGATTGAAGTTCCAAGAATAACACTAGTTTCATAATAATAAACTTCAAGATGTCTTTACACCACCTCCACTCAAATTAGTCTTTCCAACCCCACCTTAAATCATCACACTAATTTGTCCCCCACCATCCACTATCACTTACCCTCACATTGGCCTATAAATACCACCCATGACTAGTTATTTTTCTCACACCAACACATTTTTTTTCTCTCATACAACATTCTAAATCAACCTCCAATCTTACTAAACCATCCTTTGCTAACTAATTGGTTCAATTAAGTATTTACCCCTTGGTTTAGATACTTAAACTGTGGCAAGAAAAGAATACAAAAGTATTCTTACGTTTTCTTCCTTCCGCTACATCATTAATGTGAGTTTCCATATTCCCCTTTTTAGTTATTTATACACTTATTTGGGGACTGGGATACATGCATAAAAACTACTTGTTATACTTATATGTATATTTGCAAAGTCATATTATATGTAATATATTTATATGTATATTTACAAAATTATATATTATATTATATATTTTGTAACTGCACTTTGTTTTACCGTTGGGGTAAAATACAAACTCTTTACTGTTACGATGAACACAAGAACACTAGAAATGTATACATGGTTGATTCTAAGTTGCTCTATTCACCCAAAGTCCTCTCTATCATGAACGATTAATTATGGAAACATAAACATGGGTATATTGAGTAGTACTATTGGGGTAGGCACCCCCATCCGGGTTGGTCATGCCAACTGGATAAACGGATGCATATATATCTGGAAAACTTAGAGTACCCTGAACAAGGTACCTACTTAGAGGCAAAGAAACACACACTTGTCTAGTTTCGGTTCATGAGCTTAGAACTTGATGTATACAGGATCTACTCTTACATTATATTTGATCCATTGTGTTTGAGCAAATGGCTATACGACATTGTGGAAAGACAATGGTCGCACTTGGAAATCTTGTGGTTCATACTCTATATTTTTATATACAAAAACATATGATACTCTTTGCTTTATATTGTATCATAACCACCTGACATTGCAGTAAGGCAATGGTCACTCTGAACTCCGATATTTTGAGAATCTATATTTTCCATATAAAAACTTATGAAACTCACCAACTTTATGTTGACATATTTTAGCATGTATTCTGAGGTAATTAAAAGAAACTCTATGTGCATGGGACCTCTTGCTGTTGCATATTACATGATGGATTATGGCCTACCCACAGACTTTAGTAAAGATTCGTCAGTTTGCTAAAGTCTTTTTCTATTACTTAATATTGTTTAATATTGAATAAATGTTTTCAATAACAAAAACGTTTTCGTATGTTGTGATTAAATTTGTGAACAATGTTTTGATATAAATGTATTTTAAAAACGACAACGTTTTCGTGTCGTTTAGTATATCTTGTGTTGTGAATCCATGTACGTCGCAAAGCGTCTAGGGCGGGTGTGACACATTGGTATCAGAGAACAAGTTATAGTGAACTAGGTTGCAAATTGACGGACTTAGAGTATAACCCTACTTAGAGCAGAGCCTACAACGGTTACCTGATTATATATGCTTGAAATATACATCGTTTACGTACTCGTGTTTTACTATATGATGCTTTATAGTAGCATATGGGGATATTTAACGAATTTGACTCAAGGTGTTGTAATATATAATCATAATACTGACTGCAGCATTATTATGATCGTATATTAAAATAGCTTAAGTTAAGTGCGTTAAATAAGGATGTATGCTAGTATAAGGCCTTAGAATTTAAATTTTTGATTATACATGCTAATAATACACACACACGCACACACACACACACACACACATATATATATTGCTTGCATACCTGGGTTTAATTGATATTATATTGTTCATATATTCTCATATATGGCTATAGAATATGTCTGGATTTAAAGGTTTTATACTTTGATGGTAAATTGAATATACTGCGAAGTTCTATTTGTTAGATAACGTAAGCAAAAAAAAAAAAACTTTGATATCACATCTATTCAAAAACTTGATTGATAATATATGCTTGCACTCATATAACCGTGAATCTAGTAACCCATTTCATTGCTCAAAGCCTGTGATCTAGTAGACATAACTATGTCTACTGTTTAAAGATGTTCTTGGAAATCACGACATGTGAACCAATATGATTATATAAATAGAGAGTCATATCTCTTAATTGAATATAACAAGAATATAGTAACACATAGTTACACACACGATTGAAAGAAAACAAGAATAGTCTTGTAAGGCTAGTTCGAAGCAAACCTATTTTTAGACTGTGAAACTCAAAAGCTTTTCTTTAATGATCGCTTTCTCAGTCACTGATTTAAAGTCACATTGATATTTTGCTTCCGTTACCAGTATTTGTGTACTCTATAAGAATAATGACTAGATTCAGTGAGGAAGAGATTATTTCATCTCCAATTGTTCCCGTATTCTCCGACTCTCCTCAACATGTACAAGAGCTACCAGTCGAGAAGATCCAACACTCTAAAGAAGAATTTGATAACGCATTCGTTCCTGTACCAAACATCATATACACTACATCAACCACCAATGTCCTTACGGTCTCTACGCCTAACTTTATTTTTTCAGATCCATCAGGGGAAGGTCCCTCAAGACCATCTCGATTGCCCCAAGGATTCCAAGAATCTACCTATTCGACGTTTAACCGGCCTCAACCACGGCATTCCCGACCTACCAATCCCGAACCACTGGCACAACGACCCCGGTTGTCCAGCAACGTAAACAGAATGCCAAGAGTCCTAGCTGAATGGAGACATGAGGAAGGACTTCTTAATTCCAATCAATTTGGAGAAGCAGACGGTCCAGTTAATATTCCTGCACTAACCATGGAACCCTTACATAACACTGTTCCCACCTTAGTCTTGCGTATGATTTGCGCGGAAAAGCGTGTTGCAGAATTAAGAGCTAGGACCAACATATTGCGGATAAAGGTGGAGGACCAGGATAGTCTAATAGTCAAAATAGAAAACTAAATGGATGAAGCTCAATTCAAGATTCATAGTCTTGAAGAAGCAGTGTTAGAACTGCAGGAGAAGATAGCGCAGTTTGAGGCTACGTTCGAGGCTATAGCTAGGGCCGCCAATATAAACCCATCTAGTCCACCCCAATAAATGTTATCTGTACATTTTGGTTATCTACTATTTACGGCAAATATGTCGGGGAATGTAAAATTTGATAAAATAATAGATTATTGAGATATTCATATCTCAATATCTATTATGAAATAAAGCTACTTTCTTTATCTTGATTTACGTTCCTATTAGTTATAACTATTATGTCATAACAATTGTGAGGTAATTATATAACGATATTTAGTGGTATCTTATGATTTTCCCTATTTTCTGAAGAACCATGCCACCAAGAAGAGAACCAAAATTGTCTGCGGTTGATATCGCAACAATAGTATCTCAGAGTGTAGCTGCAGCTTTTGTAGCTCAAGCAACAAATGGGAATAATGGACAAAACGGTATGCATAACGGGTGTACCTATAGGGCATTTGAACAATGTAAACAACTTCCTTTTAAGGATACTGAAGGAGCCATCGGGTTAACCCGATGGATTGAAAAGATAGAATCTGTATTCCGAATCAGTAATTGTGCGGAAGATTGTAAGGTCAAGTATGCTACTTGAACATTGCAAGATAATGCACTTACCTGGTGGGATGAACTTGCTACAACGGTGGGGATAGATGCCGCTTATGCAATAACATGGGAAAATTTGGTGGGACGAATGAGAAATAAGTACTGCCCAAGAAGTGAGATTCAGAAACTGGAGACGGAGTTTCGGGATTTAAGGACAAAGGGCTATGATGTATCCAAGTATACAAATCGTTTCAATGAATTTGCAACTCTTTGCCTAAATATGGTTACGCCAGAGTACAGGAAGATTGAGCAGTATATCTCTGGACTTCCATCAAAGTTCCAGGATTTGGTAATTTCTTCTGAACCTGCGAATATTGAGACTGCTATTCGTTCGGCAAATAGTTTGGCCGATCAAGCAAAGATTCGAGCTAAAGCAGAAGAAAAGACTGGAGACCAAAAAGGGTTCAACAACAAGAGAAAGTGGGAAGATGATTCTAGAAGGAACCAAGGGAACCAACAAGCAAAAAGGCTTGTTCACACAACCGGACAATCTTCAAATAATGGTTATAGGGGACCTAATCCATATTGTAACAGATGTACCTTACATCATAATGGTCCTTGCACTATAAAATGTGGCAAGTTCCAAAAGGTGGGACACCTGACCAAAAACTGTAGAAGCTTCAACCCAACTCCCAACAATGGAGCACGAGGAAGATGCTACGAATGTGGTGAAGAAGGACATTTCAAGCACAATTGCCCTAAATTAAAGAATAACAACAATAACAACAACAAGAACAACAATAGCAACAGCAACAGCAACAGCAACAGCAACAACAACAGCAACAGCAACAACAACAACAACAACAACAACAACAACGCTCGAGGAAGGGCATTCATGATAAATGCGGGAGAAGCCCGCCAAGACCCAAACATTGTCACGGGTACGTTTCACCTGAACAACCATTACGTCTCTATTTCATTTGATACTGGTGCTGATAAAAGTTTTGTGTCAAATAAAGTTAGCTCTCTACTCCCACTTACTCCTACCCCTCTCAAGGATAAATATTCCATAGAATTAGCCAATGGTAAATTAATTGAAGCCAATAGCTTAATTCAAGGTTGTGCCTTAGAATTTGCAAAACAACTATTTCCTATAGACTTGATACCAATTGAAACCGGAAGTTTTGATGTTATCATTGGTATGGACCGGTTGTCTAAAAACCAAGCCGAAATAGTCTGTCATGAAAAAGTTGTTCGAATTCCAATTGCAAATGGTGAGAAGTTGATTGTCCAAGGCGATAAGAATGGGGTACGGTGTAACATTATATCTTGCATAAAGACCCAGAAATATCTGAGAAAAGGATACCAGGCAATCCTGGCCCACGTATCGGAGAAAAAGCTTCAAGAAAAGCAGCTTGAAGACATACCCATTGTACGTGACTTTCCAGAAGTTTTTACTGAGGACTTGCGCGGTCTTCCACCAATTCGAGAAGTGGAGTTCAAAATAGACTTAGTGCCTGGTGCTCAACCGGTGGCACGAGCACCATATCGTTTAGCTCCTTCTGAAATGATAGATCTTGCGAGTCAGTTGCAAGAACTATTAGAGAAAGGATTCATTCGACCAAGTTCCTCACCTTGGGGAGCCCAGTCTTATTCGTCAAAAAGAAAGACGGATCTTTTCGAATGTGTATAGACTATAGAGAGTTGAACAAGCTAACGGTTAAGAATCGTTATCCCCTTCCTAGGATCGATGATCTGTTTGATCAATTACAAGGGTCGAGTTACTACTCAAAAATTGATCTTAGATCTGGCTACCATCAGTTAAGGGTTACAGATGAAGATATTCCAAAGACGGCATTTAGAACTCGTTATGGTCACTACGAGTTCCAAGTGATGCCCTTTGGATTAACGAATGCACCCACAGTTTTTATGGACCTCATGAATCGTGTGTGCAAGTCATACTTAGATAAGTTTGTTATTGTATTTATAGATGACATTCTAATCTATTCCAAAACCAAAGAAGAGCACGAGGTACATCTGAAGAAAATTTTGGAACTGCTCAAGAAGGAAGAATTGTACGCAAAGTTTTCAAAATGCGAATTTTGGATTCGCACGGTACAATTCTTGGGCCACGTTATTGATAGTCAAGGAATTCATGTAGATCCTGCGAAAATTGGGGCTATCAAGAAATGGGAAGCACCAAAAACACCAACAGAACTACAACAGTTTTTGGGCCTGGCCGGCTATTATAGGAGATTCATCGAGAATTTTTCTAAAATAGCCCAACCCCTAATGTTGTTGACTTAAAAGGATAGAAAGTTTGTTTGGGGTGACCAACAAGAAAAAGCATTTCAACTACTGAAGGAAAAGTTGTGTAGTGCTCCAATTCTGGCATTACCTGAAGGAACAGATAGGTTCGTGGTTTACTGTGATGCGTCGCACCAAGGGATGGGATGTGTATTAATGTAGAGAGGTAAAGTAATAGCTTATGCTTCTCATCAACTTAAAGTACATGAGAGAAACTATACGACTCACGACCTCGAACTAGGAGCAGTGGTGTTCGCTCTTAAGATTTGGAGACACTACCTGTATGGCACAAAGTGTACTATATTTACCGACCATAAGAGCCTTCAACATATATTCAATGAAAAAGACTTGAATATGAGGCAACGTCAATGGTTGGAATTGTTCAGTGATTACGATTGCGAAATTCGTTATCACCCGGGCAAGGCAAATATAGTAGCAGATGCTTTAAGTCACAAAGAAAGGATAAAGCCATTTCGAGTACAAGCCTTGAGTATGACCATTCATACTCACCTTACTTTTCAAATTCGTGAAGCTCAACTTGAAGCATTAAAGAAGGACAATCTCAAAGAAGAAGCTTTGAGGGGAATGGAAGAACAATTTGAAGTTAGGCCCGATGGAACTCGGTATTTTTCTAACCGGATTTGGCTACCAAGCTATGGAGATTTAAGAAACTTGGTGATGGATGAATCACACAAGTCGAGATACTCGATACATCCGGGATCAGATAAGATGTATCATGGACTTAAAGAATTATACTGGTGGCCTAACATGAAAGCTGACATAGCCACCTATGTTAGCAAATGTTTAACATGCTCAAAGGTGAAAGCGGAGCATCAAAAGCCATCTGGATTATTACAACAACCAGAGATTCCTCAGTGGAAGTGGGAAGGTATAGCTATGGACTTTATCACAAAATTACCAAAGACTACAAATGGTAGCGATACGATATAGGTAATTATAGAACGTCTCACTAAGTCTGCACATTTCTTGCCCATTACAGAGACCGATAAAACGAGCAAGCTGGCTAGAATATACATCAAGGAAGTAGTATCACGACATGGGATACCTATTTCAATTATTTCTGATAGAGATAGTCATTTTACTTCCAGATTTTGGCAGACACTTCAGAAAGCCTTAGGTACACGATTAGACATGAGCACCGCATACCACCCGCAAACGGATGGTCAAAGTGAAAGGACCATTCAAATTTTGGAAGACATGTTACGTGCTTGTGTGATAGACTTTGGAATTGAAGTTCTTGGGAGAACCACTTGCCTTTATGTGAGTTCTCATACAATAACAGTTATCACACTAGCATCAAGGCTGCACCATTTGAGGCACTATACGGGAGAAAGTGTCGTTCACCTATCTGCTGGGTTGAAATAGGTGACAAATTTGAAATAAAGGATAGTTCAATTACAGGTCCAGAACTCATTCATGAGACTACAGAGAAGATTGTACAGATGCAAAACCGATTAAAGGCGGCACGAGATCGTCAAAAGAGCTATGCTGATGTAAGACGAAAGCCTTTGGAATTTGAAGAAGGATATAAGGTCATGTTAAAAGTATCTCCTTGGAAAGGAGCCATCCGTTTTGGAAAGCGAGGTAAGCTAAATCCGAGGTATATTAGACCTTTCAAGATATTAGAAAGAATTGGTCCCATAGCCTACAAACTTGAATTACCACAAGAGCTCAGTAGAATACATGATGTATTTCACGTCTCGAATCTAAAGAAATGTCTGTCTGATGAAACACTAGTTATCCCACTGGATGAACTTCGAATGGATGATAAGCTACACTTTGTTGAGGAACCTATAGAGATCATGGACAAAGAGGCCAAACAGTTGAAACATAGTCGCATACCTATTGTCAAAGTTAGATGGAATTCCAGACGAGGTCCTGAATTTACCTGGGAACGTGAGGATCAAATGAAGAAAAATTATCCTCACTTATTCGAAAGTATTTCCCTAATCGATGATACAAGCTAAATTTCGGGACAAAATTTCTAATAACTCGGGGAGAATGTAACACCCGACAAATTTCAGGTCAAATAGTTTCTTACAAATCTTATTTAAATATATAGTTACATATACTACAAACACACAAATGAGCAAACACTGAACATATATTCATGGAGTAAATAAACATGACCTATAGCAACTTTTACGTACACATAAAAATTTAAATTTTATAGGTTATTATTAGTGATATTTTTTTTAAAATTAACGTTGTTGTAATGTTTTGACCATAACTTCTTCATCCGATATCTGTTTTTTTAACAAATAAATTGTCTACGGAAAGAGGAGAGAAATATCTACAATTATGTATATGAATTTAAGCCTCTATTCTACTGACAGTAATCTAGTAAGCCACGAAATTTAATAGGGGACAAGTACCTAACACACTAACTTAATTAAAATAACTCACAAATTGTCTTTTTGGTACCTAATTCTCCCACCCAACTTTCCTACCATTAATTTTTTATTAATAAAAGGATAAAGCATACAAAATATTTCATTCTTCATCATCAAAACCGGATTGAAGTTCCAAGAATAACACTAGTTTCATAATAATAAACTTCAAGATGTCTTTACACCACCTTCACTCAAATTAGTCTTTCCAACCCCACCTTAAATCATCACACTAATTTGTCCCCCACCATCCACTATCACTTACCCTCACATTGGCCTATAAATACCACCCATGGCTAGTCATTTTCCTCAAACCAACACATTTTTTTTCTCTCATACAACACTCTAAACCAACCTCCAATCTTACTAAACCATCCTTTGCTAATTGGTTCAAGTAAGTATTTACTCCTTGGTGTAGATACTTAAATTGTGGGAAGAAAGAATACAAAAGTATTCTTACGTTTTCTTCCTTCCGCTACATCATTAATGTGAGTTTCCATATTCCCCTTTTTAGTTATTTATACACTTACTTGGGGACTGAGATACATGCATAAAAACTACTTGTTATACTTATATGTATATTTGCAAAGTCATATTATATGTAATATACTTATATATATGTATATTTACAAAATTATATATTATATTATATATTTTGTAACTACACTTTGTTTTACCGTTTGGGTAAAATACAAATTCTTTACTGTTATGATGAACACAAGAACACTAGAAATGTATACATGGTTGATTCTAAGTTGCTCTGTTCACCCAAAGTCCTCTCTATCATGAACAATTAATTATGGAAACATAAACGTGGGTATATTGAGTAGTACTATTGGGGTAGGCACCCCCATCCGGGTTGGTCATGCCAACTGGATAAACGGATGCATATATATCTGGAAAACTTAGAATACCCTGAACAAGGTACCTACTTGGAGGCAAAAAAACACACACTTGTCTAGTTTCGATTCATGAGCTTAGAACTTGATGTATACAGTATCTACTCTTACATTATATTTGATCCATTGTGTTTGATCAAATGGCTATACGACATTGTGGAAAGACAATGGTCGCATTTGGAAATCTTGTGGTTCATACTCTATATTTTTATACACAAAAACATATGATACTCTTTGCTTTATATTGTATCATAACCACCTGACATTGCGGTAAGGCAATGGTCACTCTGAACTCTGATATTTTGAGAATCTATATTTTCCATATAAAAACTTATACAACTCACCAACTTTATATTGACATATTTTAGCATGTATTCTCGGGTAATTAAAAGACACTCTATGTGCATGGGACCTCTTGCTGCTACATATTACATGATGGATTATGGCCTACCCATAGACTTTAGTAAATATTCGTCAGTTTGCTAAAGTCTTTTTGTATTACTTAATATTGTTTAATATTGAATAAATATTTTCAATAACAATAATGTTTTGGTATGTTGTAATATGAATTTGTGAACAATATGTATTTTAAAAACGACAACGTTTTCGTGTCGTTTAGTATATCTTGTGTTGTGAATCAATGTACGTCGCACCGCGTCTAGGGCGGGTGTGACAAAGTTCTTGTAACACTCCTTCAACCAATCCTTTCAATGATGAACAACTCTCTTTCCTTATGAAAATTCTGGGTGAAAAATCTGTCCAAAATCCTGCTCAGTCTAATATGGCAGGTACATTTTTTAACTCCAATAGTTTCTTCAATCAAAATTTTAACAAATTTTATTGTTTTAACTCCTCTCAAACTTCCTCTAAAACCAAGAATTCTTGGATAAATGATTCTGGTGCCACTTAACACATGACATGTAGTGACCATTGGTTGTTTGATGTTGTGGATGTGTCCCAGCTTGGTATGACTGTTGGGCATCCCAATGGAACCCAAGCAAGGGTTCTTAAGATTGGAAGTTTGAGACTTTCAAATAATATTACCTTGTTTGGTGTGTTGTTTGTTCCTGATTACTGTGTTCCTTTGATTTCTGTGCACAACTTAGCTAGAGATAGCAGGTCGTTTATTTCTTTTGATGAACATAAGTGTTACATAAAGGATTTGAAGACAAAAGTCCTTTTGGGGACTGGTAGTGAGGCTGGTGGCCTCTACATCTTTGATGGCAACATCAAAGGTGAGACTGCCCTCTCCTATAATTATGTGACTTCTGTTTGTTACATTTCTGTTCATACTTGGCATAACAGACTTGGTCACCCTGCTGACCAAGTTCTGCATATTCTGAAAAATCAACTTGACCTTAATAAACTCTCCTACCACTCACCTTGTGAAGTATGCCATAAGGCAAAACTAACTAGGGAGCCATTTCCTCTTAGTGAACACAAAAGCCAGAAATTGGGTGATCTTGTTCACTTTGATTTATGGGGACCTTACAAGGTCCAAAGTAAAGAAGGCTTCAAATACTTTCTGACAATTGTGGATGACTATACTAGAGCTGTGTGGGTGTATCTTTTAAAGACCAAAGATGAATCTTTTGAAAACATAACCAATTTTTTTTATCTCCTTAAAAATCAGTTTGAAACCACTGTGAAAGTTTTCAGAAGTGACAATGGGAGTGAATTTGTGAATTAAAGATTGAATATGTTTTTTTAAACAGAATGGTGTTTTACACCAATCATCTGGTGCTTACACACCACAACAAAATGGTATAGCTGAGAGGAAACATAGGCATCTCTTGAATGTCTCTAGATCCCTTATGTTTCAAGGAGGGATACCCTTAAATATGTGGCCTGAATGTGTTCTAACTGCTACCTTTCTTATAAACAGATTGCCCTCTTCTGTGCTATGTGGAAAGTCCCCTTATGAGATGATATTTAAATGTAAACCAAACCTTTCCTTTCTAAGAGTTTTTGGTTGTCTATGCTTTGCCACTGTCTTGAATAATTTTGACAAATTTAGTACCAGATCTAACAAGTGTGTTTTAATTGGGTATTCTGAAGGAAAAAATGCATATAAGTTGTTCTGTTTGGAAAGTAAAACTATTATTTTTTCTAGAGATGTCAAGTTTTATGAGGATATTTTCCTTTTCAAATCAAATAATAAGGATTGCATTTGTGATGATTCTGGTACTACTCACATAAACTTTTTTGACAAAGTGTTGTTTGATGACCAAAACTTGTTAATACCCAATGATGAAAGGAGAGGGGCATCAAATGGTGATGGCAAGGGTTCTAGTAGTTCTGGTAGTACTTCCAGAGTTGCCAGTGAATCTGGTAGCACACTTAGGGTTGCCATGAACCAAGAACCCATTGCAACACTCATTGATGAGCATTCTAATTCTGAGGGTAACACTATTAATGCTCAATCATCTCATGATATTGACCATACTACCACCCTTAGAAGATCAAACAGAACTTCTAGACCTCCCAAAAACCTTTGAAGATTTTGTACTTAACACCAAAACTAAACACAGTATTGATAAAGTTGTCAACTATGCCAATTTGAAACATGAAAACTTTATGTTTTATTTCTAATTTGAATAAACTGTCTGAACCTATTTCTTATGAGGAGGCATGCAAGAACCTACATTGGGTTGAAGCAATGAACTCTGAAATGGGGGCACTTTATAAAAACATTACCTGGACTCTTTCTCACCTGCCTTAAAACAGAAGACCCATTGGTTGCAAATGGGTATACAAAATTATATACAAATCTAATGGGGATATAGATAGATACAAGGCAAGACTTGTAGCAAAAGGGTATGACCAAAAAATTGGAATAGATTTTGATGAAACATTCTCACCTGTTGTGAAAAAGGTTACCATTAGATGTTTGTTATCTGTCTGTGTGCAAAATGAATGGCCTATTTATCAGCTTGATATCAATAATGCCTTTTTATATGGAGATCTTGTTGAAGATGTCTATATGCTTCCTCCTCTTGGATATCATTCCAGTTCTGACCCTAGGGTTTGCAAGCTAGTTAAGTCCTTGTATGGGCTTAAACAAGCCCCAAGAAAATGGAATGAAAAGTTAACTAGTGCATTACTTGAAAATGGCTTTGTTCAAAGCAAAAGTGATTACTCTTTGTACACTAGGACTATTGGAAAGACCTTTGTTGTGTTACTTGTCTATGTGGATGATATAATTATTATAGGTAACTCTATTGATGAAATTGAAAAATGTAAATTGTTTTTAAGTAAAAGTTTTCTATCAAGGATTTAGGGAAACTTAGATCTTTCCTTGGAATAGAAGTTCGTGATGAAAAAGTTGGCCTTTGTGTTACACAAAGGAAGTACTGCCTTGACTTACTTGCTGGATTTGGTCTTCTTGGGTGTAAGCCTTCTCAAACACCCATTGAAACCAGTCTTGTGCTTGATAATGATGATGCCAAGGGTGCTCCTTTAAGGAACATCACTGAGTATCAAAAACTTGTTGGAAAGCTCATCTATTTGACTCTCACAAGACCAGATATTGCATATGCTGTTCATATTCTTAGCCAGTTCATGCATAACCTCATGACTTACATTTGAAGTTAGTCATGAGAGTGATAAAGTATTTGAAAGGTTCTCCAGGTAAAGGCATCCTTTTCAAAAAGGATGACAATCTTTCCCTCTTTGCCTTTGTTGATTCTGACTGGGCCAAGAAGGTGACTGCCAGAAAGAGTATCACTGGATACATTCTCTTTCTTGGTAGTTGCCCTATCTCTTGGAAAAGCAAGAAACAGCAGACCATCTCTGGATCTTCAGCTGAGTCTGAGTTCAGAGCACTGGTTGCTGTAACATGTGAGATAATCTGGGTTCAAAAAATCTTAGAAGAATTAGGTGTACACAAAACCAGGCCTGTAAGTGTGTTCTGTGACAGTAAGCTTGCAATTCAAATTGCAGCCAACCCTGTCTTTCATGAAAAGATGAAACACTTTGAATTAGACCTTTTCTGTATAAGAGAAAAAAATTCTTTTAGGAATCATTGAAACAATTAAAGTTACTTCCGAAGAAAACATTTCTGATATATTCACTAAAGGTCTTCCCTTGAACCAACATCACAAACTATGCATGCATCTTGGACTCTCAGACCCCTTCTCATGATCAAGCTGAGGAGGGGTGTTAAATTATACATCTTGATCACTCATTAACTTGGAAAGTTTTATTGTTGGTATATTTTGTCAAGTTAAAAATAAGAAAGACCATCTTTGACTTATGCTGGAAGATAGGAGTTGGAGGACTAAAGATGTAAGAAGAAAGAAGAAGAGGGTAAAGATACAAACATGTCTGCCTATATATTCATAGCTACTGTAGCTGTTAGGGTTACACAACACATCACACTTTGGGCGATTATTACCGTTATCAAAACCCTAATCCCTTATATCATCACCATGTTTGTTCTGATCATGATTCTGATTATGTAGCTATATTGTTGTCCCTTATCTTTCACTATCAGTGTTGGTTATTGTAATCTTTTATTATTGAATGTTCTTGTTTATGTTTGAAACCTCTTTATTCTGTTTAATAAACTAAATCTTTCGATTATATTTCTTGTTAATCTTGTTATTTCATCAGTATGGACGCCCTGAATCTAGATTGAAATGCGAAACTTGTTTGTCATTCCAATATACTCCGCTGAGAAAATCTCCACAAATCCATCCCATGGAAAAATTGCTACCAATTTTCCATTGACCTGTTTCTGAAGAGTAAATATGTGTTTGCAAGAAAAAAAGTTGTTGAACGCGAGCAGGAGCTATCAGTCGAATATGCACTAGTTTGTAGTGAGGCGAATTTGTGGGATCAAAAGCCAATCTGTGTTTGTCCCAAAAACCATCTAAACTCAAACCATTCGGGTCAAGTGGGAAACTCAAACCAATTTACCCAAACACGACCTCACATATTAAATATCAATTTTAGAGCATTACGACCCCGATAATACCACTTTGCTACCCCGTTTGAGATTTGATGGATACAATTAGATCGAGTGTTTTTGAGTGATATATTCGTCATCCTCGTGAAATACTGAATCTAGGTATATAATCTAATCGTCCAATAGTTAACCATGCAACAAGAAAATCAAGAAAATAGGGTTCGAAATTTTCGAACAAGTTTTTCCTAAGTTCTTCGATTTTGATGTTTTCTGGGTAAAACTAAGGGTTAGGGTATGTTTATCACTTGAATACGAACGTATAGATACAATTTTTACAAGTTTTGGTTGGGTAAATCGCGAAATCGCGTTAGGGAAGATGAACAGTGCGACAACCTCGTATTTAGGGGTTTGCTAGCCCAGAAATACGACCTCGCAAATGTCAATTAATTTTGACTTATGTTGACTTCCAGAATACGAGTTGGATTTACGACCTGAACCAATACGATCCCAAATTGGAAGATACGATATCGTATTTTAGAGTTTGGTTTACCGTATTTTGACCTTGAAATACGACCTCGTACAATGATGAAAAAGAGAGGGAAAAAAATGAATTTCTGATGCTGTTGTTTTATTAAAAAAATGACCAACCCATGTAGCTGCTGCAACTCGAGACTTATAAAGTCACAAAAATAATGTGGGCCTTGGGATTGATTTTGACCAATAGACTCACCTAAATGGACTAGTGATATCAGGAAAAATAAAATATATGTGTTAAAAATATACAAGTATTTTACAATACTTTTTCTTGTACTGATATTCTTTTGATAAATCCAAATAATGTATCATTGAATTCATGGACATGGTCTAATAAATTGGTAGATTTTTATTGTAACTGCTATTAGAAATTAACAAAATGATCTAATTAAGGGTGTTTTATTTTGAATTGATAATTAGTTGTATTATATTTATAAAATTACAATACTATCCTTACACATGTTAATTAAATATTAGTTCTTTCAGTTCTCGATAATTTTTTGATTCTCATTTTATCTTTTGACTATATATATATATATATATTAGCTTATTAACCCGCATAACATGTAGATAATTTAAAAGTATATCTATTATGATAAAACTATGTACATGATGAAAATCTAAAAGACCATGTATAAAATATTAGAGTTTTCAAAAAAAAAAACACCTATTTTTTTAAATAATTTTTTCGTTGAGAAAAATTATGTTTTCAAAGTTTAAATGGTTTAAACTTGCATTTTTAGGTATATTTCCTTCATTCTTAGTTGGTTAATTTTTACATAATTTTTTCGTGTTAGTTTAAACAATCGTATATTACTTTTTATTTATGGTTTGTTATATGTTAATTTTATTTCAATTTACTATCTGTATTTATTTTTGTTAAAAATACGGATTTTCTTCATAGTTATTTAGTTTTAAATATATCTTGGATTTTAAATTGATAAGTGTATGAATTTAGTTTACAATTTATATCAACATCAGTTTAAATTTAACTTTTTTTTTTACCAACTCCTCCAAAGAAGAGTTGGTAAAAGTCATGGTCACAAGTTTGAAGCTTCTTACCGCATGTGATAGTTTACTATTTGTAAATTTGACATGATACTCACGCAATATATTAGGATGGGTTATATTATGTCATAAAAAAAATCAAAAATCAATAACATTAGTTGAGAAATACATAATGATATGTGATACTATGATACTTTTTTTTAGATTTATATTATGCTAAAAACCTTTTTGTTTTATAATTTAAACAAGACATTATTTAAATCCAAATATATCTTGTAATTTAGATTGATTAATGTATTCATTTAAGTTTACAATTTTCCTTAATATGAATGTCAAATTTAAACTTTTTTTATCAGCTCCTTCAAAGAATAGTTAGTAAAAGCCATGGTCACAAGTTCGATCTTCTTACCGCATCGGAAAGTTTACAACTCTTAGAACTAATATGATACTCTCGCAATATACTGGGATGGATATATTATATCATAAAAAGTCCTTAATATTAGTTGAGAAATACATAGTAATATGTGATACTATGATGATTACTTTTTATTTTTTAATATTTATTATTATTTTTTTTTAAGATTGATATTGTGCTAAAAGTCTTTTTGTTTTATAATTTACACAAGACATTATTTAATTTCAATATCTTGGGTTTTAAATTGATAAGTGTATAAATTTAAGTTTATAACAATTTTTATTACAAAAAGTATAAGTTTATGTAACTAAACAACTTTAACATAAAAATTTAGTTTTGTTACAAATTAAAAGTTAAAAGCATTATAACTAAAATCGTATTTTATATATATATATCACATAATAAATATTTCTTGTATGCATTTTGTTTTATACCGTTAATATGTTAAGATATGTTAATAAATAAGACTAAACATTTGTATATAGTGGATACAATAATTTTTAAAATAATGATAACATTATTATTTTTTTATATTTTATTTAAATTTGTTAATATTTGATATTATAAAAAAGTAACATGTCATTAATTATATATTTTTACTCGCGTATTACGCGGGTTAATAATCTAGTATCTATAATATAACAAAGTATTCTGGGTATTTATATAGCAAAGTATTATGGGTTTGTGAAAATCGGAATGGAAATATGGATCTTTGGTGATGATTCGCATGTGTCTGCAATTCTGCGAATGGTATGAAAAATGATTAAATATAATTGAGTTACATGGAATATGGTTAAATATGATTTAATGACATGGAATATCCCATAAGCATTAGAAAAGAAAAGAAAATGAATTTAAAAATTAAAGGTAATCAGTACTTGAACACAGACCCCAAATATGGTTTTCTTTTCTTTTTGTTTTTTTAACTTGAACGTCAGTCCAATTTTTAAGCATCACAAAGGTACAGTAGCTTATCACACAAGCTTGTTAATTTGGGATTTAAGGCTTACAATAATAGGGCAACAGAGAATGGCATATCCATCCATGACTAATTAGTGTCAAATCTTAATTAACAATTACATCATCCTAATAACTTTTGGGCCTAATTTTAGGTTACTTAACCCAATGTCCTTGAGTGCTTGAGATCTCTGTATAGTACATTCACATATTGGCATATTGCTACTGATGTGAATCCTTTTTCAATCGTGCAAACGAAATATTGTGACAACCTAGATATGAGTAATTAACAATAATAGTGTTATTAAAAATATATGTGAAGGCCTAGAGCATCTAATTTCTTTCACAACGTTAGATATGAAAAATAAAATGTTACCCAAAACCAGAAAGCTGATTTACACACTAGCAAAAGATGCAATGAACGGAAAGATGTGGAATTCAGCCAAATAATGTGTATTGATATCACAGAGCATGTGGTGTGGAGAGTCTTCAACAAAAGATTGTATTTTACAATATTTCCGCATACCTCCATCACAACAAACGATCCCTCTTCTCTTCCCCCCACCACAATAAACAGGACCTTGAAAGGAAACCTCCCCGTAGAGATTGTCTGCATTTTAAGAAATGCCGCTAGACTAGCTACTGTCTTCATAATCAACAATGTATCGAACTGACCACCCTGAATACCCATCCCTCATCTCATATATTTTTGACTGTTTGTGATATTGATAATCCCTCGCACAAGCAAGTAACAAACAACCACGGGACTCAAACAAGTTATTATAGTTGTTCCAATGCAATGCAAGGTCTTCGGGAGTAGTGTGGTTGTATCTGGCGAATGCTCTACATCTAACTTGAAATGCCTAACCCGATTGCTGACATCGAACCAATGTAACGCGTCGTTCCAGTACACTCCTCTGTCAAAATTCCCACTAAACCATCGTCTAGGATATATAACACTACCTCTTTCCCAACGACTAGTTTCTGAAGAGTAGATCCGTGTTTGTGACCTATCTGTTGAGCATGCAGTACTTTGTAGTGGGGAGATTTTGCAGGATCAAAAGCCAATCTCATCTGGTCCAAATTTCTGTTGTGATTTAAACCGTGTACTGATGGAAGCATCTTAAACACATTAATGGATGGATTGTATACGTAAATCTTGTAAGATCGATTAGTGCTGTTAACACACAGAACCAAACCATTGCAGGACTGCAAAACCTCTATATTGCCTGCTTCTGTGCCAAAACACCCAAAACTGAATGCTGATGGTTTCTTCTTACGAAATGTTTTTGAAAGTAGTTACGGAGAGGACTTCTTCGCTGCAGAAAGAGACCAAACGGGGAAGGGATATTAAAAAAGCGGGTGAGGAGTAGATTGAAGAAAGCAGGGGAGGTGATGAGAGATAACCAGCGTTTCGATACGGATTTGAAGATAACAAGTGTGAGAACAGGCAAGCGGAGTAAGATCTCGATCAGAAGATCGTCGTTGAACACAACTTGGTGTACGGAGACTGATGATCGGTTGTTGTTCCCGTCGTCATCTGTCATCCGAAGCAGCCTTTTGGATGATGATGATGATGATGATGATACTCTGTTGTTGTTAACAAGGTCGTCGGCCATGATGAGATGAGAACGCAAATCAGAACCCTATTTATCTATCTCATTTCAAACTTAACGACTTCTGAGGTTTTTAGTGAACCTAAAGGAGGTTCGGTTCAAGACTTATAAGATGCTAATAGATCCGAAATTTGTGTTTTGTTTTGACACCTTTATTTAAAATTATACGAGTACTTTTTAAGATGGGAAAAACATATACTGATAAAACTAATTTATAACCTGTTCCTTTTTTTTTTTTAGCTATTCTAAACAAATACATATAAATCCTCATTAATCTTTAGAGGTACCTAAGTTAGGGATCTGATTAGACAATCCAACTTGAAAAACCGGGCTAGGTTGTGTATCTTTGATATGCCGACTTGCCTACCTGATTTTCTTTTTGTTGGGATCGGGTTAGGATTTTCAACCTTTAGGTTGACCCGCTGACACGATACTTTTTTTAATTTATTCTTTTTTAAAATATACATGATACAAATTATATTATATCCTTAAAGTAAAATTAAAGTAAATCACACGAACGATACTTGAACTAGTTTGAAATTACTTTTTTTTTAGAACAGCAAGGGTCGGATCACGTGATATCTGGACTAGATACCGTGGAACTACCCGATCCCCACCCCCCCCCCCCACCCGCCCCACCTGGTAAAAGCTCTACGAAAGTCAGGACAAAATCCTGACGGACAATCGCAGACCGAGAATATTGAACCTGTGACCTCTTGGACAAAAGTCCAGATGTACAACGACTGAGATAATCAGTGAAGGACTTGAAATTACTTTTTTTTAAAATGACAAGTGTTAGATGTTGATCATTCAAATTTTATAAGCCATCTACCAATTATGAAACATAAAAAAAAAAACAAATCTTGGACATCTCCCAAGCTTTACAGAGACATACAATTTGTTATAACTCCAAACAACTAATATATGACCAAGAACTAATCCTTCCATTTTAGGATAAGTGGGTGGAACCCTATCGTCCCATATACCATATGTCTCCATACACAAAGCGTACAAAACATAAAAGTTATGTCCGGTGAAACATCATTCTCATATATTGATTATAAGATGTACTTTTTTTACTTGTCTTTGATGAATTTCTAATTTGTGACCTGGACCCATATGATCATATGGTGGCATACCAATGGGTTTCACCCCTTTGGTTAATCCTTCCATTTTCTCCTTTGTACCTCATATCACCAACGATGACTTTTTAAATTTGTTTACCTTAAATTCTTTCAAACCTAGATAGAGAATAGTAATATTTACAAACTTATTGTTTAATAACACAACAAAAAATTATATGATCAAAGTAAATCTAAAATATATATAAGACAGAAAATGGAGACCAAAGTGTTAATTAAAATGTCAAAATGTTTTCTTTATGGTTACATTTGTCATTTTATTAAAAGACTTAATTCTTTCAAACATTAAAATACATCTAAAAGCTATAGCTAACAGCTTTCAATTAGATCAATAACTATGAGCCACCACCCGTTGCTTCTAGTTATCAACTAGTTTTGTCAAACATACCCTTAATAGTTAGAAAGATTTTACATTCTGATCATATAATACAGATTACATATTGCATCAATGATATTAAAGATTTTCGTATATAGTTCATACCATCAGATTTAAACCCTATCAGTTCTAAATTGAATTTCATAAATAAAAAGTGAGAAATCCATCGAATTGGTCTCACTGGCACATGGCTCTCCATTGCAAATTTACATAACCATCTAGCGAGGTCGAATTTACATCTGGGCAGTTTAATAAAAGGCAAAGTGGGGAACCGTAAGCAAATTAGATTCTGATTGATGCTTGGATTGTTTGACAACCATATATTTCCCAACATCTATAAAATTGATGCAAAGAAAAACCGAATGGTGGGGGAATCAGTTGCACGAGAACATGGCACCAAGTGGTTGAAACTAAGGGAGTTTCAGAGTTGGGGAAAAGTTTCAGAGTCTGTCATAAAACTAAGGGAGTTAAATCAAAAGGCTTATGCATTCTTCTGAATCATCCGCCTACTGTAACATTCTTCTCAATCATCAATCTATTGTCCTAACTCTGATGAGGTGTATGTTGAGCAGGCTTGTAAATAGAAGGTATTAATGTGGGTTGCAACTATAGTTGACGTTTTTTTAGGGGTGTCTCGAAGGAAATTGGTTGAAACATAAACTTTAGGCTACCGACTTCTAAGGCTCCAAAAAATTCACTAGCCATGGCCACATATATAATTTTCTTTGTGACTTGTGAAACCACTATCATTCAGTTTCTGACCAAATACGAATTTTTTATCCTCCTTGTTACATTAGATTTACTCAATATATAGGTTCCATAATGCTTATTCTTGTTGCTTTTGTATATTAACTGTCTATTTTTCATCTCTTCAACCAGCCAAAGGGCTGGTCTGACGGGTTGGGTAAGAAGTCAAACTGGGTACCTTTTCGTACTCCTGGAAATGGGTGGTTGACCCAAGATAGTTTGTCCCAAAAAAAAAACATTATTTTGTGTGGAATTAGGATGTCAAATTAAAATTGAAATAAGAGGCTTTATGCATTAACGATATACTATAAGAGGCTATACACAAAAGAACTATTCTTAAGTAAATCTGTATATGAATCCTAATAGATTTTGGGCTTGATTTTAAGCTAATTGATTCGTTATCCTAGACCTGGAAATCTCGATATACAGTACAATTAACATATTGCCAGTGCTATGAATCCTTTTTCAATATAGCAAACGAACATCGTGACAAATATTGGGTAATAGCTTTGTGATAATGAGTAATCAACAATAGTGTTATCGAAAACATGACTAAAGATGTAAAGCATCTAATAGCTGTCATGACATTAGATATGAGAAATCATACCCGAAACCAGAAAGCTGAATTACACACCAGCAAAAGATGCAATGAACGGAAAGGCCCTGTAATAACGTCTATCGATATCACAGAGCATGTGGAGTGTCTTTGACAAAAGGTTGTATTTTACAACCTTTCCACATAACTCCATCACGACAAACGATTCCTCTTCTCTTTCTCCCGCCATAATAAGCAGGACATTGAAACCAAACCCCACGGACTTCTTCCGCCTTTCAAAGAATGCCTCTATACTACCCTCGAATACCCATTCGTCATCTCATGAATTTCCAATTGTTTGGGATGAGAATTGCCCGCACAAGAAAGTAACAAACTACCACGAAATTGTTTGGGATGAATTTCCATTCGTCACCTTACCACTTGTTGCATTTGAAACATATATTTACTAAGATTTTTCCATATACCTCTAGCATAATCACATTTGAAAAACAAGTGATCATGGCTATCAAGACATCCATTACAGAATACACATTTTAATTCTGCATTACCACTCCTTGTCACCATTTTGTCTTGGGTTAATAGTTTTTCCTGAACTGCAAGCCACATTATGAATGCATGCCTTGGAATCAATTGGTTAAACCAGACCACACCCCTCCACTCAGCTCCACCTCAGGCCAATCATCTCCCAAGTCATACCAAGCTTGTCTTGTAGAAAATTCTCCTTTCTGATTATTATTAGACTGCCACATTATTTTATCCTTTCTCCCACTTCCAAAATTAGGCACCTCAATATTGTTTATACAAGGAAATATCTCTCTCCATCCCTCTGGTCAATTCCAACTCCCATTCACGCCAGAAATCATACCCGAAACCAGAAAGTAGAATTACACGCCAGCAAAAGATGCAATGAACGGAAAGGTGTGGAATTTAGTCAAATTTTTGTCCATATCACAGACCATGCGGAGAGTCTTTGACAAAAAGTTGTATTTTACAACCTTTCCATCTAGGTTCATCACAGCGAAAGATTCCTCTTCTCTTTCACCAACCACCATAAACAGAACATTAAAATCAAAACCCCCGGTAGACAACTTCCAGGTTTTAAAAAATGCCTCTATAATAACCAACAGGTCCCAGGATCGGAACCTGGTTCTGATACCATGATAAGAAACATAAATTAAAAGATGATAATTGTATTGATTTTGTGATGATTTTGATTACATCGTCTGCCTCTATTTATACTATGACTTTGATACATAATTAAAGAAATAAAATCAGAGCTTTGATTTGTATCTTGGAGCCAAAGTTGATATCTTCTTATTTTGGAAATAATGATTTGATCTGATCCAAAATCTTAATTCTAACATTCATATCTAACAACGTATCTCGCTGACCACCCGCAATACTCATTCCTCTTCTCATAAATTTCCAAGCGTTTGGAATTATGAGGATCACGCGAACAAGCAAGTAACAAACAACCACGAGACCCAAGGTTTCTGGGGGTGTTGTGCTTGTAATGCGTGGCGGATGCTCTACATCTAACTTTAAATTAATATTTCTATTCATAGTATCATTAATCCAATAGATTGCGTCATTCCAATATACTCCCTTGTCAAACTGCTCATAAGACCATTCTATCGGAAACTTAATATTATCACCTCTTCTCCAACAACCTGTTTCCGAGGAGTAAATCCGTGTTTGAATGACACCATGATTTATTTTTCGAACAAGAAGCACTTTGTAGTGGGGAGATTTTGTAGGATCAACACCCAATCTCATCTTTTCCAAAATTCTGTTGTGATTCAAACCACGTACTGGTGGGAGCATCTTAAACATATCTAGTGTTGGATTGTATACGTAAATCTTGTGATCGGGATTAGTCCGGTTAACACACAGAACCAGACCATTGCAGGACTGCAAAATTTCCACATCACTCTCGCCAATGCGAGAACACCCAAATAAAATTTTTGATTTTTTCTTCTTGCTCTGGGGGATTCTGCTATTTAAGGACACGAAATTGTATTTATATTTATAATTGGGAAAATTACGTATATAGATTAAAAAGGGATGTCATTTTACAATCTAGACCAAGTTTTCAAAAACTTCCAATTTAGACTAAATACCCGTGATGTACCAGCAGAAACCCTACGGAACTTTTTAGCCACTAAAAAAGACACACATGTCCGCTCCTCATTAGACACCTTGCACTTCCCCAACGCCCTTCTTCTTCTCCCCTTCTTTTCTTTCTCATTACTCTGTAACATGCTTCCCTCAAAACAATTCATAATACATCTCTGATAGATAACCCTTAAAGGGGGTTAGGCTCCAAGAAACATAGAGAACAAAAGAGACAATTAATTGCCAAATATATTTCTTCACTGTGAATTTTCTTAATGCAACCAAGTACAATTTATTAAAAAAAAACTAAAGCAGTTAACTTTCCCTAATTTAACGCAGAAATGGAAAATTCTATCCTAGATACATGCACTTTATGCGGATAAACGTAATACTTTAGAAAAATGATAATAACAGTCTTTAGGGCTGTCACTAACAACATATTACATGCTTAAAAACTTGTATATTATATACTAAAAACCACCCCTGATTTTTCTAACAGCAAGGTACAAATTTTAATGCACCCAGTTAGTTTTTACTGACAACCCTAAGGGCTGTCACTAACAAAACCCAATACTTTAATTAACTAATATGTAAAACTATAAATCATGATATTGCTTTGTTGACCACGTCCATAACTGATAGGAACGTATCAATCTCACAAATGAAACCACCATTTCCATGCTTCTTTCCCCCAACAACATCAAATATAATAGTTTATAGTATTTTCTTCTTTTTGCTTTTTCGCCTCTTTTCATTTGAATCAGAAATACCAGATAGATTGGTTAGATTGGTGCTCTTTTAATGTTTAGTTGTATCTAGAACTCCCCTGTACGTTGCTAGCTACTTGCTAGTTTTTTATCCCGTTATAATATTACTGAATGTTCAAAAAAAAAATAATCAAACTTAACTATTGATTAATCTTTACATGGTAATTGTTTTTAAGTTATATTAAGACATCGTTAAGTGTTCTTCTATATTTGAAAGGCTCGACCCTCGCTCAAAACTTAATCCAACAGCATAAGGAGATCCTCAAGGAATATTTTTCCCATTATGAGATTTGGAATGGACGGGAACAGGTGTTTGGACGAATTGTTAAGGTAAAAATATATGGCATCCCTCTAGCTCTAAGGGACCAAACCGTGTCAAGAAGGTTGCAACTATGATTGGAAAAGTCCTGGAACCTTCTCATCTATCTACTGCCGATGGAAACCTCTCCCAAAAGAGTGCCATCGTTCTCATCAACGCCCATTGAAAAGTTGATCAAGAGGTTCTGTTAAGATGGAAATCAAAGTCTTTCATTACTAGGGTGGTAGAAGATGGAACTGACTAGGTTCCATCATTTCTTAATTCCCCCGAGTTGAACGATTCCGGCGATTTCTCGACGGAAAACCCAAAGTCCCCCCAAGCTCAGATGAATGCATTAATAAGGAAAGAGAAACAAACACACATAATGGATATTTATTCAAAAATGGTGTTTCCAATAATAATTCATTGCCTGACAACCCTTTGGTATCTGACATTCCTGTCTCTCCTAACCTTTCATTTTTCACTTTCTCTCCCTTTAGAAACCAAAAACAACATAATAATGTGGGACCCGTAAATCTTCCTCCACCTCCACCCCAATCGTCACCCATGCAATAAAAAAAAAACTCCTGTTACCCCTCAAAACTCGAGAAAAAGACCCCGCCAACTTTCCTCTATCATGCACGAACCTCCACAAACCCCCTCCTCTCACTTCTCTGACCTCCACAACCAAAATCATACTAGCATGTGGTTTACTGCTCCTCCTCTTCAAACCAATAAAAGCCTCTTGGTAAGAAATACCCTAGATCCTATCTCATTCCAACAACTGAAATAAGGATCAAATTCATGAATAACACTTTCATACTTCATAACCTGCAAACACAAAAATATAATATATATATATATATATTAGAAAATACAGATCAGTTAAATAAATTCAAGCTTAAATAAGTAAAAACACTAGCCAATAAACCCCCCTTATAACTCCAACCCAACCCACCAAAATAATAAACCAAAGACCAGAAGCATTACTTTTGAGGTTCCAATAGCCATCAGCATCACAAGTACGTAAGGCTCAACTTGCTCCAGAAGAAAATTTCTTAAGCAAGCATCTCCCTAAATCTATACCCCATATTATTCTTATAAATACATTAACTACTATCATCTTATACATTAACTAGCATCTCCCCTGTATGCATGAATTATTTGGTTCGGGTTAATATAAAAGAAACAAACTAGTTTACTAAATAGGGGTTTGTATGCTAAACACCTGTTCAGTCAGCTTTTGGCTCATTCGACCTGTATGATCCATTAAAGATAGGACATAACCCGGATTAATAAGTTAAATTTCTCTAAATTGCTCGCGTTAGTTGATCCATAAGTAGTCTAATTATTTAATTGTGTCTGGACTGTTTAATCCAACAAATAGTTAGATACGACAAAAAAAAAAAAAAAAGGAAAATGATTGCATACCAATCCCAAGTAACTCAACTCACAAGCCAAATATGTACAAAGATGTACGTAGAGGCAAAAATAATGATTAACACTTAATTATGAAAAAAAAAATACTTTAAAATGTAGAAAAAAGTGACTGTGAAACGTCAACTTCTATTTTAACCTTGTCGCATTATGCAACCCCCGACCCATCTTTCTTGCACCTGAAGAGCATGGGAAAGAGGATTCACAAAAAGGGTGCCGAAAATTTAGCAGCCGATCACATAAGTCGACTTTGTAGGATTCAGGCCCCTCAACTATACACACAAAAAACACTCAATATATATACGGAGTATTTTGTATGAAGATTGAATTTGAGTAAGATGGAGAATACTCGGTCACAATCTAGACCAACTCTTCACATGACCCGTTTGATAAATCACAACACAACTTGACCCGTTATAGACCCGTAAACAAACCCGATTAATTCCAACAGACTTTTGAACCGAACGAACACCTCATGATGATAGACGATGGAAAGAACGACGAAGTACCATAGGACGACGACTTTGCAAACTACCTGGCTGTAGGAATTATTCCAAAAGGCCTGGCACAAAAATAAAAGGAGAAATTCTTTTCTAACTTAAAGAATTACTTTTAGGAAAGCCCTGCGCGGATGGAATGATAAGAAGATGTGTATATGGTGCTGAAATGCGAGAAATTCTTGACGACTATATGTCACTATGGAATAGCTAGAGGACATTACGGACCTACAATCACGACGTCGAAAAAGGTTTCTGACGTTGGCTTTAATTATTAGCCAACAAATTTCAAACAAGCATTCACACTCAAAAAAGCCGTTGTGGATTACACATTCGGTCGGTGTTCCGGTATCTGTTACTTTTAAGATTACACCTTTGTTGGTGATGGCGTATTAATCTAGAGTATATATATAATTAGTAGCATATAATAGAACACTTAAATAGCATGCATGTAGTTGGTCTTAGAATTTACACGTAGAATACTAATAAGGTAAATGTTCAATATAAAACAACCGACTTTTGATTTCCCACAAACACTTAGTACAGATATTACATGGGTATTTATTCAGATTCACATAAAACTAAAAGAAATCACACACAGAGCTTAGGCACAACGGAAGCCAAGTGGCATTTTCTTGTTACAAGTTTTAAGAAGCAAGATAACATACGCATCAAGTTTGAGCCCCAAAACATTAGGTTTGATAGCAGTGCATAGGCACTCCGCAGCCTCAAGGTTACTAAGGCCTTCAAGTAAGGCGCAACATGGCTTTGCGGATGAGGGCAGTATGAAATTAACCAACAAACCATGCAGATTGCTACACTCCGCCTTTAGTTTCAAGGTGTCTTTAGAGCATTTATTCGTAGATGGCGTTGGTGGCGGTGGCGTTGGTGGCGGTGGCGGTGGCGGTGTTGGCATTGGCATTGGCGATGGGGTTGGTGTTGGTGTTGGTGTTGGTGTTGGTGTTGGTGTTGGTGATGGTGTTGGTGATGGCGTTGGTGATGGCGTTGGTGATGGCGTTGGTGATGGAGTTGGTGCTGGTGTTGGTGATGGGGTTGGTGTTGGTGTTGGTGATGGTGATGGTGTTGGTGATGGTGTTGGTGTTGGTGCTGGTGTTGGTGCTGGGGTTGGTGCTGGTGATGGGGTTGGTGCTGGTGTTGGTGTTGGTGTTGGTGTTGGTGATGGTGTTGGTGATGGGGTTGGTGTTGGTGTTGGTGATGGTGTTGGTGATGGTGTTGGTGTTGGTGTTGGTGATGGGGTTGGTGCTGGGGTTGGGGTTGGTGTTGGTGTTGGTGACGGCGTTGGTGTTGGTGTTGGCGTTGGCGTTGGCGTTGGTGATGGCGTTGGTGTTGGCACTGGTGTTGGTGTCGGCACTGGTGTTGGTGTTGGTGTCCGCGATGGGGTGGGTGTTGGTGTTCGCGATGGGGTTGGTGTTGGTGATGGTGATGGTGTTGGTGTTGGTGTTGGTGATGGGGTTGGTGCTGGTGTTAGGGTTGGTGTTGGTGTTGGTGACGGCCTTGGTGTTGGTGTTGACGTTGGTGACGGCGTTGGTGTTGGTGTTGGCGTTGGCGTTGGCGTTGGTGATGGTGTTGGTGTTGGCACTGGTGTTGGTGTCGGCGTTGGTATTGGTGTTGGTGTCCGCGATGGGGTGGGTGTTGGTGTTCGCGATGGGGTGGGTGTTGGTGTTGGCGCTGATGGTGGTGTTCGCGATGGGGTGGGTGTCGGTGGTTTTGGCGTTGGTTTATTACCTAAATTGTTACTACAATTCGCGCACCCACTCAGCATTGCAAAGAAGATAATAATTATTGATAGTGAAACATTGCTCTTAGAGGCCATCGATCTCTATGGTGAACAACAAAAAAAACCCTTTAAGATTAAGTATGCAGGGGAAAGTGTAGTTAAGGATGATGGGTGAATGTAGAGATTGAAGGGTTTATATAGGTGCAAAAGTTTAGCTTAAGGTCAAGGTTTTACTACTGTAGCATTAATTGGTAAGCATTAACATGCAAATGGAAATTTGACATGTGATCTAATAATTCAACAGTTTGGTTTAATGTTGATTTAAGCTAGATATTAGATTATGAAGCTTTGTTCATCGAAATCCTCATAGCATGCAAGGTAAATGATGCCAGAATATTGTGAACAAAGAGAAACCATACAAATAATTAATTGAATTTCGATAAACCCTAAAAGGGTGCCCTTAATTAAACGGGACTTCAAAAGAATCCTCTATTTCTTTTTAATTCATATTCAACAACTAAACAAAACCATACCTATAAACAACTATATATAATAGTAATTAAAACCTTAAAAATAACTTCAAAGAAAAGATAAATCTTTCCCAAAATATATCTTCTAAAAATAAGTAAACATATTAACTAAAATAAATATAAATAGTAAAACAAACGGGTAGAAAACAACAATATGTTGTTTTTGACCGATCAATATTCTTGAACGACTAAAACTTTTGACTTCACATGTTGATCGAGGAACCGGTAGCTAAGCCAGAAGAGCTGAAGGTCTGATGGAATATATATCTAAATCATTTCTCCCTCTCTTTAAAAAAACTCGTCATCGAGTCTTGGTCCCAAGTCTCTAACTCTGAAACTTTCGAACCCGTCTGTGTTTGAAACTCAATCTTTTGTTATATTTTGAATTAATTAATACTTAATATTATTACATATCTATCTTATTTTCTAACTAAAACAGAATTATGAAAAACTCATTTGGCACCTCCAGGATCTATCCTGAAAATATTTTCTCACCCCTCTTTCTTAATTTAATATATTTTTTATTTTCTCTTTTTTAAATAGATAATTCTTCATTTTCGTTAACATTATCATTTAAATTATTTATTTATATTACTTATTAAAAATTATATACCCTTGATGAAAGTTATAAATTTTAGATACGCGAAACGACTAATATGTCTTTCTTACATATTTATATCATTTATTTATAACTCCCAAAATACATACACCACCCCTCTATTTATATCCTCTTTAGATCATTGCGTAGGTACCCTCTGATATTCTTTTAAATTTACTTAATAGATATAGATTATTACATATTTATTATAATTATTTTAAATTTACATTAACTTTTAATTTGTTATTGATTTTGAATATTCTCTAACTATAATTGTATCTGCGTGATACATATTGGTGAATAATTTATCAAACTTTTACTTTTTGTCACCAACCATTTTTGGGCATTTTTTATGTTTTTTTTTTTCTTTATTTCTAACTAATTTTTTTTTTATTTAATTACAATGGTTAGTACCTTATACTGTTAACTTGATGTTAATTGGTTGTTATCTTCTTAGCATTTGCTATTTGATAGTAGGTGTAATATGATACGGTAGAGTATGAAAAAGTGAAGTGATTGTCTTCATTTAAAAAAACACGATTTTTGCAGTTAAATTTAATCAAATGGATATTTTATAATGTGTTGCAGACACTTGCAGTGATATTAGAAAATGATAATGTTCTTCAAATAGGGCAAGTTTACTCTATTAAAAAAGAAATTTCTTTATATTGTTACCATTTGTAAAATTATTTTTACGACGATATATTGAAATTAATTGTCCGGCCATTAGAGAGGACCTAAAACTAGAATACTATTATGGTATTAGTGTTTGATGAAGCGATGTGATTAAACTAATACAAACTATATATATATATATATATTTATATATATATTTAAATGTTAATTTGCAAACAAATATTTGTATGAAAACCAAAAAACAAATCTCAGCCACTCATTTTGTTTGATCTCAACCATTAATTTGAAATCTATATCTACTTTTTCTCTCCTCCCTCCCTTTCCTTCCATTCCCGTTTTCCTCCACCACCACCAACATCGCCATCGCCATCGTCGTGGATGGCGGAGCTCGTACGGCTAAGGGTGCCGCCTGTAAGGTAGGTCACCCCCATCATTGATCACCGTTAGTAGCTACCTCTTATTAATTTCCTTAAGGTCGCACCCCGATAATAACCAACATTTGTAGTTTATTAATTTCCTACACCTTGTGTATAGTTTTCAATCACAGTGTGATTCAAACACCATGTGTGTGTAGTTTGCAGTCTCACTAAACACAACTTGTTTGGCATGCAACAATGACGATTTAAACACACTATGATTGTGCGTTCCAATCACATAGTGATTGTGCAATCATAATGTGTTTGGTCGGCGACGATGGAGGCCGACAACAATACCCCTGTATAACCGGAAAAAGACACGACGGTGGTGGTGGCAGCGGCCAATCAGAAAAAGATGTTCGGAGATGGCGGATGGTGGTGGAGGAAATGGAAAACAAGATTAGAGGGGTGAGTAAGGAGAGAGAAAGTAGATCTAGATCTTGGAAATGAATGGTTGAGATTTGTTTTTTCAGTTTTCACCATTTTTCTTGTTTTCAAATTATTACACTTCATATATATATACGAGATGGGTACCCGCGCAATGCGCGCGGCGGTGGTGCTAGTGACGGTGGTGACAACGATATGGTTATTAATCTAAAAGTAATTGACGTAAATGGTAGTGTAGTTATTTTGTGGTTAAGAAATGTATATGTTGTAAATAACTTTAAAAAATATATATAGAGAGATATTAGGTGGCCGGAAATATCTATATTAATTAACAAAGGAGATAGATAATTTGAATAAATATGGGTGTAAAATATTTTAGGGATATATTAGGTAGATTTAGTATGTGAGTTAGGAATATGTTAAAAATTAAGGGTATTCTGGGTATGTTAAAAATAGAGAATTAAAAAGAATAGAGGGTAATTTGTTTATTAATATAGTATATATATATATATATGTTAATGTATTTATATGTATGTTCTATATATATATAGAGGGATGGTAATATAAAGTTGTATAATACTTAAGTTTTGGTGTAAAATACTCATATATTAATTTTTTTAATTCATAAAATACATGAGGGCCCAGTAATTTATTTATTTAGAAACAAAAAAATTTAAAAATTAATATATAAAGGGTTTCACACCTAAATTTAGGTGTGTGACAACCTTATATTTACTTTTTTTTCATATATTTATTAAGCTAAAGCAATTTTTCATTATAATATAATATAATATAATATAATAATGTATTTATATTTATGAATACAACATTTATTATTTTAAAGAACATTACAAAACTACGTTTATTACTTTGCATTTGCATTTCCAATTTTTTGATAAAAGTTAAACGTTGTTTTTATATTCTCTCTATTCTTTATTTTATTTTTATATTATTTTTTTGTTGATTTGTGTTACAAAAAAATTTATCAGACAGGATATAATTAGTGAGAATATTCATCTTTTTTAAATATAATATAAGACTATCTATTGTTGTCACCACTTATATTCAAAAGAAATAATTCGATTATTTATATGTCTCGTCCGATTGACGGGGTATAACCAAGTGTCTTATATATAATTAAAAAAAATAGATAATTATTAAGAAAATATGGATCTTTAGATGATTTTCAAAACTTATTATAGCTTTTTGATAATGTTATGAATATTTTAACTAGTTTAACAATTCAAATTCAAAATAAATTTAATATTTAATGATTAGTGAATAGTGAATACTATAATTAGATATTAATGATGTTTAAAAAGGAAAATGAAGAAAATTTGACTTATTGGAAATGATTTTGTATTACATACCACAAGATAATGATGGAAATTTTGACTTACGATCATTAATACCTAATTGAAAACATAATGTTTAATTTTCTTTGTTATTTATGCATATGTTTAATATAAGTTGACGAAGCCCCCTGTTACTTTGTAGTTTTGTAGCTAGTATCTCTCCCACATATACAAATACAATTTCTATCCTAACAAATATAATCTTACAAGCATTTTAAACAAATATAATTCAAAGTAAAAATAATGTTTAATTATTAGTAAATATTCCCATTAGACATCAATGATGCTTAATAAAGGAAAATGAAGAAAGTTTGACTTATTTGGGCATATATTCATTTGGTTTTAACAGGCCTATCATTAACGTGAATAAATTAGTTATATTTTTATTAAAGGAATAAAATTTTGATATGAAAAATAAAAGATTTTATACAGGTTATTGACAATCCTTAGGTCTGTCATTAAAAAAAATCTATTTCATTTTACATACCACAAGTCCATTTAGATATTAAAGAAAAATTTGACTTTTGATCATCTATAATCTCTTATAAAGCATATTGGCTTAAGAAATTAAGCATTTTTTCATTATTTCTAAAATACCCTTAATTACTTTTTAACACTTTTCACATTTTCCTATTTCTTCTAATATACATTCTAATGCATGATGTACCATACATCATAACCACATTACATCAATAACTTCTACTATTCACCAACGTCGCCGCCACCACTGCCGCTCACCACCACCACTCGTTCCCGCTGCCGCCATTACATCATCGTCACCGTCGCAACGCACGGGTACTTTTCTCTCGTTAGTATCTAACTAAAGAGAAAATGTTTAATCTTCTTCTATCTTACTATTATCTTAATAAGGGAAATAAAGTGATGACATAAGAAAAGCTTATAGGGCCGCCATCTAGGCTAGCCAACAATGCTTTTCTGATGTCATCATGATGTCATGATCCACTAACAAAAAATTTCATTAATTAGTATCAAGTATACTAATCTCTCCGTCCCACTAAAAATGTCACATTTTAGCTTAAATATATTTTTGTGTATTATATAATTATTGATGAAATTTATACCCAATGAAATTATATCTAAAACTCAATCAATTCATATAACTTTCATCAACTACTATATAACATAAATAAAAATAATTAAGGTCAAAGTTGATAAAGTAAAGATTTTAAATATTCAAAACAAGACACATCTAATGGGACGGATGAAGTACTATATATAGCTTTAAGGGGATGTGAATTCATGGTTATAAAACATATTATTTATAATCTGATTACAAAAATAAACACATTTTACTCAAATGTTAATTAGTTCATGTAACATCCCGAACTTTCTAGTTAACGGTTGACTTTACTCGTTAAGTCAAAATTCCGTGTCTATTAAGTCTTTAGATGATTCAATGTGTCGATATGTTTATTATGCTTTAAGTGCAAGGCTTTAATGCCTTAATGATTGATGTGTATAAGTGTTTAAAGGTATATTTAAATGCCTTTAGAGGTTCTTACAGTGTTTAATGTGTTGTAAGTGTTCCCTATAGGTGTTTTGAGCTTAATATGAGTCGTTTGGTAGCTTAGGGACTACTTTTGACATAGGGTTAAACTCAAAAACGGGTTAAGGGTCTTTTAAACCTACCATTAGACTCATAATACAGAGATTATACTCTTCCTTTGAAGCCCTAGCTGTCCCCTTGGTTCCATAGCATTCTATTATTCGATTTCATCGTCGTTTGGGTGATTCGATGGTGTTTTGATCAAGTTTTGCATCCCCTTTGCTATCTCCAGGTAATTGATGATTAGTCACATTGATTTTATGCATAATAAGTCCTTTCAACCCATTGATTTCTGGTTTTAGGGTTTGGGTTGGATTCAATTACGTTTATAATTGACTTTAGGTCATTACGGGTTTTAAATCGATTGTATAAAGTTGGTATATGATTCAAGGATTAATTGGTGTTTTCAATGAGTGATATTGGTCTTATTTTAAGTGTATTTGATGTTCATAAGACCTGGAGATGTGTTAAAGTCGTTTGAGATGTGTTTGGTTAGGTTTTGGGGTTGTTTTTCACGACTGG
Source organism: Erigeron canadensis (assembly GCF_010389155.1). NCBI lineage: Eukaryota > Viridiplantae > Streptophyta > Magnoliopsida > Asterales > Asteraceae > Erigeron > Erigeron canadensis. The sequence goes on along the minus strand of NC_057766.1, from coordinate 2,093,994 downwards.
TCGTTGTAACTTCCGTTAGCTGGGTAATTGCGATAACACCGCCACTGTAATTCCCGTTACAAATTTTCATAACTCCCGTTATGCTTGTAACTCCCGTTATATATTTTCGTAACTCCCGTTAGGGACTGATTTTGTTAACATTTTTAAACGACCATAACTTTTGAACCGTAACTCCGTTTTTAAGGAATAAGCTATCCACGGAATTGTAAGAGAGTCTATTTTTTTTATGGTAATGATTTTTAAAGTTGAGGATGATGTCAAGTTTACAGAAAGGTTAATTTAGTGAGTGATTTCCATGTTCCGTCGAGTTATGTAAGCTCTAAAGTATTAAACGAACCTCCGATGCATCAAGTCTTGTCATGGGTGATATTTATAGGTATCTAGGCTTGAGTCATGACCATAAATAGTGGGTAATTGATAGCTCATTATGTCGTTTAATGATTATAGGTAGTCGGGAATACTTGCAAAGCTCGATAACTTACGTTATCATTTGTTGTGTGCTTCTACGAGGTAAGATACACTACTTTGACACGCTGAGGGTTCAACAAAAACATAGTTTTCATATAATAACTTCCCCAAATGGTATCTTGTTTGCTTATGGGTATTCGGGATTATACGGGAGGTGATATGGGCTATGTAGATGCATATTGAAGCCTGAAATGCTACCCCATAGATATGTGACGTTATGATATGATATGAAATGCTTTGAGTTGTTATGAAATACATAATGAAATGAACTATGTTATGCAATGAAAGATGATATGTAACGATATGTTATGAAATGTCATGCAATGATATGAGATGTAATGATATGCTATGAAATGAAATGTAATGTCTTGAGATGAATTGAAATGTGATATATGTGATGATATGTGAAATGTGCATGATTACATGGCTTGTTCATCTAGTTCACTAGACTTATTAAGTTGCCATGACACGTGCACGTTTAAGGGCCCAAACGTAAAAGATGATACGTGATGATGTTTAGGTAACGTGGACACCTAAACTATATGTGATGTAAACCGAGCTCGTATATGATATGAAAGTGTTAAGCTTAACCCATACTTGCCCTTGCCCGGTGAGTGCATATATGGTTGCTTGGGTGGCTCCTTGCAACGTAATTACGTGGTTTGAGTATCTCCGGGTGGAGTGATTACCCACCAATGTCTTTGAACATACGGATTACTCATGGATTGGCTTGTCATTCCTTAACGACATTGATGTACTACTGAATGGTGGTTCATCTAGTCGGGTGCGACTTATGTCACACTTAACGAGATGCATATGCTATATGATGAGATGCGTGACTTTTGTCACAATTATAAAGATGTTCAAATGTGATATGTGATGATGCAAAAGATGACTAGGCACATTTAGGATGACTCATCCTAATATGAATGATGTTGATGATATGATATGTAAGTGTGATGATATGCTGAGGATATGTGCCTTAACGACTTAATATGACTTTTATATAATGTTTTAAATGGACAAACGTTTTATAACTTATGTGTTATCTTACTTAGCTAATTCGTTAGCTAACACTTTCTCTTTTAAATGTGTTGTGCCCTCAAGTCCAACAATAGTGAGCAGGTAGATGTGAAAAGATGTGAGGTATGGGTAGATGATCTTGAAGCTAGCTATAGTTTACCCATAGTGGCTGCTCGCTTTAGACATTTGCTTTATGTTTAAATATTAATGACTTGTATTGATAATGAACTCGGTTGTTTAATGTTGGGCAACCGATGGATTTCCATTTAGACTTATTTTGATGATATGGCTAGTAACACCATTTAATGAATAAACCAAACAGATTTTACTGGTTTGGACTTTTAAAGTTAATTCCGCTTCTTTTAATTCCGTTAGGAAAAAGTTTTTGAAAATCCTTAATTTTAAACGATGGGTGTTACAGTTCACCTTATCGGATATATAAAACAAACTATTTAACCGACTCGCATTTTACGTGGGATCTAAATCTATTACTATTATATAAAGCAAAATGTCTCCTCCATTTTCTCAAAAACAATTCATCTATCCAAATAACTCTCCTTTAATCATTATTTTAAAATCTCTACTTGATATACCTATAATACCCTAACCATTTAACTCCTAAAATAACTACACTTCTTTCTTTTACATCAATAACCTTTGCATCAATAGCCTATATTACTCGGACTGGCACCATCACCACCGGTCGCACCCACCATACAGCCGCTACCACCGTTGTCCCTACCACCATCGCCCACACATTGTGTGGTAATCCGTCTAGTATTACTTAGGCATATTATATATATATATATATTGCTAATACTACAAGAAAAAAAAATTAAACTTATTTTTTTAATCTATATCATGGAAATTCATAAACAAAGAAATCTCAACTATTTAAATTAAAAATCAACTTTGACTATTTTAAATATGATAATTTTCTATTTGATTTAATGTATACTTCTAATAACTAATACCTTGGTAATGAGTTTCAAATGACTTGTAGCGTTTCCAGAAAAATTGATTGGATCACAATGCAACATGAATACAAAATACTTATATATATATATGGATGCATTTGTTCTTTTTCTTGAGTTTTCCAGATTATTTAGGTAGTTGATGCGTTTAAGAGCGGGAACAGTTATAAGACGTTTTTCTACAAGTCTAAGCAGGCTCAGACGTAAGAGAAGACTCAACAGATCAAATTCATCACCTGTCACTACTAGAAAAAACACCTTTAATGACACCGAAATCAGTATCATAAAAGGGGTCAGATGACACGCTTTTTGGTGTCATAAATCGACCTGTCATAAAGCTTTATGACAGGCATTTGGCGCGTCATGAATTTATGACACGCTTTTATAACACTCTTTTATGACATACTTTTATGACGCTATTTTATGACACCAATAATTGCGTGTCATGGTTCAATTTTTTTTTTTTAAAATATTTTTTAAAAAATCATTAATATTCACACATTAAATAACAGTTAATCTAGCTCATAATACAAATAAATACACAAGTGAATGCCGTTGGTTTCTTCTTCTTCTTGCCTGCGGGGACTCTGCTATTAAACGACACGAAATTGGTTTCATGTGGACGGACATATTCTGTTTTCTGGAGAATGAAGCCACACGGTGAATGGATATTTGGAAAGCGGATGAGGTGTAGATTGAAGAAAGCAGGGGAGGTGATGAGAGATAATCAACGTTTGGATACGGATTTGATAAAAAAGAGCGAGAGAAAAAGGTAAACGGAGTAAAATTTTGATCAAAAGGTCGTTGTTGAACAAGACTTCGTGTACGGATGATGATGATGTTCCTGTCATCATCTGTCATCACCCTTTTGGTTGATGATATTCTGTTGTCCATGAGAATATATATTCTGTTAAATTCTTTTTAGGGCCTGTACAACAATAATACATATATTTAAATTTGAATCTGTACCTTAAATTAATACAGTAATAATTAAACTAGACAATATACAATTAAACTTGATTAACAAAAGAGCAGTTACACATATCGAAAGGCGGTGAGCAATAAAATGTGAAGAAAATACCCAAAACTAACAAAACAAAAATCAACCCTAAAACAACAGTACATAATTCTAGAAACTACATTAGCAAGACATGATAATTAAATTAAACTAATACTAGTATATACTGGTAATTATAATTATATAAGCCTATCAAGGTAGAAAAGAAGGAAGGAAAAAGGTCAAACCAAAGAGTCAACTTTGACTTGTAGAACTAAACAACAACAACTGTACTCAATCCCTGAGCGGGATATGGGAGAGGTGAGCTGTAGGTAGTCTTACCTCTACCCAAAGGTAAAGAGACTGCTTCCATAAAATATGTTTAATTGATGAGAATAAAGTATGCTTTACTACACGAACAGTAAGAGTGTGTGTACTTACTGATGAATGGGAATGGATTCGGAGGAGATGGGGTGGTGGGCGTGTATTTCCTGGGGATAGGTAAATATTACTCCCTTCGTTCCCATTAGAAGTGTTACATTTTGAATATTCAAAGTCTTTTTTTTTTAACTTTGACTATAAATATATATATTTTTGTTATATAATATTTGATGAAATTTATACAACTTAATCAATTCATATAACTTTAATCAAATATTATATAACATAAACAAAAATATATAAGGTCAAAGTTATAGAATAAAGACTTTAAAAATCCAAAACATGACACTTTTAGTGACACGGAGGGAGTATTTACTAAGGTAGAATGTGTGATGAGTTTCTAACCTTACTTTTCACCAATTTTTATTTCAACCCTCTGATTCTCATTCTCAAATCCCAACCATCACTCATTTTTATATTCTGTAAAAAAGAAAATATCTATAAAAAATAAACATTTTTAGTCAAAGTTTTAGTTAAGGAAACTTATTTAGGTTTTGAATATTAAAAAGATTTAGCTCTTAAAAACTTTTAATAAATGCAATATCGTTAATTTTTAACGCTAAATATTCATATACTTAACTGCCAACGTAACATGTGGCATCATAAAAGTGTCCACGTGAACTAGTGACATAACTTTTACCATACCAATACTAATAAATCATACTGTAATAAAATTGAAGTCTCCATTCATCGTAATGTAACATTGTATTTATTAAAATAACAAGTAATATATTGGATGATGTATGATATGTTTTACTCCTCCGTCCTATTTTAATTGTCTTATTTTGACTGTTCAAGTCTTTTTTTCCGACTTTGACCATAAATATATTTTTTTTTGTTATATATTAGTTGATAAAAGTTATATCAATGAAAGGTACATTTAAAACTCAATCAATTTATATATGTTATATCAAGTGTTGTATAACATAAACAAAAACATTTACGATCAAAGTTGATAGAAAAAGACTCAAAAAGTCAAAATATGACACTTAATATGAGACAAAGGGATTATATACTTATTGTAGCGCCCGACTCATGTTCAAGTTTAACCGATCTTCATTCAAACCCAGTTTTATAGATATAAAAAGGTCATTTTTTTGGTTCAACCGAATATGACCCGGTTCAACCAATACAAAGATAAACACATTTGGAACCTGTTATCCAACTATCGCAATATGCCACCATAATTTATCTTGATGATATAATAGTTGCAAGATGAAAATTACAATAGTTGAATTTGGAAAGGAGAATATAAAACAAGTCAAAGTACTGACACAACTTTCTCAATCATAAATTAATCTGAAGCCATTCTACTTGGTGGATGGGAAACTAGGACATTTATTAACTACTAACCTTCAGATTTTGGGGCTCAAGAGACTTGAGATAGTTCAACAATTCATTTGATCCATTGGCAGATATTCTTTCTACATGACGATTAAGTTCCTCAACTTCTGCTTCAAGCAACGCAATGTACTTGATTGCATCTATTTTCTCAGGACCGGAAACATTATTCCATCTGATAACTCCCCCTGTAACCTTTTTTCTGTGTACCTGACGCAAAATCTGGTGTATCCTTATATACCATCATGGCACCCATAATATCTTCTTTCGATACACCCTTTCCTTTCCTTTGATCACGACTAAAAACCAGGAAAACTGATGTTTATCACCTGTCACCCGGTCATCCCATACGGCAATTCCCTGCAACAACGAGAATCACAAAAACATCATTTCTTTTCCGTTTTCTCTTGTCTAACAACAATCCGTCTTTCACTCATGCCCTCCGCCAACCTGACACCACCGTCGGTGGAGGCAATCTCCAATCTTCAAACCCGCTTACCAAACCCCTCTTTGATACCAAATCTAGGTTTCAACGCCCCAAATAAACACACAACATACTCACTTTTGTGTTCGTATGTGTATATAGAAAAGATAAAGATATATTGAAACAAGACAGACGGGGACAAATCCAATCCCTTAATTCTTTGATCCCAATTCAATTGTTGTTTGATGTAATAATACAGGTGTCATAAAGTAAAACATGCAGAGGAGACGACAAAACAGCAAAAGCATTCTGTATTTAACTTGAGGAATAATAAACATAACTACATAATATATTAACAATGGGATGGGTATACTCCTGCCCGAGTATACCTGCGTCAACAGGATCAGAATTAGAACTGTGACCCGTGAATAACCCGATTAAGGGGTGAAATGTTGATTGGAAATGTTGAACTGTGACCACTGTGAATTAATAAACCGTCAAAGATGCTTATTCTTGTTGCTTTTGTATACTAGCAACGGTATATTTTTCAACTCTTTAACCAACTAAAGGTTTTTTTCAGAGGTAACAACAGGGCTGGTCAGACGGGTTGGGTAAGTAAAAATAGGTACCTTTTCGTACTCCTGGAAATGGGGTGGTTGACCCAAAAGAGTTTGTCCAAGAAAAACGTTATTTGTGTGCAATTAGTGATACACTGTGGGTGACTTACGACTTGTTGAAACCAAGTGACCTGTTACAAATTTTACATTACCCGAATGGACTATTCTTAAGTAAATCTGTATATGGATCAATAGCTGCCTCTAGTTTCTATTAGCTTCGTTGATACTGTGTTTTAAAACATATGTTCATCTAGTATTCTACTACTTCCGACTAAAAATGAAGTTTCACATGCAGAAGTTACTGTTAATTGTTTAACACAGGTACGAATCTGGTTTCATGTAGATGCTGCATATGCTGGAAGTGTTTTTATATTTGCCCAGAATACCAACATCATTTGATTAATGGTGTCGAAGAAGCCTACTCATTTAACATGAACTGCCATAAATGGTTCTTAACCAACATGGATTGTTCAGCACTACGGATAAAGATTACAACATTCTCTATCTGTATCTGTACTACTTTGTAAAGCATATGGTTCTCTTAATTTTCAAAATTTTCAATACAAGGAATTTAATAAATTTCCCTCCAAGTAACTACTATCTATATATAGATAACTTCATTTAGCTGTATACGTTTGTGTTTTTAAATGTAAAGTTCAGTTTTTGAGCATCACCAAAGGTGCAGAGCCAGAAGCTTATTAGACAAGCTTGTTAAGTTGGGATTTAAGGGATACAATATGGCAACAGAGCAACAGCATCTCCATCCATGGCTAAATAATGTCTATCTTAACTAGTAATTACGAAATCCTAATGACTTGTGGGCTTGATATTAAGTTAATTAACCTATTGTCCTTGGGTGCTAGAGATCTTGACACAGTACTACTAACATTTCCTAATGATGTGAATCCATTTTCAATATAGCAAACAAGAATTGTGACAAACTGGATATAGCTTCAACATAATGAGCAATTAACAACAGTGTTATCGAAAACATAAGTAAAGCGTAGCACATCATAACTCTGACAAGACATTAGTTATGAGAAATCATACCCGAAAACATAAAGTAGCATTACACACCAGCAAAAGATGTAATGAATGGAAAGGTGCCAAAGTTAGTCAAATTTAGGTTAATATCGCAAAGCTCCTGGAGAGTGTTCGACAAAATATTGTATTTTACAACCTTTTCATATAGGTCCAACACAACGAATGATTCCTCTTCTCTTTCACCCAGCACAATAAACAGAACCTTGAAACGAAACGCCGTGACAAACATCTTCGGGGCTTCAAAAAAGGAGGCTATACCAGCTTTATTGTATTTAATAGTGTGTCTAACTGACCAAGAATACCCTCTCCTCATCTCATAAATGTTCAAGCGTTCGGGATGACGATTGCTTGCACAAGCAAGTAACAAGCAACCACGAGACTCGAACAACTCTTACCTGATGCTATCCGAGGCTTCTGGGGGTTCTGTGCTTGTAATGTATTGATGCTCTAAGTTGAAATGCAGAACATGAAAGTAATTATTTGACCAATGAATTGCATTATTCCAATATACTCCGCTGAAGAGTAAATGTATCACCAATTCTCCACGAACCTGCTTCTGAAGAGTAAATCCATGTTTGAATGGAGTGTCCTCGTTGAATGCCACCAGGAGCTATCACTCGAGCACGTGGTACTTTGTAGTGAGGCGATTTTATAGGATCAAAAGCCAATCTCATACGGTCAGAATGCTTGTCCAATTCCACACCATCTACTTGTGGGAGCATCTTAAACATATTTATGGATGGATTGTATACGTAAAACCTGTCAGGAGGATTAGTCCTGATAACACAGAGAACAAGACCATTGCAGGACTGCAAAAATTCCACATTGCTCGCGTCAGAGCCAAAACACCCAAAAGTGAATGTTGTTTAGTTTCATATGGATGGTTATATTTTTTTTCCTGGTGAATGAAGCCACGTGGGGAATGGACATTTGGAAAGCGGGTGAGGTGATGAGAGACAACCAGCGTTTGGATACGGATTTAAAGAATAAGAGTGAGATAACTGGCAATCGGAGTAAGATTTCGATCAGAAGGTCGTCGTTGAACACGACTTGGTGTACGGATGATGATCGGTTGTTGTTCCGGTCATCATCTGTCATCACCCTTTTGTTAGATGATATTCTGTTGTCCATGAGAATATATTTTGTTCAATTGTTTTTTAGGGCCTGTACAACAACAATAAAAGTATTTAAATTTGATTCCGTACCTTAAATCATTAATAAAGTAATGGAATAACTAACTAACTAGACACTATCAAAAATCGGTGAGCAATAAAATATTATTAAGATGTCAAGAAAATACCCTAAACTAATACCACAAAAATCAACCCTAAAACAACATTACATTAAAAACGGAAATGGCTTAGGTTTCAAATCATTGATTGAGGCATGTCAAGTATGGGCTTGTAATTCTAGTAACTACATTAGCAAACAGAGTATGTTTTACAACAAGTATAAAAGAGTGGGTGTACTTACTGATGGATTTGGAGGAGATGATGGAGGGGTGGGCGTGTTATTCGGAGAGTGTGTGTATTTACTGAGGATAGGTAAAATATTTGCTAGGGTGGAATGTGTCATGAGATTCTAACCTCACTCTCCAGTCCCCACCAATTATTTCAACCGTTCGATTATTCTCATTTCCAAATCCCAACTATCACTATTTTTAATTTTCTATAGATGAAAAAATCTTTATAAAGGAAACATGTTTAATCAAAATTTTAAGTAAAGAAACTTATTTAGGTTTTTAATAAAAAGGATTTGTTCTTTAACAAAATTTTAATAAAAGTTTTATCGTTAGTTTTTAACGGTAGATATCCATTAAACTGTCAACGTAGCATGTCACGTCATAAAAGTAACCACGTGAACTATTCACATAGCTTTACATTTATACGTATTTTGTCATTGGGTCTTTTGTTAGCATGCATAAAAAATTACATTTCTTCTTTCATCATAAAATTATGAACGTCAATGACAGCCCTATGGGAGTATGGATTATCATTAACAATACCATATTACTCGTAATATTCTTGTTTTTTACCAACAATTAATGAATTGAAGCTGTTAGAAGCTTCGTGCATTTCATTATATGTAAATTGTAATAGTATTAAGAAATTAAGGTTCATTGAGAAGTAGTCCTTGTGTATTATGCTCAAGGTATTTCTGATATCAACAATAACATTAGAAACAGGTTAGCTCTTCTTATCACTTACAAACAAAATATAAGTTGCAGTTATATACCATAGATCTATATGAATGATCATACTTTTCTAACAAAGCATGACCTCTGCTACAAAAGATGGTCTTATACGTACAAAAGTTGAATTGTTGTGGTAGCCCGTGATTGGCGCTATCTTTGCGCGTATGGGTGTCGGCTTATTTTGTTCTGCAGCCTTTTGTGCTTTGGTAACACACATATCCTTCATTCATCTTTTTTTGTTACATGGAAATGCTAGATTCGGTTCCTGCATAATCGAGTTTAATTAAGTTGGCTGATCAATGGTTCCCCCGAAAGTCTTTGCCTGACCCATATCAGCTTATAAGAAACCTTTTTGTTTATAACTTGTAGAGTGATCGACATAAATCGTCCTTGTGGTTTACCCAAACAGTCAGGTTTCATCCTTTAACTTTCAAAACCTCAGGGATAATCCTTTATAGGATGATAAGGTTCAAATTTAGTCCTTTCCATTAACCGACGTTATCCATTATCCGTTAGTGCCCTCACGTGTAAACCACGTGAGGGTAGTTTTGTATTTAGCCACCCTTTGACTTCCTTTGACTCGCTTTTCTCTCTCTTTTCCTTATAATATTAGCAGATTCATATATATATATATATCTATATATATTTCCCCCTTTTCACAAAAACCCTAAATTAAAAAACTAAATCAAACACAATCCCAACACACACACTTCCTTCTTCCATGTAAAACCTTGATTTTCTGAAACAAATATGACAGGGTGTCCATTGTATACCATTCGTGTGCCTGGTGAAGATTGGGACCTCGACAGTATTTATCGTGAGTATATGTTTGTTTAATTTTGCTCTTTAGTTATTCAAGTTTCAGTATTTAACCAATTTTTTATGTTGTAAAATGCAAACAGTTATGCTGGGTTGTTTTCGATGAAGGTTCATCATGGAGGTTTTTTCACACCATGGCCAGGAATGACATATGAAAAGGGTAAGATTAACTATGCCGATTGCATTAATATTAATCAATTTTCAGTTCATGAAATGGACTCCATTATAGAGGATTTAGGTTATGTGGAAGGGCAAAGGATGTTTTATTACTTTTTGAAACCAGGATGTTCATTAGACGATGGTTTGCAACCCCTAGCTAGTGATCAGGATGTAAATAATTTGGGTAATTATGTTGAACAGACTAATTTGTTTAGTGTTTACATTGAACATGGCATGTCAAATTTAGATCAGTATTATATGCCTGGATCATTAAAAGTTATGATTGAAGAGATCCCTGATGATACACCCACTTCATCTAGGCCTAGACCATCAAAACCCATGAAAAATAAAGGAACTTATAGGAGATTGTTGCTTGATTGGAATGAGAAAGAACCTGTTTTAACCCCTAGTAGTCAAGAGAACATACAAACTGACATTTGGAACCATTTTTGGATATAATTTCAGTAGCACGTTGACACATTTCTGGATCATGCCATCCAATGAATCTACATTTGGAACCCTGGTAACCAACAATGCCCAATTTAGGTCAAACTGTATAACCAAATTACAATTAATTTTTTAGTACAAACTTCTTTGGGACAAGCAAAAAACCTCCTTCCTGGGTTTCTGTCAGTCCATGATGTTCGTAGTATTGCTTGCTTACCGCACCAACAAAACACCATTCTTGATTTTATGATTGATCTGCTATGATACACAAAGAAAGAAATAATATATGGTTTTTAATTTAGGGTTTTTGTGAAAAGGGGGAAATATATATATATAAATATATATATATATATATATATGAATCTGCTAATATTATAAGGAAAAGAGAGAGAAAAGCGAGTCAAAGGAAGTCAAAGGGTGGCTAAATACAAAACTACCCTCACGTGGTTTACACGTGAGGGCACTAACGGATAATGGATAACGTCGGTTAATGGAAAGGACTAAATTTGAACCTTATCCTCCTATAAAGGATTATCCCTGAGGTTTTGAAAGTTAAAGGACGAAACCTGACTGTTTGGGTAAACCACAAGGACTATTTATGTCGATCACTCTAACTTGTAAGAATCTTTTTGTGTTGCCTCTGAAAAACACTTTAAAAGAAAAGAGAAACATAATATATACTTTAGAGATAAACAAAGACTTGCAAATTTACTGTCTGCAGATGTTCACATGTGCTTGAGATAAAACAACTAAGATCCCTTTCATGTTCTGCAGATAATTTCAGATGCTATTCTTGTATAATAACAGTCCAAGGTTCTTCTAAAAAGCGAATGTTGACGTATAATGCATTTGGATTTAGATATACTTCAGATAACTTTAATTTAACTTAACCCTTTTAACCCATTAACGAAAACTGAATTAATGAAATGGTTTTGTGCAGAGCTGGCTATAGCCTCAATTCCTCAAATATTATAAGCAAAACTTACTGCTGCAATCGAATTACAGTTGAAGCTAACTGCCTCTAACGTCTTGTTTTTTTCCACTAACTATTCGATGTGGTATATGTTTCGTCTGATTGTTTCACACATTTTGTGGCATATTTTACTGAAGCAGCTATTATAAATGACATAAAATATCAAATTCTACATTTAGATGTTACAACGTAGCATATTGTATAAACATACCTTTAAAAGTGTGTCATAACTCATGTATATATACTCGTAAATCAAACATAAGTAGCCTTTTAAAGTTAATATATTGAAATTAACTCATGGGCTGCAAGATGTTTGTATGGGTCTTAACATGGTTTTACGAAAATGGATTAATGGATTTGCTTTACATGAAATGGTTTACATTTAGAAGTTTATTCCTCCCTTTTACTATTGTATTGGACTTACTCAAATTATATCTTTTTTCTACATACATATGTAAAAAATGCATAACAAATATTAGGCAACTAGCAACTGCAAGTATCAGTCCAGTTTTTGAGCATCACAAAGGTGCAGCTTACAATATGGCAACAGAGAGCAATGGCATCTCCATCCATGAATAATTAGTGTGAATGTTGATTAGTACAGTTATTAGTTACAGAAATCTCAATAACTTTTGGGTGCTAGAGATCTCGATACAGTACATTAACATATTGCTATTAATGTGAATCCTTTTTCAATAGTGCAAACAAACATTGTGACAAGCTGGATATAGCTTCAACATAATGAATAATAAGAAAAATAGATTAGATAAATAGTGTAATCAAAAATATAAGTAAAGGCGTAAAGCACATAATTTCTGTCACCACACCAGATAAGAAAAATAATAATCAAAACCAGAAACCTAAATTATACACCTGCAAAAGATGCAATGAACTTATTGTTCAATAATAAATTTTTCAAACTTATTGTTCAATAATATAACAAAAAAAATTACATGATCACCTCTTTAGCAAGATATAACAAGATAGAGAAAACCATGAATGAGAAAATCAGTGTTTTATTTACAACTTTTTGTGGGAGTTTTCAAATTAAGAGGTGAACTTGGAGCCTGACTTGGGACCTCCTAGTGTGACGGTAACGAAAGTTTTTAAATTGGATTTGCCCAGCGAGACCTTTGGGGTGTTGAATTCTGTATCTCAGAGGAAACACTGCTTGTTACTACTATTCTTGGGTTTTATATCCAATTATTTGTCTGCTACCCATCATCATGTATTACAGATTACATGTTGAATCTATAATGTTGAAATATTAATAAAGATGTTTGTGTGTCGTTCATACGAGCTGATCATATAGGTTGATCAGCTTTAAACTAACAGTTTGAAATTGAATTTCATAAATAAAAAGTCTGAAATCTAGACAAGATGAAGTTTAGTTTTGCCGTTTTTCCATCAATCAAAAGGCTTACGCATTCTTCTCCATCATTCATCTACTGTCCCATCCCATCTCGATAGGTTGACCAAGCCTGCAGATGCATAGTATATAATGTGGGATGTAACAATAGTTGCCCCATGTTTTTAAGAGGTGTCTCAAGGCCGGGTAAATCATTGAAGTTACGAATTTTAAGTCTCTAAACAAATTGCTAGCCATGGCCACATATAGAGTTTTGATTGTGACTACCATCTTTTGTGACAAATGAGGCATTGAGAACTAGCAACTGTAAAAGTTTGTATTGTTTTCATTTTCTAGTTTTTAGCTTGAATGTCAGTCTAGTTTTTTGAGCATAACGAAGGTGCACTTATTAGACAAGCTTGTTAATTTTGGATTTGAGGCTTATAATATGGCAACAGAGCGATGGGTGCTAGAGATGTCATACAGCTGATGTATGAAGTCCTTAGGTTGTCCACCTAAGCAAACAACAATCCCAACCTTGATTTTGTTTGATGATTGTCCAGGAGATACAGGACGACGAAGATAATTAAGATGACAAGACTGAATGCTAGAGTGTGTCAATGAAGTATATGATGCTCTCCTCACAGCTCTGAATGAACAGAACGACGACAACCGGAGTGGCAGATATCAAGTGCCTTGGGCTACATTTGTTGGAATGGTAGTTTTCAAAAAACGGTTCGCAAAAAGCAGGGAGTCAAATAGGGCCCTGTTTCCTGAGGTTGCCAAACTCGAGTTTCTGAATCCCAATAACATTTGGGCTTGATTTTAAGTTAATTAACCGGATGTCATTGAGTGCTAGAGATCTCAATACAGTACAATTAACAATAGTATTATCGAAAACATAAGTAAATTAAAGCACAACAACAGATAAGAAAAATAATACCGGAAACCAGAAAACTGAATTAGACACCTGCAAAAGATGCAATGAACGGAAAGGAGGAGCGGACTTCGGTCAAATATGTGTCGATATCACAGAGCAGATGGAGAGTCTTCAACAAAAGATTGTATTTTACAACCTTTCCACATAACTTCATCACAACATGTAAAATAAATCACAAACTCATGACAATCTGCTATATGCAATAAGCACATAACTAAGATTCAACACCAACAATGAAACGAAAAGGAGCAGCTACATTAATAATGAAAGAAAAGGTTTTGTAGGATCAAAAGCTAATCTCATCTTGTCCAAAGATCTCTCCCATTTCGAACAGTCAAAGTTTAAAGTAAAAGACTTTAAAAGTTGAAATAAGACACTTAAGATGGGACGGATGAAGTATATATATAGTAAATGTTCAATGTCAATATAATACAAACGAGATCTTCCAAGTTTCAATTCATTTCCAACAAACACCATCAGCTTGCTAGCTAATACATATTTTACATAGGATTTTATTCAGTTTCACGCATAAGATAAATAATAGAAAGCAAAGAAATGAGATATCAACCACATGAGCCTTAAAGATATCTAAGCTCTTACGTACGGTAGAAAAATAACACACAAAACCCGCAAAAGAAATAACACACAGCGGCTTAATAATTAGGCAGTACAGCTGAAGCCACTAGGGAGTTTCTTGTCACAAGCATTGAGAAGCAACTCAAGAGAGACAGGCACATTAAGGTTGACCCCCAAAACATTAGCTTTGATGGCTATGCATAGACAAACCGCAGCCTCAAGGTCAGCAACGCCTTCGAGTAGGGTGCAACATGGCTTTGTGGATGGGGAACCCAATATGACACCGACCAACCCACCGAGTAGGTTGCCACATACACCTAGCTTTAAGGTGTCTTTAGAGCATGTAAGCGATGATGGCATTGGTGATGGGGTTGGTGTTGTTGGCATTGGCATTGGCGATTCTGAGGGGGTAGGGCAGATAGCGGTAGGTGGCGATGGGGGTGGTGTTTCGGTTGGTGTTGGTGGGGAGACATCAGGGCAAGGAACCGTAGGTGGCATTGACGATGGGGTTGGTGCTGGTGTTTCCACTGGTGTTGGTGCTGGTGTTTCCACGGGTGTTGGAGCTGGTGGAGTTTGCATGGGGTCAGGGCATGCAAGCGTAGGTGGCATTGGCACTGGCGGTAAGCTTGGTGTAGGTGTCAGTGCTGGTGTTGGTGATGGCGTTGGCGATGGCGTTGGTGTTGGTGTCAGTGATGGTGTTGGTGCTAGCGATGGCATTGGTGTTGGAGGCAATATTGGTGTTGGTGTTGGCAATGAAATTGGTGTTGGTGTTGGTAATGGGAAAGGGTCACCACAAGTCCCATGTCCACTCAACATTGCAAATAAAAGAATGTTTAGTGCAAGTAGTGAAGCATTGCTCTTAGAGGCCATTGATCTCTATATATGAACAACAACAAAAACCCTTTTAATATTAGGTATAGGAGTGTGTAGTACTTAGGGATGATGGGTGAATGTAGAGACCAATTGAAGGGTTATATATAGGTGGAAAATTAAGCTTGGTTTAAGGTCAAGGTCGTTTTACTATAGAGAGCATCTAATTAAGAGGTAGACATTCACACGCAAATAGTCGATCATTTGATATATCGACATGTTATTTAGCGTCCTAGCTGATAATGTATCAGATTCAGTAATCCATCTTATCAGATCCAATGGTAAAAACTTTACTAATATTTATTAGGTAAAATCTAAACAAAATGTATAAATTAAATTTAGATTGAGTCATTGACCGAACACTTTTAATCGTGTTGTGATATTGGTTAACGGTTTTTTTTTGTTGACGTTTACTTGTAGGCTTCAATATTACCGTATCGATCATATATAGTTACAACAACGCTAGCAAGACAAACATCCAAGATTATGATTGTGATGGATCAACTATGATATGAAATATTTGTATTAAACCTAAAAATTGATTCCATTAGATATTAGATGATGAAGACTTGTTCATCGACATCATGAAAAAGCATGCAAGGCTAGGGAAAATGCGAATCTAGGAAAGTCATGATACGTTAATTGATAATAATTTGTCTGTAACTACAACATTTATAGGTTAAGGTTGTAACTACAACATTTATAGGTTAACGTTAAGGGGTTTTATTGCAGTTGTTATAAACTCAATCGTTTGTTATATTATGAGTAATTAATATAATTAAGACTTCATCTATAAATCTATAAACCCTTATAAAGAAAATAAGGTTTAAGACTTTAAACACTTTTTATAATATCTCTAAATTACCCCTAACCTTAAAATAAGTAACACACGTTTATTTTACACTACTTCTTTGTCTCCCTTTCTTTCATACTATAACTTTCCAGTGTGACAGTGTCCATCATCACCGACACCTCGGTCATCGTCTTCCGTATCCATCATCACCACACTTATCGTTTTTTAAATGGTACCGCTGCAACGCGCGGACACTCATCTAGTATTATATATTGCATACATATACATATCAGTGTTCGACTTGGTTAATTAGTCCCATCTTTGTTAGAAATTTAATAAATTTAAATTTATAAACTCATTATATGTCACCGGGTTGTAATAATTTTAAACTAAAATTTTTGTGAAAACTATAAAACTGACCAAAATACACTGTGATTTGAATTTAATACAATGTGTTTTTAATTTTATTTTTTTAAGGAAACATATTGTGTTAAGTGAATCACAATATGTTTGAACAATTTTTTGATTTTCACATGCTATCAAAAACACATTGTGATTTAAAACTTAACACAATGTGTTTTTAAATTACACAATTAAAACACATTGTGTTAAATTCAGATTACAGTGTGTGTTTTAAGCAGTTTTTTTTATTTTCACAGAAATTTTAGTTTCAAATGAATATTTCACATATGTAATGTCACCAATAGAATAAGTAAAGAGAAACATGGAATAGAAAACTGATTATTTGTTAATTTGTTCACCTCACGTATCAAGTTAATTTGTATATTTATTTCTAATTTGTTTATAGTTTTCTCAATTTAATAAGTGTTGATTTTTAATTTTTGGGTTTGTTTGATTTTTAGCTAAGGGCTTAATAAAAAATAATGTTTTAATTTTTGGTTTGTTTGACAATAAAAATTGTTTGATTATTACCTAGGGTTTAAAAGTTTATTATAACAAGCAAATGCATATAGCTTTTTTGGAACGGAAATGCATATAGCTTAAGTTTGATATCTGAAATTTAGAGCAGAAAATTGATCATATTTTACTAAACAAATTTGATTATCAAATGTAATAAACTTTGATCTTAATTTATTTCTTTAAACAAAGAGAGGTTAAATGTATTTTTTTATTATTTTATATAGAATATAAAAACTGGTAATTTAACTTAATAAATAAACGTTATAACTACTTATTAGTTAATTACTCAATTCATATATATATATATATATATATATTAAGTTAAACATTTTATCCACTCAATAAGACAATAATAATTAATGGTTGAAAAAACAAACAAGGTGAAGTTAGTTAAATATAAATAGTGGTTTATTCGGAAAAAACAAACAGGTTGAAGTTAGTTTTTTTTTTTTTTTTTTTGAAAAGTAAGGTTGAAGTTAGTTAATTATACTAATATACCGTAATCGATGATTTCTTAACAAATTAAAATATTAAAATTTTCATGTAAAATCAACTTTTTTTAAAAAAATCCATAAACTTGGCTTACTACATGTAGCTAGATCAGATAGTCACTAGCGGGTGACTTCCTCATTCCCGACTAGATTTCGTCATTCGTGACCATATGTTATTTAACGTTCAAGTATATTTTATATTTTCATTATTGGTAATTTTGTATATATATATTTTTTGAAAGGTTGTTGTATTATTTTATATTAAGAATAATGAGATCGGTTAAAGAATTCAACCAAGAAAAAAAACATTGCAATATATATTCTCAACCACTCAATTCAAAAAATATCAGCTCTTTATCTCTAGATATATAATAACTAAATTAGATTTAACCTCTCGATCAAATTAAAGATTTATTGATGAAATAAAGATAAAAAAAAAACATTACATTTACTACTCAAATTTGTTTAATAAAATATGATCAATTTTCTTTTCTGAAATTTCAGAAATTAAAATTAAGCCATATACATTTCCGTTCCAAAAAAAGCTATTTGCATTTGTTTGTTACTCGATCGTATATAATTATAAATAACGGTAATCTTATGAAATAGTTTAAACGAATGACACGTATTGGTAGACCCACTTCACAAACAAATTTGTCACATCATTTTTTGGCATATTGTATAAAGCTGTAATAAATAAGACAAAGTGGGGCTAACACACAAGTACACAACCCACTAAAAACGATTTCAACAGTTAATTTAATTAAGATGCTCATATAAATATAAATATATATATATATATATATCCATATTAGGTCTTTTACCCGCACGATATACGACTATTTAAAAAGGTTATTCGTATTGTTTAGTTATATATGTATTAATAATAACTATTGACAATTATAACTTGTTTTTTAAGCATGTATATATAAATTTATATTTATCGGTTATGAAACTATTTATATATATATTGAAATAGATTAATCCAAAGTACTTTAACTATTAGTCGATTAATGAGTAAAACAATTATTATTATTATTTAATATGTATAATAAAATTATTTATACCAACCTTTTGGGACAATTATACATTATCAAATATTCATATTTAATATCACATATTATACTTCATACAATACCAATAAACATAAAATTAAATTAAAGTGTAATGTAACATAAGACCAAAATAATCTATTACTTTTACAAACTGATATGTAATCCATTTACAACAACATATATTTAAGAAAGAAGTTGTTCATAATAAGATAAAAATAACCAAATAAAATATATCCAGAAAGCTAAACTTATATTCAAAAAAAAAATAGTTAACACAAAATTGAAATGAGATATAAAGATAAACATAAAAGATGTTGGGGAAAAACCAATCTAATGGATGTTGTTGATGATGAATAACTTATAGGAGAAGAATTAGAGATAAATAAAAACGGAATTTACAAATTTCATACGAAACTATGAAAGGAGGAAAATCTGTCTTTTCAGAAAGATTTAGAAGGTATAGTTTTATGTATAGTTTTAAATATTAGATATTACATTATTTACTGATATTCTTATATTATTAGTTTGAAGATCTAAATTAATATATTACTATATTAATAATATTATAAATATACGGGAGTAATAGTTAAAATTTGGTTGCCAAAATTTGGGATTTGCATACATATGCAATTGATATATACCCATGATATAAAAAAATTGATTTAATATTGCTATTTTAATATTTCATAGATTGTTACTTTGATCGAAAATATGCACATTAGACTATTATTATATTGATATTTTATAATAGTTTTGATTAGTATATATAAATGATAATAAAAAATAAATATTGTGAGGAAAAACGTGGAGATGCCACATAGAAAAAATCCTATGTGGCAATGTTTAAAAATAATTTTGAAGTGAAATAGATGCCTTTAAAATGTTAGGATAACTACTGTTTTATAAGATGTATAGATAGATATATGTCGTCGTATTACTGGAAAAATAAAAGGCTAGTAATCATCTAACTTAAATACTATGATTGTTTTAACTTTTACCCATCGAATTATTTTATTGAATATAAGGGTTAGTTTAAATACAATTTGACCTCCATGCTACACTCGCATTCAGGTGGAGTGGACTGAGTATTTTTTTCTGTCATGTTTCAAATTGGGGAAAAAATGATCACCTGAAATTTTTTTTTTTTTTTTGTGATATAGGGATATATTGTTTTCGTGTAGAAAAATTTCGATATACTCGGTTTCGACCCTCCATTTACCCGAAAAATAGCCTTAGGGAAAAAAACATTTAGATCCCGACCCCCCACTGAAACTTTTCAAGCTTCGCCACTAAAGTCAACAACACAACATATAAAATTTTCTCTCGAGTATATATATATATATATGTAAATACTTCAAAATTTGAGTTTACGATCCGTAACCAATGACTATTTACCGTCATCCACTATGCTTAAAAGTTTCGATTTTGATGTGATTTTAAAAATTTATAGTAAACCCAAAACTCTAACTAAACACATTATATTTATCATTGTTGTTTATTATAATTTAGCTTCAATTATCGATTTACTTTAAGTTGAATTTATTTCATGTTTACGAATCATACATATGAGACATATTCGAATTTCTTTATGATACTATCTATATAGCTATCCTAATACTCGTACGATGTACGGTAGCTATATATTATATCATAAAGAAATTTGAATATGCTCATACATTATTAGTGAGTATGAAATAAATTCTGGTTAAAGTAAACCGATGATCGAAGCTAAATTATAATAAATATAATACGAGTATATGTTTAGTTAACATTTTGGATTTACCTTAAATTTTTACAATCACATCTAATATACGTAAGTTGATCTTTTAGTTAATATTATTTATTATTATTAAAGCTTTTCTAAATGTATCTCATATAGATATGGATAATAATATGAAAACATTATATCTTATAATAATTAGAATTGTAGTCAAAGACTAACAATATAGATGTTGGTTTAACTTTTTTTAATTTATTATACTAAAAAGACATTTGTCACTTTAAGGCAGTGTCACGTGTTATTAAATAAGGGTTATAATCTTGTTTTAGTTTATTAATAGATATATATCTTTAGTAATATATAAAAATTATCACACTCTTTTTTTTCTAACGCTTTTCAACATTCTTTCTTATAAAAATGTCTCCATACGAAATGATTTTTCTACCCTTAATGAATTAATTAATTTTCCTTTTTTTATTTAATTATTTAAACATTCTCACTTAAAATACCTATAATAACTTTAACGAAATAATTTAAAACATAAATCTATCAACTCCTAAAATAACTACACTACCCTGTTCTTTTACATTAATTGTTTTTACAATAATAACAACACTGCCACTATCCGTCACGCCACCACCGCCGCCGCCACAACCACAGTGCCGCCAACACCACACCGCTGCTACCATCATCGTCGTCGCATTGCGCGGGTAAAATGCTAATATACTCGTATAATTTTAGCTATAAAACAGTAATCATTTTAACTACTTTTCTTTTGAATCTAAATTTAAATTTGAAACAATAATCACGTCCCTTTTATCTTAAATGATAAAAACTTTTATAGTTTAGGATTATATCATTTCGAAAAAAGTTGAATAGTTAGAATGAATTATGTAAAAGTGTCCGATGATAGAAAAATTATATACATATATATTACAATAAACTATAACAATATTCATGCATGGTTTATAATGAATAATGAAGAAAATTAAATGTTTAGTCTTATAATTAATTACTCGTATAATATAATTAGCTTTTCAAATACAAAGCTAGAGAGCTTAAATTTAGTCATGCGATAGCTAGCCAATAATGATAGCCACTAGCCAGCGGTTAGAAACGTTCATGATTTTATTAAAGAATATGAGTTCAATCTTTAGGAATTGTGATAGTCTTGAAGTTTTCCTTCCGAATTTTCTAATCGTCTAAAATACATGTAAAGTTTTACCTTTAAATGGTGAAGTTTGTCTAACATCATATACTGACTTATGATTCGGGAAAAAAATTTCATCCAACATTTATCAGGTATAACTTATTTAATTTAGATACTCCTAATACATAAGAAAAAGCACCAAACAAGTCAACAGATAGAATAGCCATTAATTAGCTATCAAACACAATGAATAGGCCAAGTGGCATTTTCAACATATTTATTACACGTTCATCCGTTCATGCTGTTTTTTATTATACGAAAAATAATCTAATATACACCAAAATGTTCTTGTTCTTAATACTTTTGTTTTAAAAACTGTTCCATGCAAATAATCAAACATATAAAAACGTGTATAGACGATAACACGTATTTATACCATTTACATTTGATACTTTTGGGTTTTTTTTTTACTTAGGCGGATCATTGGGATATACCTGGTAGTGCCTAAAGACAAGTAGAGTAAGAGTAACTTTACGACAAATTTATAATGCAGTTTTTAAATGTCAGGATTCTGTTATATAAAAAAGAATTAGTAACGCAACTTGTTGTCCCGTTTGTTTTCTCTATATCCATATAGAATGCTCGATCGAATGTTAATCATTATTATAATTGTATATCTAAATATCTAGCTAGATTTATATTAATAGTATAGTAGCTAGAGAGATAATATTCTTATCAATATTTTTTATACTTTATTAACACATATAACTTACATGTAATTTATATATGAGGTTGTATACGTATATATATGTCAATAATGCATAGTTATGATAAAAGTATTGCATAACGTGTATTCGTGTATTCACAAACAAAAAAAAGATATACATTCCATATATATATATATATATATATATTTACTATAATTTATGATATATAATGGGGTTGGCTGACCCCTCTCTTCACAAGATATCTCCGTAGTCCTCACCACACACATGTGATTCAAAACCAATGTCTTCTTGTAACCTCTTTCTCTGATTTCCAGTGATGAGAAGAAGATGTCAAAAATCAATGGACCAAAGTTCGTGTTCGACGATCGTCGACTTCATTGCTTCACAAGATGCTAAAAGAAGAAGAAAACCAGTCACAATCATTTAGTGTGAATATTTAAGGCGAAAACTGTGTAGCCAAGATGAAGACAACATTAGTACTTGTATTAGTCACGATGTATTGTCGACGAATTATAATATATGATGCCCCCCTAAGATATAATTCGATCTTAGCTAGACTCACACTCGAAACAAAATATCAAACTAATAATTATTTGCTGAAATGAAATACGTGGGGACTAATGACGAATCGACCATACTTGGCATGGTTTGGAATTTTAAGACGTGACTTTCTATTTTGTTGTTGCTTAATTGAGACAACTATGACTGAAGAACCAAAACACGCTATAATAATTCATAATATTAACAGTTATTCTGCAGTTTTCAACCAAGTAGGAAGGAGATGAGATGTAAATAGTCTTAAGACAGTTTAATTTCAAGAGAACTTCTAACTCGTGTACATGATTCATTGATATTTGTACTATTAAATTTGATATATTTACTACCAGTATGCAGTATTGATTTGTATAGTCAAGTATAAAACTTGTACATTATGGTAAATAAATCAAGAATAGTGTGGTACGTTTATTACTTCCATTCATTTATAGATAATTAGAGACAAAGGCATAACTCACATTGAGCCATGCCATAAGTAAATTTCTCTAAATTGCCCGGGCTAGTGCGTGGCAAAACGGCAATTGACTAATTAAGACCTTGTGGTGAGTCGTAGGGTTGAGAGCATTAAGAGTCACTCGTCACATACTTGTGCAATGTGGTCCTAATAGTGATATTAGACTCGTGGTGATTTTTGTCTAGAGGCTGTCGATTGTTCAGAATGGTCAATATTACCAATAATATATGAAATCGATCCGTTTAATCAGATATATCTAATTAATTAATTACTAAACTAGCTTGTGTTTATAGGGTCGGGGTTACTAGATAATGTACATTTTTTAATTGTTTTTATGCTAAATTAAATACATATAATCTTGTAACTACTAGTTTACAATAATATATAGGTTGTAAAGAGTACGTGTTAGGCTGAGATTTCTCGATCGCTTGAGAATCATCTTGTTGCGAAACCTTATTTTTTGGGTTGAATTTTTGTAGGTGTGTCAGTGAGTATATGTCACCCATGTTTGTGGTCCTTATATGAACATGTACGTACCTTTACCTTTGACCCTTTGTGAAATCGTTGTAACTTTCTTTAATTTTCTCTCGTTACGTACAAAATGATTATATACTTTTATCATAAAAAAACAATTTAATTTCTTTTTATCATTCATGTATTATGAGGGTTTCACAGTTAATCTTAAGTGTATGAGAACTCTATATTCATTTTATAGACTTCCCTTTATTTCAAGAATCAACTTTTTTTAAAACAATTGTGGAAACTTTTAAGTTATGTATTAGATTACATGTTTTTAAAGTTTATTTATATGTGAAATGTTATAAAAATGTATGTTGTAGAAAAAAAAAAAATTTTAAACCTTTCAAATAGTCTGTTGTGAATGAATATGTTCAGGTTCCGTTCACATGTAAACAAACGGCTATATATATATATATATATATATATATAAGATTTTGGGAAAAAAAAGTTTCTTCTACAACATTTTTTTTTATAACATTTCACATGTGAATGAACAAAAAAGATAAAGTCCAATACATAATTTAAGAGTTGTCACCATTCTTTTTTAAATAAAATGGTTTTCAAGATAAGGGTTCAACCATATAATGTTGTTAGCTAATCTAAACTTATATGTGGAACGCCCACATCTTAAAAATTAGTATTTGAGATATTTTTTGTTTTTTAAATCAATTGGTTGAAGTTATCTATAGCTAGAAATTATTTTTGAAATGTTATTTTTATATTTAGTAACAACCAAAATTCAAAAGAAAACTATAAAGAATAGATTTGAATTTTAAATGAACTATAGAGAATAGATTTAAATATTAAATGAGTCAGAAATCATTTTTAGTATAAAACTTAATAATTACAAACTCAACTTCTATAATACAATTATACATTCAAAAAAACAAATACCCTTGAGGCATCCATTTACAAGTATTTATTATCTTTAAATTTCTGTCTATATCTATACTTTTTTATAAAACAAATTCTTCTTCCCCTTCTTAATTTTAAGAATCTGAAATGATACATTTACCCTCCATCTTAATACATCTTTGATTCTATTTTATAAACTGTTACTAAAATGGCCTTAAAAAGAATTCAACATCTATCTCTCCAATCGCATAACAAAAACCCTAACTCAAAATTTGTCCCCTCCTCCCCCGCTTTCATATCCCCCGCAACAATTTATCACATCTCCGACCGCAATAAAATTACTTTTACGTTGTCGTTATCGCTGCATTACGCGGGCATCAATCTAACTTTTATAACCCATTTGCATTTAATATATATTGTATTTGATTTTACTTCCCAATTTATCATTTCTCTATTCAAAAGAAACTAGTTATCTATATTATATTATAAAATAAATCAATTTTTAATTTTTAACTTAAAATTTCAATAGTGATTTTAAGTTTCAACAATGTACACATTCTAATGCATGATGTACTATACATTATAGCCACATTACTGTTGAGATTTCATTAGCCGAATAACAAAAATTGCGTCGGGTTACTGACCCAGTTTGGATGACAAATCAAAATTATTTTCAAATCAAATCAGAGTGCGTAACGGAAGCGTGTTAATGAACTGGTAGCAACTATTAAAACCATGTGGTATCATTTTGAAAACAATTAATAGTTCTAACGTCCTATCTCAGAATCACCATGCAATGCAATATAAGTAACTTAAAGTAAATACAAGAAAACTAACCACGTTGCGGTAGACGAGACCCTCCATGATGTGGAAAGTTCCGGAAATGAGATTCGAAGAGTGAAAACCCTCCGTAGGTGCGTACACGAATAATGCCTCAACCAAGGATCTGCTAGACACCTTTAAGCTTACGACCGCAACCGAACGAAACCCACTTGATGAACCCTAAGGTCGAATTCGACCTCCCTTGTAATAAGGGAGTCGATTTTCGTATCCCTCTTAAGGTTTCTTGAATTCGACTACTTGTTGAAACTCATTTAGGGTTTAACTAAAACCCTAAATAATTAAACCTAAAACAATTTGAGGTTTTTGTTTCTTTGGTTTAGTGATTTCGACCCACACATAAAGGAGAAGAAAATTTCACCTTTAAGTTTGTGTTTAAGGATTTGTGAATGAATGAATTAATTAGGGATTTCTTCGGGTATTGATAGGGATGTCTTCTAATCAAATTAGGAAACAAAAATCCTAAAAATTTCTCCCTAATTTCATCCTACCCTTCCTTGGATTGATCAAGAACCACCCCAAATGCTAGGTGGGTTGGACCGAGCTTTCCTTATTTGATTAATTAACTATTAATTAATTAATGACTTTAACTATTAATTATCCAACTCGTTAACTTATTTAATTAATTAAACTAATTTTAATTAATAAGTTATTTATCTATCAATTAAAACTAACTTTAATCGACTACTATAAATAACAATTTTCGGTTTATCCGTTTATCCTTAATTAACTCGTGTTAATTTATAAACGTATAATTTAATTAAAGACTACAAAATCAAATGCGTAAATGATGAAATATCATTTCGTAGCTTTATGGTTAAACATTATAGATGTCAATTGTGTATGACCCTACGGGCTCAAAGATCTGAGACATATAGTTAGTCATGTCTACGAAAGTTCACACAAATTCAATAAATACATCAATAACTTCCACTACTAACCGGCGTTACCGCCACTACCACCAATCTCTGCCGCCGCCGCCGCCGCTACCGCCGCTCGCAACCACCAACCTTCAGCGCCACCGCCATTACATTACCATCACCACTGCCACCTCCATCAATGTCGCAACGCACGGTACCTTTCTCTCATATATTCTATAGGAAAATGATTAATCCTACTAACAAAATAATCTAAAACTCCTCCTAACTATTAAATAATGAGATGTGGAAAAATCAAGGGTCAATATTAGAAAAGAAAATTAGTGTATATCACATGTCACCTTCTTATAGTTTTAAAACGATTTTATGCTAATATTGAGAAAATTTTATCATTTTCCCATTCTAAAATGTCAATTGTGCTTTCATTTCATGTCCAAATAAGTGTTATTAGAAACTTAAAATTTTGTTTTAAAAAATAGGTTCTGCTTATATAATAACCATATCTTTTTTGGAAAAAAGTAAACATAAAACCGACTTCTTACCAACCATTTCAAACTAGTTCATTAAAAAACTGACACTAATTAAACCGGTTAACCGACCTGGTTGTTAAAACACTACCGTTATCTCTATTTTCTCTTATTTGAAATTTTGTTTTGGTTTTCACCTTTGAACATGTGTGTACTAGATTATATCCCCAGGTATAAATTAATTACCAATCACATATGAGTTTTATTTTATCATATCAAATGATAAATCAAAACATATGTAAACTCAAATAATTTTAATAAAAGCTATTAAGATTTAACACTTTATAAAAGTTGATTCTATTACTTATCAATAAACTTTACAATAAAACTAAAAAGACATACACTCATATTATGTATGTCAAATTTGAAAGGAAAATGATTCTATTGTATGTCAAATTTGAAAGGAAAATAAAGTAGACTTTAGGTAAAGGGAGGGGGAGGGAGATATAAAAACATACAGGTGAAATTTAAATCGAATATGAAAATTTTAATATTAAAATATGCGTGTGAAATTAATATAATAAAGAGTTAATTGCATAAATCGTCTTTCCGGTTTTACCAAAAAATCACGTTTCATCCTTTAAACTTTAAACTGAAACTGGTAGTCCTTTATACGCGGATAATGGTCACGTTTCGTCCTTTAATCTGACGGATAATGGTCACGTTTCGTCCTTTAATCTAACAGATGATGGTCACGTTTCGTCCTTTATACGGTCGACTAAAGGACGAAACATGACCATTATCCGCGTATAAAGGACTACCAGTGTCATTTTGAAGTTTAAAGAATGAAACTTGATTTTTTGGTAAAACCATAAGGACGATTTTTGAAATTAACTCTAAAATAAATTTTTTTTTTTTTGAACAACAGTGGTGATTGAATTCAGCGGCATGCCTCTTAATCGTCTGGTAGAGATCGACCATGTCACCAGCACAGTCAATCTGAGGGCATGACTAGAGGTGGAACTCCCACTATCATTCTGGAGGAAACTAGCTAAATGCTAGAGAAAACCCCACGCTCCACCTCATTGGCAAAGACTTCCCAATATGCCTTTACAAGGTTTTGAACCCGTGACCAACATTTTCTTGAAAGACATTAGGGGCATTAAATGTTTAGTTGGGATAAATCCCAAGAACAATAAATATCTTATTTAACATTGATAATAGGGAAAATATATATTACAAAATAATCAAGTGATTTGTGAAATAATATTAGAAGTTAGAAGTTAGAAATCATGACTTATCTTGCTTTGACTTTTTATCTGCTATTTAAAGTTGATAAAAACAAATTCCCATATAGAAAAATAATGTCATGACGAATGAATTGTCATATGAGCACATATTTAATTGTCATCATATTAAAAAAAAAAAAGGAGTTAATTACAGAAATTGTCCATGTCGTGGTACTCAACTTGCAAGTTTCATCCCTAACTTTTATAAATTACAGTTTTCGTCCAAAATAGTTTGCTCCGTTAACACTTTTAGTCCTACTCTTAATCACGTGTCAAATACGTGATGGATAATTTCATCCTTTTTTGGTTATGGTGAAGGGTATATTATCTTTTCATCTTTTTAGATCAATACACCATCATCATCATCTAAAACAAAACCTAGAAAAACAAATATCATCATCACCTCTGTGTCAAAATCAGATCACCAAATCAAAATAAAAACAAAACCAAATCAAAGCAAATCTAATACCAACAATAAATTTTAATGAAACAAATCAAGCCCTGTATATCATAATTTATTTCAACATTATAATCCAAATCATAGATAATTATGATAAAAATATAAAACAAATGAACAAAACATCAGCTAGTTATAGATCTTATGATAGTTTCCATGAAAATCATGATGCTATTGATTATGGGTCGTGTTTCCAGTATGAACTTCAAGTTCTAATGGATACCCGCATAGTCTTCGGGGAAGATGTAATAGGGACTTTTGTGAATGCCTGCCACCGCCGCTCAACCACTGTCGGCTACCACCCAGCCACCGTCCGGTCATGGGCAGGTGGCTTATGGAGCGACTAAGTCATAGTAGACACCCAAGTCGAGCCAAATCATAAATCCATTGCAGGTGATCCATCTTGTTCAAAATAAACAATCTTGGAAGCCTTTGATCTGGGTGATGGTGATTTTTGAAATGAAGCAGAAGTATAATTTATTTTATTATCATATGGTCTCGGTGAAGAAATATATCCGAGTAGAGGATTTTTTTGTAATGTTACAAGTGAACTCAAAGAGCTTTTTGGGTTGTATATGAAGAAATATGGTTTTGATTTGTATATGAAGCAAACAAATGATATTTAATATATATGGAGGTTTGAATGGCAGTATCAATTTTTAATATGTAAATATCAAATCTTTATATGGGAATTGCTTGAATTTTTGGGTTTTTTTTTAAGGTTTAGAGAGTTATTGGATCATTAAAAAAAATCAAAAATTTGTTTTCATAAAGAACTTTTGATGGATTTAAGGGTTTTTTGTTATTTTAAAAATCTCTTAAATATGAAGAACAACATATGAATATATGATGAAAGAAAGAGAGAAAGTTAAAAAACAATGAAAATGGGGATTAAATTGTGTGGTTGGGGTGTTAAGGGTAGAATTTATGAGATTACCCATCACATGCAGATCATGTGACATGGTTATAAACAGAAGTTTAATGGTAGAACTAAAAGTGTTAACGGACAACAACTGTAATTTATGAAATCTAGGGATGAAACCTGCAAGTTAAGTACAACGACAGGGACGATTTCTGTGATTAACTTTAAAAAAAATAAAAATTATCATAAAATGATACATAAGCCAAAATAGAGTTACTCAAACATTTAAAAAACCACATTTATCCTATGTACTAAAAACCAACCTGTTTTTTACAACCAGGTAATGCATAAGGTACAAACAGTGTCTTTACTAGCCATAATGCACATGATACAATTTTCTTATGCATTAGACTTTCCAGTTCTAAAACATGTCAAAAATCATTCTACTGTAAATCCTTTAATTAAAGTTTAAAACCCGTTCTACCCCATTTTTCACAAATAATACAAGAACATATCTATATCCAATTCCTACAAAAAAATCTTCATACTTTATCAAGAGAAGCAATCAATACACATTCATGAGCTTCACATGTTTGTCGGTCACCACCTCATCTTGATCTATAAACCCGGCAAGCAAACACCACCGCCAACAACCTTTAGACCGCCGGTTAAACACTACTAAACACCACACCACCTCATCTGGATCTATAACACCACCGTCCACCGGGAACCACATCATTTGAATGTATACCACCTCTGACCATAAATATTGTTCCTGACATCAGCATAGGGTGCGAACAGGTTCTGATGCTATCGCGCTGTATCTTCCGTCAACCACCATGTGGTGCCAGAATCCACTGAGTATGTGTAAAAAACGGGTGAGTAGCAAAATCTGTTTGGTATTTTTCAAAGTGTACGTAGATGAAGAAGATTTTAGAAGCAACTAAATTAGGTTTTTTAATGGATGAAACTAAGTGAGAAATGGAATTCAAAGAAAATGAAAAGATGGAAGATGGAAAGAGAGAGCGGTGATTAAAGGGAAAAAGTATTGAAACAGTATTTCCTTGAAAAATATACAATGCGGATGTTCGGTATCACAGGTCACAGGTGTCATAGCTTTGCCTATTACGTGTACAATTTTCTTTTGTACTCAGTGTTAAAATGACAAAAATAGTGTTTCTAAAATGGAATGTACTTATTAAATGTATTATACATAGCAAAAGATTTGACATGTAATCACTAGATTAAAAAATTGACATGTAATGAGTAGATTAAAAATTAAAAAATTAACATCTGATTAGTGGGTTTATAAATTTGACATGTAAATATGTAATTACTAGATTATTGTTTTCATATAACTTGAAAGCATAAAAACTTCTCTTTTATTAGATTCATAATCAATAAACTAAGTACAATGATTTATAACAAAATCTGCAATTCGGTATTTAAGCATAAACTTTACTTGCATTATGTTCATTGTACCCGCAGCGAAACGTTCGCTGCGGTTAAATAACCTAGTAAGATCTAAAATTTCCTCACCTAGTTATTGTATAGGTATCAAACAAGTTGTAAAACATCTCTGAAGTCTCTTTGTATTCTTCTTTGGGCTTTTTTGGGTTGTCAAGCATTAGTCTAGTTTTTTATATGAACTGCAGAAAGCCTTTATTCAGCAAAATGATAATCAAGTATTCAAGAAGCCAACGGCCCAACATTGATAATAGTAAAAAAAAAAAATATTGTATTAATGGCTAAATATTATGCATTTATGCCACATCTATTCTACTCCTAAAAGTATTTACATGCCTATGTCAAAATTTAAATCTTTGTCTTTTCTCTTAGCATTAGGGGGAGAGGATTCATGTCTCCCAAATTTTCATCTCTCGTAAATCTCATTAATCAAATACATTCAACTCAATTTTTCTTTTCAACCCTCCCAACCATTTTTAATGGCATTCATGACCTTCTCAACCCTCCCAAATTTTATTTATTTATTTTTTATTTAATTTAATCAAACTTTTTCTTCTCTAATAAAAACTTAAATATTTCAATTAAAATTAAACTAAACATCACATAAACATGAATTAAAAAGTACATAAATTTAAATTCTACTTTTCTAATGAAGATAACTAAATCAAACTTGCAACTAATGGTGGCGAGTGTCGGAAGAGGTGCCGGTATCTTCAAGCTCGACGTACACTTGATTAAAAAACTGAAAAGTACTCCCCGTAGACAAATCGTTTAACTCCGGTGGAACACAAAATGAAGAAATGGGGAAGAGGAATCCATTTTTTAGTAATGTGGTGTTTTTTTTTGGTGAAAGTGTGAAGATATGGTTTTGTTTGATGATTGTTTTGGTTAAAATGAAGTGTATATATAGATAAAGAGATAGGAGAAAATTTTTTTTATATAATTAGTGTGCAATGGTCAAAAGTGGGCTGGACCCCACCTTCCACGCTTCCCCACGCTCCCCTCCAACGGTCGAAACCATTCATCCCTCGCAGGGCTTAAAGCCCGTTGAACCTCATGCCGCTGGGAAGCCGTTTTGATGGCGGTGGTGTTACTTTGGTGGGTTGGCCATGCCGGCTATGAGCCCGCTCCCACTCCTCTCCCCCTTAGTGGGTTAGCCCCGCATTGATTGGTAATACCTATTAATTATTATTATTGATATGTAAGTCTACAAATTTTATATAGATAGATTCATATACTTGTTTAACAGATGAATAAATATAGACATATATATAGTGATGTGTAAATGAAAATTTAGTTGATATGAAGTAACTGGTAACAATTTATCTGATCATATAAATTAGTTCATGAAGAAGATAACTAAAAGCATATAAAGCAATAATTTTCTACTCTTCTATTAAACAGTTTCCCTTTTTTTTGGTTATTGTCTCCCCTAGATAGTTGAACAATCACAAACATGATCTATGTATCATAACTTTAAAAACTAATTACAAGTCAATATATAAGATAATCAGCTTTAAACTGCATTCACTTTACATTAACAGAGTGTAAAATGTGACATCTAAGAAATGTAGAGTTCTGCTTTCCCATCAATAAAAAGGCTCATGAACTCTTCTCCGTCGACTGTTTCTTTCTCCATAAGGAGTTGAGCAAGCTTGTGCAAGATATCAATTTGTGTGGTAATAATTGTCGTTGCCCTCTCGTATGCCCTTTCAACAAGTTCCCTCACTTCAGCATCCACAATATCGGCGGTAGCCATGGAATAATCTTTTTGGGATGACATCTGCAGATAATTTTGATATTAGGGGCCAGAATATTTGCCAGGGAAAATAATTGCTTTGAAATATAAATGCATGTATATCTTTATTACCGATTGTCCCAAGAATGGATTTCCGCCACCACCACCAATTGCTACCTGACCAATCTTCTTGCTAAATCCAAACCTCTCAACCATCTGTCTTGCCACACGAGAAACTTGCATAAAGTCATTTGATGCTCCTGTTGTTACATTGTCTTTTCCAAAGATAACCTCTTCAGCAACCCTGCAATGTAGTTATGGGTTTCAACCAATTCAGTACCAAACTGACAACCACCTCCTGTTTCCTTAAAATTTGAAAATTATTAACCTAAAGTAATGCTAATCTATAGGGTTTGAAAAGGCCAACAAACAGACAGAACATGTGGGTTTTTGTTTTCATTTTTAAGAGGACCAGAACCAGATATGACTTTTAGAAAACTTAAATCAAGAACTGGTATTTGAAAAGTTCAAGAACCATGAACTGAATTGAATATAGCTAGTTTGAGTTCATGAAGATATACTGGCATTTATGCCTCTAGAATATGTCCTACAAGGACGTTATTTCTCCTACAATCTTAATGGAAAGAATCCCCGAGATGAACTCTACAAAAAGTTGAAGAATAAGAATGTGTTTTTACCTTCCACCGAGAGCGACAGCCATTTGGTTTTCAAGGTAGCTTCTGCTGTATAAACCAGACTCGAGCCTTTCTTCACTTGGGGCAAAAAAGGTGAGACCACCTGCTTGACCACGAGGAATGATGGATATTTTTGCTACAGGGTCATACTCTGGCATGAGGGCACCAACTAGGGCATGCCCGGCCTCTGCATATTCAACATAACGCTTTTCTGTCTTAGTAAATGTCTAAAAACTAACTGTCCTTATGAAAAAAACAAAATTATATCAATATTTTTACGATGATGACAGTAGGCAATCAAAGTGGCTATTTTTGCTTAAAGACGTCCCAAATAATGAAAATTTGCAGTGTGAAAACAATGTTGTATCTTTCTAGACATGATGCCTAAATTGTGGACGAAAATCAATGAGATCAATGTACAATGATTCAATGTAAGGTAGCTCAGAGCTTAAGGTTTTTCCAAAGAATAAAAGTATACACTTCTCAGCCATTCAAAAAAAATAATGCTTCTCTTAAGAGAGTGAGGGTGTGAAAGGTTAAGTTGTAATGTAACTAACTAATGTCTTTTGAAAAACATGTTTTGCTCATAGCATAAATGCAAAACGTCTTGAATCCCCTTTCATGAGCATGGATCGGAAATATAAGATGACTAACATCAAATTACAAAAACAAATGGGTAAAATTCACTTGAAACTTGAGAATTTCCCGAAAGATTAAATAATGCAATTCTCACCAAAAGAGTGGATGTAAAAGGTAAAACATGTTCTGGTTATTAAAAATGGAGAGTCTTTTTGACACGGATGTAGGAGGCCGAAGAGGTATCCTCATGACTGTGTTTGACCATTTCCCTGGCCAATCCGAAGATGTTTAACTAGGAAGGTTTCGAACTTGAGACCATGAGACCTCATCTGAAAAAACAGGACACCTAGCCACAAAGCAACCTTGGTGGTGGTTCATGGTCTTGTTATTATATAATATATGCAATTAGCTACATGACATCACTCTTAGCAATATGTCTTTTGTGGATCAGGTTCATATGATCAATAGTTGAGCCTCAATGGTGAATGGACAAATATTTTCAGATAAAAAATATTTAAAGCAAACAATGCAATTCTCCACAAGAACAAAAGGTGTCCATGAAAAAGCATGTTTCCGTAACCATGATATGTAACTAGCCACATGACGCTTAGGATGTTTAATTCTTGGCCGATTGTATTAAATTCCCTATTTGTTTAATAGGTTGGAGTGTAAAGGAGTTGGGTTGATTACATTTAATTTTGAAATAATATTTAAATTTCAAACCCAACTTATAAACCAAACAAAATCTTTACAAAGATAACAACCAAATTAATTTCAGATGCTACCAAACCTATATCCATTGTGATTTTAGTTAACCAAACACCACTTAATAGACTAATGCTAGAGTGATAACACGTAGTGGACAACTAGGTAATTTCAGGTACAAAAACTTTTCATAGCAAAATAATGCAATTCTCACGGTAACAAAGGCTGTAAAGGTAAAGCATGTGTTACTACAATAGGCAATTAGCATGTCTGACACTTGGTATAATGTTTAAAATACCGTTTCATGGGTTAAAAAAAGTTAAAAGAAGAGTAAATGGGTTACCATGATATGCCACAAGCTTCTTCTTCTCTTCTGAGACGACAGCATTTTTCTTCTCGGGCCCAGCAATAATTCTCTCAAGAGCGTCTGCAATCTCGTCTTTGCTAATCTCCTTAAGCTCACGCCTCGCAGCTAGAATAGCAGCTTCATTCATCAGGTTTTGCAAATCAGCACCAGTGAATCCTGGAGTTCTCCTAGCAATCTTATCAAAATCCACATCTTTTGCAAGTGCCTTCCCCCTTGAGTGCACCTGCAGATTACAAGAGAAGTTACACATAGTTTTAGGTATATTCTAATTTACACATAGTTTGAGGTATATTCTAATCACTAAACTGTTAGGTTGCCAATTCAAGTATCATTAGAGAGGTAAAGTGTATGATTTTGATTATTTTGACTTTGAATATGTCGTAGAGCTAGTCCTCTTATAGCAACTCCTTACCTGCATATCCAAATATGAATATCTAGATTCTAGACTCTAAAATATTCAAACTAGTAATGACAATAAGTCGTGTCCAAACACCCTGTAAGGAATCATTCGTAGTGTGTTTTCGGCTTGTCCTAGAGGTGGCTATTTCAACCTATTTACCTAATTACCTAACAAATGGGCCGATTTGGATTATGTTTTATGATCTCTAAATGGTTCAGTGGAAGAAAAGAATAGGTTAGGTTAAGAGTATACTTCTAATGCATAAAACAATTTACCTCCCTCTAAGGGAACTAAATTGATAGCATAACAATCTAGTTCTTGTAATCTATATCTATTCTTCAGCACAATAAGCACCTATAAAACTACTTGTTTAAATCGTTACCAACTCTGCACATCTTGTCCCCTACATCTACATATTCAAAAATCTTAGTAATGCTAATGGGATCCATTTACTTTTTGTCAGCACATGTATGATTGGTTATGCATTTCAGTCAATCAAAAACCACATATATGACCCGTTACCCAATCTGCCCATTTTGGCACCTAAGTCTACATGATTGAAAATCTTATTGAAGCTAATTGAATTCATGTAAATTCTTTTTCAAGACCTATGTACTTTCTTCTCGGTTCCCAGATTCCAATCAATCAAACTACTTGCATATTCGAAACATAATTCACGAAGTAGGCATGTTGGATGATCAATTTAGTCATACCTGAAGGATCTTGACTCTGCCTGCGACATCAGGCCTGTCAACAGTCACCTGCCTATCAAATCTCCCTGGTCTCAACAAAGCCGAATCAAGAACATCGGGCCTGTTAGTAGCAGCCAGCACAATAACACCTGAATTACCCGAAAAACCATCCATTTCAGTCAACAACTGATTGATCGTTTGCTCCCTCTCATCATTTCCACCTCCTAAACCCGCCCCTCTCTGCCTCCCCACTGCGTCTATCTCATCAATGAATACAATACAAGGTGCTTTCGATTTCGCCTTTTCAAACAAATCCCTAACCCTAGATGCACCAACACCCACAAACAACTCAACAAATTCAGAAGCAGCACACGAAAAAAATGGCACACCAGCCTCCCCTGCAACCGCTCTAGCTAACAGGGTCTTACCGGTTCCAGGTGGTCCAACTAACAAACACCCTTTTGGAATCTTAGCTCCTAAGGCAGTATACTTATCAGGGTTTTTCAAAAAATCAACAACTTCTTGCAATTCTAACTTAGCCTGATCGGCTCCAGCCACATCAGCAAAGGAAACCCCAGTTTCAGGAACTTCCTGAAACTTGGATTTCGATCTGCCAAAATCCATTGGTCCGCCGAGCCCACCTGGCCCACCAGGGCCACCTTGGGACCGGCGGAACAAGAAAAACAAACCACCAAATGCTAATAAAGGAAACAATAAATTACCAATAAAACCAAGTAACCCATTACTTGCTTCCCCTTCAGAAACCGAAATATCGACACCATTCATCGCCAAAATATCGATAAGATCAGGATCATTTGGAACAACCACAGATGCTCTTCTTCCATCCACAGCAGTCAACTGCAAAACCCCACCATCTTTATTAAACCTAACTCTCTCAACTTTCCCTTTTTTTACTGCATTCAAAAACTCACTGTATCTCCATTGACTTCCTTCAGGCAAGTCAGAATTAGCCTGTGGTTTTGGGGCAGTAAGAACATTTGACTGTGAAAAAGTTAATGAATTTGTTGATGGGCTTTGTTTAATTAACTCAGTTTGAAGTGGGGTTTGTGGGGGAGGCTGTAAATTAGTATCTGCAGCCAAAGCCACTTGTTGTGAAGAAAAAAACAGAGCAGCTGCAGCAGCAGCTAGAGTGGCTTTTGATTCAAAGTTTAAATCTTTTGACAAATTTGGTTTCTGGGATTTGTCAAGAATTGATTGGGGAATCATAAATCTGGTTCTTGATTTTTGAGTTTTGGGTGTTGGTGTTGAAAGTAAGATATTTGAGCCAAAGAAATTGGTTGTGGTTGCCATTTTTGTTTTCTTGAAATTGAATGAAGAAATGAGTGTGTATGTGTATGTATAGGTTTGTTATAAATATAAGTGTGATTTTATGTATATATGTATGTATAGGTGAAGAAAAATGGGGATGATTTTATGTGAAGGATGAAAGGGTTTCATGCATCAATGAAAGCCATAGGTTTTTTGAGTGATGGGATTGGATTGTATCTACGTGTTCTTTTGATCACCCTGTTTATCCACACACTGATATTTTTTTTTTTATATGCTTTTCAAGTTGAGTTTTGTTTCTTAAACTAATGTTTAGACACCGTGGACTATGGAGTATGGACTTTAATCAACTTCAATAAATTATGACCATAAAATGTTGCAGTAGTGTTAAAGTTAATAAAGGAAATTTCCATGAGAGCTTAGAAATGTTCTTCAAGTTTATAGGACAAAAATATATTTTTTAAGGCCTTATTAAGTTTTAGAATTTAAAATTTTCTTTTAATATGTTATTGTGTCTTTGAACGAATTATTAAGGGGTTATATTCCATTAGAGGTATAGGGTGAGGGTTTATTAGCGTGGACTGAATTAAAACAACATAGTTTAAACTTTAAACCTTCTATTCAATCTAAACCTGTCAAAAAATAAAACAAAAGTAATTTCCAACCTCTCAAAAATGAAGGTAATTTCTAATAATAACAGAAGAAGTTACATTAAACTTTGGCAGAAAAAACCAGTTCCAAAAAAACGAACGAAAAAAAGAAAAGTCGAAATTGAAAAAAAAAACAGTTCATGAGGAAGTGATTAGGTTCCTCTAGGAACCGTTGATTCCAAAATCGATTTTGTTTTTAGAAAAACGGTTCCAAAATCGGTTCCTAGAAACTAGTTCCAGCAACCGATCCAGAGAAACCGATTTGGAATCGGTTTTATAGTCATAATTTACCGTTATTTCTAGCCCTTTTTTTCACCATTTAATCAGCATTTACCATCCTATTACTTGTATACATATCTAGATTTAGTTTCATTAGTTTAATGAACGAAATACTCAAAAATCTCTTAAAAAGTCATTAAATATCACTAAATATACACTATATATGTCAGAACTCTCACGAAATGGAGGCTAATTATGCTTCATAGACGTTATCTACCGGTGTTGGTTCTATAAGTGCGGCAACACTGGTGGC
Source organism: Erigeron canadensis (assembly GCF_010389155.1). Classification (NCBI taxonomy): domain Eukaryota; kingdom Viridiplantae; phylum Streptophyta; class Magnoliopsida; order Asterales; family Asteraceae; genus Erigeron; species Erigeron canadensis. Next base: position 2,055,193 of record NC_057766.1, on the reverse strand, counting down.
TATATTACCAACTACTAGAAAGCAAGAAGTGTTTAGTTAGACATTGTCACCATCTTTTGACAAAATGTGCAAACTCAACATTGTCAAAACATATAGATAGACATCGTCCGGCAAAAAAACAACCAGCATCATCATCAGTCATCACAAGGTCAACAAACGATTAAGTTTACGACGAACCTTTAAATGCGGCTTGAACTATTGATTTATGTATTTGGAAGTTAGGTTTACTGACGAAACCTAAAATTCTTTTAACGACAGATTACAAATATGTTCCATTTCTACCATCAAATCATCAATGTGACGAATTGAATCCTCAAATCCATCCGAGAGGAAAAAAGTATCTTCTAAATGGGTTAACCCCTCACAACCCTTATAGTCAGCCCAGTTGTAAGTCCATATATTCTTACTTACGTATCAGGGAGCCCATGCAGTATTCCAAGACTTCTACAATCAATAAACCAACAATAAAAACTACAACTGTTTCTGCAACTATTGCATATTGAGTTCGAACCAAAAGATTTAAATATAATCATAGCACATTTTAACATTAAGTCTCCAAGAATGTATATTTACCTTTATGGGGACAAGACGGTTCCAACAAGTTAGGGGAATCGATAAGAAAAATGGTATCAATGTGTTTCTAACCGAAAAAGTTTCGGGTAAGAACAACAAAGGGTATCACTTCCAATCCAAAAGTTAATGCCATATTGCAACTCGATCGATGTTGTTCGGAAACTCTTTCTTTCTTACGGCTAAATTTATAAAAGCTAGCACTAACCTAGCAACTTAGCAAGGTACTAAGGCAAATGCACCGACTATAATTAAAAGAGGAGACTGAGAATACATTCCATAGATTAAAGTTTTCTTATTTTGATTTTTTATGCTTTCCAATACGCATAGATACTTCAAATAATATAAAATATAACATGTAACCATCATTTATTTCACATCTCCTTAACTTTGTGGTAAGCTCTTTTCTAATCATCTTTCTTGGTTATTATTAGTTGATTGATTTTGATTATTGTTGTAGCATGTTCTTTGATCTATGTTTTTTTCATAACCTAGCTTTGGGTTTTCAAAAACTAGAAACTTTTTATTGATAATTATACCTATATAAATCAAATATTATACTTATATATTGCTTATGTCTTTCCGACAAGTGGTCTTCAGAGAATTTCTATATAGCACAAGTATTAGTACTAGTATGTATATATATATATATATCTTTAAGTATTTTAATAATATTCATTCCGAATTGACATAGTAATTCAAAATACAAATAAGCCTATAATTAATCAAAAGTGTAACAATTAAAAGTGTTGTTACCAAAACATAAAAGGATTACAAAACTTAAAAACAAATGCCACCCATATATATTTTAGTATCATGATTTTAAGGTCATAACATTCATTATTAACAAAATAATTAACATCATTAACAAATGTTCAAAAAAAAATATTACTATTAACACTTTTATGATCCATGTATTGTATATTAGTTTTCATCAAGAAAATATGCATTAAATAAATTATACTTAAAGTTAAACTTTTTTAAAATATTTGTATATAATATAAATTAATAAATCCGTATATCATACGAGTATTATTACTACTAATATATAAAAAATTCTATTATCTATTTAGTATAGTTTTTATCCAAATTAAGTTAATTGGCCCACCACAATATATAATTTGTTGTTCGTCCCCTAGACATTTATATATATACTAAAAACCAACTGGTTTTTTATAAGTTTCTATGCACATGGTACAACTACACATGCATGCAACTTTGAACCCTTTACCTTTTAACCCCTTAAAGATTTTACCTTTTACATTTAAGTCCATCATCTTTTACTACTTTACATTTCAACTCCCTAAAGTTTTCTCTTTACTTTTTAACCCCCAAAGTTTTTTCCTTTTACAGTTTAGCTCATCAACTTTTATGTCTTTACCTTTTAACCCCCTAAAGTTTTTATCTTTTACAGTTTAGCCTATCAATAAAATGCTTTATTGTTACAATGTCAAATAAATGTTTGTTGGTGACTTTATCAATTTTGTACCAAAACATTGTCATCTGAAAAGATAATTTACTTGAGTCTCGCCGCAAGTTGTGTAATATAATTTGCGGCAACGTGTTTAAGCTTAACGAATCATTGTTCACGACGTTACTATAAAAGCTCCGCAGCAACGCGCGGGTATTTATTTCTAGTAGATTCCTGGCTACGACGCTATGCCACCACTCATATAGTTGTTTGACTTCTCACAATTATAAGTCTTTGAACATCTCCTCCATTTCACTTCGAATCCAATTAATTTGTGAATCACACACTATTATTTCCTGATGAAGTTTCCGGCCACATGAAGATAGACATGAATTGACCGAGGTAGATTAACAGTATTATGATATTAGATGATTGTTTTAGTCTCTTAAAAATCTAGGGCCTCAATCTTTTGTAATTTCAATTTAATGTTTTGATTTTGGCTAAGTACCACTATTTTTTCTATTTTATTTGTGCTTTAATTTATTGTTTTTTTTAATTTATATTCTAATGAACAAAACTCAAAAATTGATATCGTTTAATGTCATCAAAAATTTTAAACTGGCACCTTGAATTGGACCCTTCCTCTCCCACACTCTCAGTTGATTAATTTACGTCTGTGACATTTTATTTTATTTTCAGTTTTCACTTGATTTTTGGTTAAATGAATGTGTAAAATAGTCAAACCTAGTTTATTAGTATTTTGAGTCCGCATGCACTGTACGTTCGAGCTAGTGACTTAGGCTCTGTTTGATTTTCACTGAATGGGATGGTTCAGCACTTGGTGCTGAATCGGTCAGCATCCTAATTGTTTGTTATGTTGTTCTGAATACTGAACGAGAGAAAAAAAACTCTGAACCATTTCACCTTTAGATGCTCTCTTAACCATTCATTATCCACTTCTTACTCAAATACCCTTCTACTCCCTTTTTCATCCCAATCTATTTCTGCCGTTTCTCTCCCCATCTACCTTATTTTTGCTTCTTTTTTTTTCTACTAATTCTATGGCATAGATATCTGTCATAATCTCTTTTTATTTATTTTTTCCTCTCCTACTTTTTTCATTCTTTTCTTATGTATGTTTTAAATGGTGGTCTCCTATTAAAAACAAGAACATCAAGTTCCATTATTGCCTTCCAAGTCACGTGATTTAGTGGAATCAAATGTAGATGATGATTCTGTATTTCTGTTAGAGCTTTTGTTGTTGTGACACATGATAAGAAAGGTGGTTGTTTGAATTTGTGAATAAAAATGGATTCTCAGAGTGAAATTTGATGGGGTTTAATGGAAGTTCTTAATGGTGAAGGTGGAAAAATGTGGTGGTGGTGAATAGTGATTGTGGTCAGAAAAGATGAGGAAGGAGAGATGATGATGATGACATTCTCTTGGCCATTAAAATATATGAACATTTTTTATTTTTTTTTAATGTTTTAAGATAATTATTATATTCAATGTTTTTATTATCTTTTTTATATTTTTATATACAATGCTTGCAACTAAAAACAAAAGTTAGGCTATGTTTGATTAATCAAAAATCTTTTCCGTAAGGTAAAACTTGTAATTTTTCATTATTCAAAGTATACATTCAGACTAGAAATCAAACATATTATTTTCATTCAGAATCAAGTTCATTCTGTGTCTTTGAACCATTCAGGCTAAAAAATCATTCAGCACTAAATCATTCTGCATTATCAAACACAACCTTAATTTGGTATCTGATCGATCTAACCAGAAGAATATAATCTCTTTTAAAATCTCTCTTTATCACTCCCTGTCGCTACACACTTATTTGTTTATATTCATGTATAATGACAATAATGTTTATATAAATATATTAATATTAAATAATGATCATATATATCCTGGAAGTTTCAATTGGAGACAAACTTAGTGTACCTATCTGTTGCCAATTTGTCATCAACGTACGGATCAAAATGTACACTTTCCTATCCTTTTCCTTTCATATCTCAAATCATATTTAAAGATTAAAATAACAAAAAATTATGAGGCTAATCCAATCCAACTTCTATATATATCATAAGCGAGTTATCTATTTAAAAGCATTCTATATCAAATAAGTACTAGTAATTAAGCTTAGTTATAAAAATTCTAGATTTTTTATTTCTAAGAACCTTAATTCATCATTCACCATGTCAACCATGAATTTCTTTTCACTAAGAGACATGCATGATTCCGCAAATGACATGCTTTGTTCGCCTAGCCTAAAACGAGCCCTTTCCCATCAAGAACAAGACCAAATGGTTGTTGAACAATTTTCCGAATCCTCTTTGAAGATGTTGGATTCTTGTGGAAGAACCAAAGACATTGTCATTCTTGTCAAAAATCACATCCAAGAACTCCAATCCACGTTTCACCGAATCACTCTTGGTGGAAAAACCACGGCGGAAAAGGAGTTCTCAGCGTACCATCTACATAGAAAAGATTTGAAGAAACAAATGTTAAAGCGGCTAAAATCACTAAAAATGACCAAAGACACAAGCACAAGCAATGTGTATGACGACGATAACCTAGCGATTGTGGCAAATGTGTTGGCGGAAGTCAGAGACACGATCACTTCACTTGTGGAGTCACTAATGTTACTTATGTCCATGCCAAGACCTCACCCTAAAGATAGAAAATCGATGAATTTTAATGGGTTAATTGCGGCGAAAGCAAAGTTTGTGAGGATGAATAGTTTGAGTCCATGGGAGAGGTGCGACGTGCATGCGGTTAGGCATGTGATAGAGAGATTGGAAGCTGTGGAGAGTGCTGTGGAAGATTTGGAGGTTGAATTGGAGTGCATCTTCAAGAGATTAATAAGAACTAGAGTTTTGTTACTTAACATACTCTCCGATTAATTAGATATATGTATGCACGTTGTTATAGATTCTTTGATTCTTCGCTTTGTATTTCGATAATGATAGATCATGACTCCAAATGCTTGAAACATTTTCGTAATTAGATATATGTATGAGTTCTCAATTCTCAATCTAGCTAGCTTACATGTAACTCCTTGTTATTATACAAGCTATCATGTTTTCTTTAATTAATTGGATCACTAACGTAGTAATGTACCATTGTACGTTGAAGTATTATCGTACCATGAGTCTAATCATATTCTGTCGGATATTTTGGTATAATTAGGTTAATTGGTTATTTAAGTCATAATAATACATCATATAAATTTTCGGAACTTGAAGGACCAAAATTGGCAATTCCGAAAACTCAAAATTTTAACAGCATAAATGACAGTTACGGGCCTGGATCCTTCATTCTGGATAATACAAATTCATAGAATTCTCTCCCCTTTTTCACACACACTCTCAAACACAAATCACACAGAACGTTCTCGAATCTCTGATTGTATCCGATTGAGTAATTTGGGGTAAACCACCGAATTGATTCAATCTGATAGTGATCACACGCCTTCAGAGATTGAATAATATCCGGTTTTGTTCGTTATTGACTGCATATCCTCAACATATTCTAACATCAAGTCATCAATTATAGAAGAAACCTAATTTTTCCATCGAACATCTTATGGTTGTATCATAAACCAAAGTAATATATATATATATATATATAATAGAATTCATTGTGTGCTTTACTTTCTTGGCTTTATTTGTGTGACTAGAAATTCTTTCAACTATGACCTGATGTCAAAATTGAGTTGAAAATGTCAAATCAAACATATACCAACTTGTTAACCCCCACAAAACGGGTTAGCGGGTTGAATTTAGAGTTGGTTGTCAAATAGGTTGGTTTGTTGATTTCAAGTCGATTTCAGGTCAAATTGGTTATGGGTTGCGGGTTCACGGATCAAATTGGTTGGTGACTTGGTGGGTCGATGAATTAAAAAAAGTATATATTTGATTAAAAAAATTTCAGGTTGACGAGGAGACCTGCTAACCCGAAAAGTCAACCTGAATCTAACCCAAAAAATTAAGTTGTCAAAACTCATAACGAGATTCCACAACCCTAGGGGGGCGTTTGGTTCGCTGAATATTTCTGAAGGAATTGGAATCTTTCAATGAAATTGGATTTTAATAGATTGGAATCTGAAAGTTTTAAAATTTGTATTTTGTTTGGTTGGCAGAATTCAATAGAATTTATTAAAGAAATTGGAATGTAATTTATGTCAAATTGACAAAAATACCCTTTAATCACTTTTTATTTAATAATTATCTTCTAGCAAAATTTATAATATTTTTCTTGTTACTATAATAAAATATATATATCTACCAATATATATATAACAAGGTCCTAAATTCATTCCTAAACAAATAAGAACCCTTGGATGACTTCCAACTTTGATTTAGAACCATTAGATCATATTTAATTATTTCGTATTTTATAAATGACAATATTAATACTTATACTTTATATAATTTGCTAAAATATACCCTTAACATTAAAAATAATATTTGCTAACATTCCTTAATTATATATACACGTAAATCTATATATAAAGCAAGATTAGCTAATTTAGGATAATCATCCAAAAATAGAGGTTATAGTATTTGAGTTATTTCTTAACTATATCTACTCTATTCACTTTTTTAGCCGAGAATCTTTTGTTTAACGAAAAATGTTAGATATTAATGTTTGGGACCCTAGCAGTGAGCCAGTGACACCAAGTTGGATAGTATGTTAAAAGTTGAAACTCACGTACTCTTGCACAACGTGAATGATAACACGTAAGCTCACAGGCTCAAGAAACAAATGTCTAAAACCACGACAAACCAAGATTTACTCTTGGGTCTACAAGCTAATATCCTTTCCGTCAGTTTTTCCAAAGAGGGTCTCAGTTAGCCATTTGATCCAGGATCTAGTGGTTTATTAATCGGGAATCTAACCTCTCTTATTATTAGAAAAACATATTAACCTACGTAAACTATCCCTATCATTTAACTACGTTAAATATCTTCATCTAATATTGTATATCTATAATACCTTTTAATGAAATTTCTGTAACATATATCATCAACCCTTAAGATAACTGCATCACCCATTCTACATCAATTATTTTACATTAAGAAGTTAATAACTACAACGCTACTACCGCCATCACCACCACCACCTATCATCACCGCCACCACCACAACCACAACCACAACCACAACCGCCACCACATTCCCCACCGACTGTCATTGTTGACGTTGCCTCTACCACTATCAGCCGTCGCCACTACACCGTCGCATCATTTATTCTTAGATATTTTTATATCTTTTTTTATGAACAAATTGATGTCATAAATTAAATAAACTTCTCACTTAATAATAATAATAATAATACATAAATATATCTAGTAAGTAATATATTTGATCAGCTTAACACTTATATTTGTTTTTATTTTAAAAGCCCAAGTATTATTTAAATATATAATTTGAATAAATAAAGTTGAGATATGTTTTAAATTATATATGCTAATAATATTAAAATTTACATCATCATTATATAAAGATATAGCAAACATATCGAACGAATCATATACAATAAAAACCATTGTCAAATTATAATATCTTTATTTTCAGCCGGTAGTCATTACATTTATATTTACAACGTCATTAAATCTCTTTTTTTATATAAAAATTTAAACACCCCATCTTTTTGAAAGGGAAGTGATAGTTGTACAATAGCTTTGGTTTATTAAGTGAAGAAACAAATATATTTGATTGACTAAATGGATTAAGACAATTAAGATTAATTCATGACTTTATACTTAAGATATTACCAAACACTACCTAATAGCACTTCCCTTTTAGATTATGCAATAAGAAAGTTAGTTCAGAAATGAGGCAATTGTTCTTAATGAACCCCAATGGTAAGAGTTATATTAAATGACCTAATTCGTAATTAATGAATTAATTTACACTCTAAACCACTTACATCACTCGACATTGTCACCACCACACCACCAATAGTAACGGCCATTTCCACCCGTCGCCGTCATCATATCCGCATTACATGGGTACCGTGTTATGAAGATATAACATACATATTCTACTAACCAATTTTGATACAAAATATTTTTTGAATGATAATATCATCAAATTTTAACATGTTTTATCCCTAATGAATAATTAATATGTTTATCTCGCGTATTACGCGGGAAAATAATCTAGTATATATATATATAATATATAATTGAAAACGAGCAGGGAGCATATATATATAGAAATTGAAAACTAGCAGCAAGCATATATATATATATACTAGTGCTTAGACCCCGTGCGATGCACGGACAACCCTAAATAATTTTTCTTAAACTTTATTTTAAGATTGTATCAATGAATAAATATAACTGAGTTGGACATAATAAAAATATTCTTATGAGTTGATTAATTTTAAGAAGAAGAATGCTAGATATACCTTGGGATTTATTAATGATACACGAGGGCTTAAAACGCGTACATTGCACGCTGGAGAGAAATTATAAAATGGATTGCCTATAGTAGGTGCATATAAGAAGGATTATGTTGGTTACCTGGATGTGATAGGTATTATGAATTTTCCCCCACTTTGTAATATAGACCCACATGGATGCACTATAACCTTAAATAATTTCTTTAACACCAGTTCAAGCATGCATGTAGCGAAGTAAATATACTCCTATTACCACTAATGACCATTTTAAAAAAAATTAATGACTTAAAATGCATAGAAAAGTCTTATTTAGCACTAAAATAAACCATATATACCTCATAATTTTCATCACAAATTTGATAGACTGTTCTTTGTATAAGATTTGAAATTTGTTGATCATTCATTTTAACTCCAATAGCACCAGTGGCATCTACAATCCTAACTTGCACATTAAACCTACCAAAAAAAAAAAACAGAGATACAATTTTACCACACAACTTAATAATTATAAAGTTTTAATATGAAATATAAATATATACCTAGGATTGATGAGAACTCCTTCCTTGTTACATGAACAACAAATCCACATTTTGTTGTCCCTTAAAGCATCAATAATGTCGACTGCATCCATGTAGAGATCGATCAACTTAACTTCTTGAGAACAGTTCACACATTCCATTGAATACCATAACTGGTCGGTTGGAATAAAACCGATTGTTGCAACAACAACCACTTTATCAAACTGTCAAAATGAAAATGTTTATACATTAGAATGTTAAAAAGCTAGTTATAAATTCGAAAGAAAGTTATGTTAAAAAGTAATCTAATCAAAAAAGAAAAATTCACAAACAATGAATACTTACATGTTCGTCCATCAGGATCATCTCAATACTACCTATGTTATTAACATCTCCGTATAGAGGTTGCTTCCATAGCCGCAAATTCTAACCGTTATCGTACATGGCTTATTATTTGGACGCAAATTTCTAATTGAAACATGGTTTAGTGAAGCCATGCTAAAATTGATTTGTTATGTGTTTACGTTTTAAAATGCCTTAAAACTGAATGGAAGTGGCCTTATATAGACATAGACATGCAATGAAGTAACCGCCACAAGCAATACACGAACGGTTACATATTCAAAATTTCAAAAATTTGAACTTCTTAAAAGCATAACTAATCCATTTTCGAAAATTTGAACTTCTTATAAAAGTAACTAATCCGTAGACCTTCCAAGGAAGTAACCGCCACAAGTAATATACGAACGGTTACATATTCAAATTTTCGAAAACTTGAACTTGTATAAAGCATAACTAATCCGTTTTCAAAAATTTGAACTTCTTATAAAATAACTAATCCGTAGACCTTCCAAGGAGCAATATTTAGATGATTTTTGGGCTTTCTTGCATTTTTAAGCATGCCACATAGGCAATAACTAACAAATTTTGAAGTGAGATTTATATAATGTAGATATATATATATATATAATTCAACACGAGCAGCAAGCATATATATGTATAATAGAAAGCGAGCAGGTAGCATTTATACTAGCATAATAACATAATAATAAGAAAATCCCAAATTAAAATTTCATGATGATAAGAGAGGTGAAAAAGAAAATCAGTAACATAAATATATTACATGAGAAAAATAAACGTAAAAACTATAAAGAATAAGAGAGAATATCTTCTTTGGAGATAAAAAGAATAGTCAAATATTACTCTTTTGGAAGAATAGTGTAGATCTAGATCGGATATGTGAAGCTTGTTTTTGAGAGCAGATGAGTGAAGAAGATAGAATATGTCACAGCTAGGTTTTTGCGATGGGGTTTTCTTGTTCAAAATGTTTCAATTCCAAAGGAATTAGAAACTTTCCATCAATATATGGAAGAAATTCTAGATTCATTGATTTAAAGAATCCGATGAAAAATTCTAAATTCCAATTCCATCTTCTTGTTGAACCAAACATGGGAAAGAGGGGGATTTCAATTCCAATTTATAGGAATTCTTAAGAATTCCATGAACCAAACACCCTCTAGCTTTATTTTTCAAAGTCAAATTTGGAATTGGGTCAAGTATTAATAGCCTTAAAATGTAAAAAAAAAAAAAGGGTAAGTGGGTGGCCACCCTCTGGAGCCATGTACCTATTGGTACTCAGCGCGTTTACCGCATATACGCATGCCCGGTGAAAACCCCTGAAGACTTGGTTGGGAACGAGATTCGAACCCAGGACGTGCGCCCCCAAGCCCCCATTGTTAAGGATACGGTACCACTGAGCTATTAACCCATTGGTTTAAAATGTATAATGAGAATATTACCATTTATAGTTATTATTACAATTACAATCTAGTCTCCTCATTCAAATAAAAATGAGTCCCAAACTTTATAAATTTGATTGAATTTTATATCCCTTAAAACTAGATCGAGTGGTGTTTGTACAGAATTTAAGTAGAACATTTTTTTTCTTTATTCCTGAGTATAAAAAATCAAGACCGGTCTTGTTCATAAGTTTGTATATTTAATTTGTAGATTATAAAAATTTTGCAGGAGTCAAGTGATAAAGAGAAAAATAAAATTATGTCCCCAATCGTATAAATGTTTGGATCCGCCAGTGTATATAAAGTAGGATATTTTTAAATCATACTGTCATGACTCATGTGTAACGCAACGACATATAAAATAAGATATATTTATAAATTATTTTGTCTATTATTGTGCCATCACTATATCAACCTTGTTGGTCAGTATATATTATATGAGCAATATGCATATGAAATGTATGATTGTGAATGTATATCTATTTTGTCCACTTAAATTATTTTTACCGTTACAACAACAGTAAACAGTCTTTTTAATTAGTAGCATATATTATATGAGATATACAGAATTACAGATATATAGAAATCGAATGAACACAATAACGTTGTTTCCTTTGTCTCAAATAATAATAAATAAAAATGTATATTATAGATTTTAAGTATTCCAAATTGTCACCCCTCACATGCGTACGTACAGGTATATACCTTGTCGCTCATATCCTCGACTCCTCGTGCAAATATTACTTAATTAACTAGGAGACAAACTTAGTGAATCTAGCTGTTGCCAATTTGTCATCAATGCATGTACGGATCACAAAGTACACTTTCCTATCTCCCTATTTTACTATTCAAATCAAATCTTTCAAAATGACATACTCTTTACGTTTCAATTTATACGTCCAGACTTGCTAAGTATTTCTCTTTTAATTTTGATTGTAAATAGTTTTTTTTTTTATATAATACAATGTCTAATAAAAATAATATCAATAAAAAAAAGTACATTTAAAACTCATTTTATCTATATATTTTACATCAAATAACATAAACAAAAAAATGTATCGTCAAAACTACGAAAGAAAAACTTAAAAGGTAAAAATATAACATTTAACTTAAGAGGGAGAGAGTATTAACGAACATAAGGATAATCCACATGAAAGGTGTGCGTATTCATTCAACAACAATATAATTTATTGAACCCAAACACACAATTAGCTTTCATCAATTAATCTCAAAAAAGCTCTAAACATTTATTAGTCATGGCTTAAACAATTCAGCAAATGCTTAATTTGCTTCGTTCACCTAGCCCTAGATGCAATGGCGGATCTAGAATTTTAGATAGGGTGTGCTAAATTAAATGATATTCCCTCATATAGTAAAAGTTTGACAAATATTTGGTTTTTTTTGTGTTCGGACTGGATAGAAAAAAATAAGTGCCTGCAATTATTATAAGTTTTTCCATTTGAAAATCGTACTTAAAAATATGCTCTTTATATATGTGGTAACAGAAAATAAGCTTTATGACATTGTTAAAAACTAGACTTTTTATTCAACTTAAATATATTGTAATGTATGATATTAAGAAGCGTTTTAGTTCTTTAAAAAAAAAATTAATCTAATGTAGTACGTATAAAATCTAAAACCAATTAATGGACAATATCCTAAAGTAACAACTTAGAATCCTAGATCGGTTATAGGATGAAAAGAAATAGAAAAAATTTTGAGGGATGAAACAATAAACTTAGTTAAAAAAAATTTATAAAAAATACTTTAATAGTTCAATTTCTTCACAGATACACTACAAACAATATTGCATTTGTTCACACTTTTAAGTGAGTGTAAACAAATTAAACATTTTGTCACGTTTTTTAGTGTGTATAAATATATTGAGTTAAAAGTGTATGAAAATTTCTACACACTAAAAACTGTGTAGAAATAAAGTTCACACTTTTTAGTGTAAACTTTCATAATTATTTTGTCACACCTCATTTGTTCACGTTAACTTTTTTAGTTACCGTGGACAAATAGGGTGTGACAAAATAATTGTGAAAGTTCACACTAAAAAATGTGAACTTTATTTCTACACACTTTTTAGTGTGGAGAAATTTATACACACTTTTAATTTAATATATTTTTACACAATAAAAAGCGTGATAAAATTTTTAATTTGTTTACACTCACCTAAAAATGTGAACAAATGCAATATGATTTGTAGTGATAAGATTAGAAACCTACCATTTTCTCCATGAAAGCACTTTATAGTTGTAACATCCCAAAACTTTTTGACGTTGACCGTTAACTCGTCGATAGCGACCATTAGTGACTATGTGTTTTGTATGTGCGTATGTGAATTAAATGATTAACGTGAGATATGTGTTAAAGTGATTTAAAGTAATGAAATTAAAGTTGATAATGATTAATAAAGTAAATTAGTGTTCCTGATACGATATAAGTGTCTTAAAGTGTTTTCGAATGCGTTAAACGAATAGTTAAGTGACGAAACGAGCATTAAGAAAGTGCAAGGGCCTATATGTAAGATTTAGAAAGTTGTTCCAGCAGATATAGGGGATATATCACGACCCTAATGCCATATAATCAGATTATTAACCATAGAAACTTTCACAAACAAAACCGTAAGAGCCTCCTTCAAGTTTAGAGCAATTTCGGAGTGATTCGGTGGTGGTTTCTTCTAGTTTTGGATCCATTAATCTTTCCTATAGGTATTATATCATCAATTGATTGTTGAACAAGTCTTAAATAGGTTTTGTTCCTGTAGATTCGACCATGAGGGTTGGGGTTGTTGGAAGTGGATGTTTTCAGTTAAAAACGACGTTTTCGTGAGTAAAATCATTAATTGAGTTGGTTAACTACGTCAAGATGCTAACTTTAATGTTGATTTATGATGTTTATATATGTATGAGTAAATCCCAGGTGTTCAATTAGATCCATGTGTGTTCAATTGTGTTTTTGAACCAAACGTTGTAATTTCGAGTCGTTTTGATGATCAAAAAGGGGATTCATGTTTACAATTGATTCAAGGATTAATTGATGCTTTCAAAGGCTTAATTGTGACCTAATTAATGTTAATTTAATGGGTATAAGTCATGGTGGAGGTTTGGGATTCGTTTGGAAGGAGATTAAGGAGAAGCAAAACAAGAGTGTTGGTTCGTCCAGTAGGTGCGACGCACCTAGTGTTGTGAGGGGAGGTTTGGTAGTGTGTCATCAGTAGGTGTGGCACACATCTCAATAGGTGTGGCGCACTCATTGATACCGAGAAGGGGTGCGATAGAGGGTGCGTTATAGGGTGCGGCACACCTTTATGTTCCTCCTAACTTTCTTTTAGTTGGTGCGGCGCACCATGGTTAGGGGTGCGGCACACCTAGCCTATTTGTGGTGAAAATCATTGTTTAATGCTTAGCTCGCTAATTATTCGTTCTAGGTTTCCGGGAGTCCGTATCAAGCACCGTAAGCTTACTTTAAGTTGTTGTGGGCCCGTGTAAGGTAAGATATATAACTTTTCTCACGCTGGAGGCACAACAAAATGTGGTTTTCTATAAGTAACCTCTTAATCGGATTATCTTATATGTGTTGGGTTTTCCGGGTTATGCGGGAGGTTATGTGGGAATATATGCATGTTGAAATGATTTATGTTGATATGATGACGTTTAAAGTAGAAGTATATATATGTGCATATGAAGTATGATGCTTATAATGACGTTGCTAGGAAATGTTTAAGATATGTGTTGTTGATAATGTCGTTGATATGCCTTGATGTTGATATGTGATGGCTTATATGTGGGACTTAAGTATGATATGTCTAGTTCACTAAATACACGTGGGAATTGTTATGAGTTGTGCACGTTAGTGGGATTAAATGCAAAAGTAGACGTGGGTAACGATTGTGCCTAATGTTAAAGTAAAATGTGCGATGTGGGAAACCGTTCTAGCCCTAGTGTTAGTGCGTAAAAAGTATGAAAGATATAAATACATGGGAAATGCTATAGCTAAATATGTGAGATTGACGTGGGAAGTGTTAAGCTTAACCCGTGCTAGTTTATGCCAAGCTAGTGCGTACGTGGTCGCTTGAGTGGCTTCTTGCGGCATAGTTACGTGGGACTAGTATTTCCGGGTGGAGTGACTAACTACCAATGTTAAAAGCATAACGGGATACTACGGAAATGGCATTGCCTTTCCTAAAAGTTAAGACGTGGGAAATCGTGCTAGTTGTAAAGCTAGTGCGTGATATGTAAGATATAAGAATAAGTTGATTTAGATAATTACAAGAATATGTGAGAATAATGTACATGTAATCTAAGACGTGGGATTGCAATATAACGTGAGATTAAGTAAGATATGTAAGACGTATGATTTAACGATGGATAGGCACAATTAGGAGTAAATACTCTACATGTGCTATACGTATATATGTGATATGTTTATGTGAGATATGTAAGACCTGACATGGTGATTAAGTTGTATATATGTTGATATGATATGATGTGTTGGGATGTGGGAATAAGTAAAGATGGGATTATCTATGATTTTTGTGGATGATACGTAATGTGATTATGTTTTGAGAAGTAAAATATGACGAAGTTTTATGAAAGTAAAATGAAGAACGTTTTATAAATGTGTGTATCGTACTTAGCTAATTTATTAGCTAACACTTGTTTTTATGAAAATGTTGTGTCCTTCAGGATAAGCAGGTTTGAGCTAGGAAAAGATTAGCTCGGTGAGATGGGTAGATGCAATAAAGAAGACTAGCATAGTTTGTTGAATGCTTAGATTTACCCATAGCCTATGTTTCGGCTACAATATTTACGTTTTGATGCATGTAATAATGAATGGCATTTATGTTTGTGCCATGACTTGGATTTCATTTATATTGTCTTGATGATGCGCTTTAGTAACACCATTTTATGAAAAGTACCATCCGGTTACGGATGATGAAGTTTTAAAGTGATCATTTTCCGCTACCTTTTAAACGCCGTTTGGCAAAGTTTTTGAAATCCAGGTTTTAAAAACAGGTGTTACAATAGTGAATAAGATTTTCTTTGATGTTTACTTACCTCTTTTATTTAATGTGTATGCACATCTTTTTTTTTAGGTTATGCGCGCACTCTTAAAAAATAAAACCAACAAAACCTCTGAATTTTTTATTTACCATTGTTAGGAACAATCATAGGGCATGCAAGTGCTACTCTATGTGGTATATAGATCCGCCCCTGCTCAAATGTACCCTTTCTAATAACCAACAAGACCAAAATTGTCTACAAATGAATAGAATCCGAGCCGTCATTGAAGATGTTGGATTCTTGTGGGAGAACCAAAGACATACTCTTTTGTGTCAATACTGATATCCAAGAACTCCAAGCTACATTTTCTCGAATCACTGTTGGAGTAACATCTTTCGTTGAAAAGAATTTTTCGGCATATTATCTTCATAGAAGGATTTAAAGAAACAAATGTTAAAGCGTCTAAAATAATTAAAAACAACCAAAAATACTACAAACATTACAAATCATATTGCATTTGTTCACACTTTTAGGTGAGTATGAACAAATTAAAAATTTTGTCACCCTTTTTAGTGTGTAGAAATATATTGAATTAAAAGTGTGTGAAAATTTCTCCACGCTAAAAAGTGTGTACAAATAAAAGTTCACACTTTTTAGTGTGAGCTGTCATAATTAATTTGTCACACTCCATTTGTCCACGGTAATTAAAAAAGTTACCGTGAACAAATGAGTTGTGACAAAATAACTATGAAAGTTCACACTAAAAAGTGTGAACTTTTATTTATACACACTTTTTAATGTGGAGAAATTTTCATACACTTTTAATTCAATATATTTTTACACACTAAAAAACGTGATAAAATTTTTAATTTGTTCACACTCACCTAAAAGTGTGAACAAATGCAATATTGTTTGTAGTGAAAATGGTTATGGTGACAATAACCTAAGGGTCCATTTGTAACAACCCTCAAATTTCGAGTAGGATAATTTACTTGGACTTTATCCCTAGAGATTTATTAAGAGAATCGACCTTTTAGACATTCAAAGCATAGTGATAATTGCCCTATGGTATGGTGAGATGCCTTAGAAATACCATAGATGACTAGCTATCTTAGAAATGCTATAACCAATAACTATAATCAATCAAGCCGATCTCAAGCTACATATATTAGTTCTAATTGAGCTTGACAAAATGCCAATGAATCAAAAATTTTATTTCAAGAAGTTAAGTTATATAAATAATAAGGTAAGACTCACAAGTTGTGATAACAATCATAAATCTTAGGAAATGTCCAACAATCTAAATCACCAAGCTAATTGAAGTACATTTGAATATAGAAATATAATGACCATCTTACAATACATACTTATAAACTATTGTGTACATAAAATGAGTTTAAATAATAATGAGCATATATACGTCTAACATGAGTAACGGTTTATAATAAAGAGCGAAGTAACAAATTAAAATACAAACGTACATGCATATGTATATACACGGCATGCATACTTACATACAAACACAACTTAACAAAGATATATACAAGCACTTAACTAAATTTACATCCATCCATACAAATATATTTATAAACTTAGGAAAAACAACTACAAAATTAAAAATACAAACTTATATCCATACATACACTTCATACATCAAAAAATTCAAAATCCCCTCCAAAACACTACCCCAAAACCGGCCTCCCCCTTCCCAAACAACTCAACCAATAAAAAATTAACTAGTCTCTTTATTCTTACACTTCCAATGCATGCTACAACCATACTTACACTCCAACTCACACTTTACACTCCCTAAACACTCCAACACTTCCCAATACACTTAATCTCTTATTTCTCTCTCATTTTTCTCTCAAAAATCTGCACATTATCATCTTCCTCTCTTCATCATTTTCGGTTCAAAGAAAGCAACAAAAAGGCAAGAAAAATCAATCTAAAGTTATAGTAATAATAAGGGTTTTTAAAGGATTAAACAAGGGTTGATTCAAGATACTTTTAAGGGTTATTTTAAGCTTGGAATAAGGGTTATATAGAGCATAAAGGCCACGAAATTTCTGCCCAAATTCATCTCCAAAACCGAGTGCAAGAAGGGTATAAATCTTCATCTCTTTGTTTAATCTATCTTGTTCTTGTATATACTAAAAGATCTTTATCAAAGACCATGTTTTTCTTTGATTTTCTTCTTGAAAATATACTTGATGAAGGCAATTTGATAGAATCTTCTTCCTCATGCTCATGCATGTTGAAATCTAGAAGAAAGATTCAAAGATTCAACTAGTTTAAGACCCAAAGGTGTTGTCATAGATTAAATAGATTTTAAGGTGATTCTTCCTTTGAAATATGGTCATATTTTTATATATTTTGATGAATATATTTCTGGAGTTTTTCATAAAAATATGTTTTTAAGTTGTTAAATTGAAGATGGATAAAGATTTGTTGTTAAAATGATGAGATGATAACATGCATGCTTAGATTTGCACTAGTTTAATTTGGTTTTGATATGGGACTTGAGATGGATCTTTTAAGGATGATTGATGAACTTGAAATTGATTGAAATCTGTATATTTGATGTTAAGAGATACAAAATAAAGTAATAATTTTGTTAGTGGGAATCTAGAGGTTAAAGCAAGCAAACAAAACCATTGGTGGGATGCATTAACCAATAAACATTCTGACAGAATTGGTCTTCTGTCTTGTAACGAATAAACTGAACATTTGAGGACATTTTCAAGAAGAACTATCAAAATAAAAGTTGTAAAGATTAACCTCCAACTGGAATTACTCAAAAATACTAAACCGAACGAAAGATATGATTTTTCTACTGAAACTGGTCAAAACTGTAATTTTGTATGAATATTTTATAAACTTTAACAATTTTTATCTCCTAATCCATAAAGTTCCAGGAAGTCATACTTGGTGGAAAGTAATTTCAATGTGTTGTGAACTTAAAATAAAATCACGGGATTTTTCTAACAATAAAACTTCTGATGTCGCAAGCAGTGCCCATTCGGGACAGTTTGTGTTTGGATAATTTTTACGGACACCAAATATCATCTAAAAATTCACCAAAAATTCACAAAAATACTAGATACATGTAAGTCACTGTGTAAAAATCATGAAGATCCAAATAATTCGTCTTGACCCCAAAATAGTAGCTAACATTTCTTAAAAATAAAGTATAAAACTAGAAAATTTGTAAGTAATCTTATAAATGGCATAATGGGCTATGTAATGAACTAAGAACCATAATGGGCTAACCCGGCCCAAATAATGAACCCATAAGGAACACAAATTAGTAGGCCCACTTGGCCCAATAAGCCTTATAGCCCAATAACCACTATGACCCATTATGCACCTAACCCAAATAAGGTAAAGCCCAATAACTAATGTAAGCCCAAAACATTTAAAAGCCCATGACACCTAAGGCCCAATTGATAATGACCCATAACACTTAAACGAATTTCATGAGATAAGTGTAATCAAAATAAAACAAAGATAATTAAGTGAGATTGACGTAAGTAATTATGTTAACCAAGCTATATATTGATATCACAAATGTTAATTCACGCTAAAATCGGTTACACAACAAATGATGAATAAAGAATAACATAACTTAATATGGCATTTCTATATGATAACCTAATATATCAAGTGAAACCACAAATGAAGCCAAGTTGCCGAAAATCTAACAACTTATAACTACGCACGTAATTAAAGTAACCTTTTACACCATCAATCGCTACAACCAAAACAATGCGAATGTTAGCAATATACTTAGATTTCACAATTGATAGCAACATAATGAAAGTGGCATTTCTAAGTGATGGCTTGAGATAGGAACTTACGTGTATTAGTCCTATCGTAGGGATAGTCTTGGCTTTGAAATGTGATTGGGAAACGTGACGGATGTATGATGGAGCGATTGATGGGAAGTACCCATTTTGGATAAGTGAATATAATATGCGGCATATCAAGGTGAGTCATAGCCCCCTTTCAAACTATTTTATGTGTTTAACTTTCGGGGTGAAAAGCATGATAAGTGAAGTTATTTTATATATATATATATATATATATATATGAAGTGTTTCTTGAAAGAAAGTTTGATATATGAAATGACTCTTGATAAGTATGATTATGATATGAAGTTATAACGTATGTTCCAAGTGATAATTGTTATATGATGAACTTGAGTTCTGTCAACCCGTTTTCTTTTCGGTACACTACTATTTACTCCTAAGGGAGGCCTGTAGTTAGATAGTTGCGCAACTAGGAGTCGTCCACCCGTCCAGAGCGTAACGGTGGAAGGTTAGTTGCCTTCGTGATGACCATCACTTCCAGTCCGACCATTAGGGTGTTCTAGCTACGTAAGTTTAATCGGTCGTCCTCATGACACGACCCCAAGTATAAGTAAGACACTTGATTGACAACTTGTGCAAAGATAAGAAGTATTATAAAGCTTGGACTTGAAAATGGTAGTAGTAGTGGCTCAAGCATTTACTCATCAAAATTATGTAAATTATGCCTTTGTGGCTAAATTAAATTGATATTGAATTATGCCTTGTGGCTAAGTGAAATTGATATTAGTATTGTTGATAATTGGAAATTGTTTGAACATACGGATTGGGTATCGTCCCTCATATGATATCTTGAAAGACGTTGGAATTGGTGATATTGAAATGATTTTGGTAACCGAATGATTTTTGGTATGATATACGATTAATCGATTTATATACTTTTTCTCTCATGATGATTTGACAAATGAGAACCTGAAATTTTACTATGGATTTTTTCAAGTCTTGATATGACATTATGGTATTTGGAAACTTGATAACATGATATGAAAATTTTGTCGATCATATGGTTTGGATATTTCGAAATGTAATAGTAATCGGTTTTCTAAGTATTAATACGGTGATGTACCAAGATTTATATAAAAACCTATGCACTCACCAACTACGTTTTCGTAGTTGACACTTTTTCTTCATGCTTTTCAGGAAATAAGCTTAAGCATTGAGGATTTATATGCTTTATGATTATTTGCATTGCACTTTGGAGTCAAAGATCAAACTTTGTGATAGGCAATGGAATCCGCCTTGATCATTGTAGTTTACTATTTCATGTGCTTGTTGTTTGATCGTGGACTTAATATCCAAGTATGGTGGACGCATTTGTACTTGGAAATTGGTTCACATGTTTGTACATTGTAAATTATTTTTATCAAATAAAGCTATGGTGAATGTTATTTATAATCCTTTGTTTTGAATACTCGACTTTCTGTACATCTCATTGTTCCGCCTTAGTTGGGGTGTTACACCATTTGGTTCGCAATTTTTTTTTTTTTAAAGGAATTGAAATTTGATAAAATTGAAATCTAAAGAGATTGAAATCTGATAGAATTGAAATTTGATTGAATTATAATTTTTTTCTGTTTGGTTGAACGAAATTGAATGGAATTTATAATATTAAATATAATAATAACAAAAGTTAAAATATATATTTTTAATTAGTAATATTAATACTTTTTACAAAATAAAAAAATGATATAAAATATTATTAATTTTGTATAAAACAAACAATTTTTTTGTAAAATAATAATAAATATTATAAACTAAAGTTAGTTTTTCAATAAGGAAGTTGTTTTATTAAGTAGTAATACATTTTATAAATATTTATAAAGTTTTAAATATTCTTTGTACAATAATAATATAATTTTCACAAATAAATATATAATTATTAATTTTATTTTTTAAAATAACATTTTTATAATATTTTTGAAAATATATATATATTATTAAAAAATTTATAAAATAATATTTTTTAAAATTTATATATGTAACTTTTAAAAAGTTTTATATTATAATACTTTTATAATATTTTTAAAAAATTATATATACTATTAAAACTTTTATAAAATAATATTTTTATATAGAATAATATTAAACTTTACAAGCTAAAGTTAGATTTTCATATAAAACATTTTTAAAAATTGGTAATATACTTAATAAAATTAATAATTTTATAAAATTTTAAATAATATTTAACTAAGATGAAGTAATTATTAAAAATAATATTAATTATTTAATAAATTAATAAGTATATTTATATAAATTTAATAATTTTAACAATATAATGATGGTAATAATAATAATAAATAAATAATTCTGAAATATTATAATAATTTTACCAATCAAAGAATAATTATAAAAGATTTAGTTTTACGAAACTTATTCTACTTGAGAATATAAAGAGATTTTTGTTTAAAGACCTACTTGAGAATATTAATACGAATCTTGTATAATGTGCAAATAAAACATATCACTTATAAATGTTACGAGTACATGTTAAAATCTATGTTAAAATCTATGTGTTGTGTGTCACCAATCTATTTTAATTAACGTGCCCTTCATAGTTTTACACATCATGTGCAGTATTGACCTTCGAAAAATATTATATGCGATTCTAAATTATTTTGTCCACAAAAGATTGCTATTTTTTCATTTTTCTTCGTTGCCACATAACGTCCAACACTTGAACACCTTGGCTAGTATCAATAATTTCGTAGATACAGATGTACATGCCGGACGTGCATTTACGATATGAATAATCGACACATTTTAATTACTAATATAATTATAATTTTGTATTTATGCTCTAACATTGTACCCGCACGATATGGCGACAGTTTGGTGGTGAAGGCAACTGACGATGGTAATGGCGGTCGTGGTGGTGTTGTTGGTGGTGGGTGTAACTGTGTAACTAATTGATGTAAAAGGGTAGTGAAGATAATTTAATAAAGAGATATGTACCTGGAAATGTAATAAACTATGCACGAATATTTATGTTGTGTAATGAATTACTTGAATATTTATTGTATGTAATGAATTTTCAATTCATGGTTATTGAATATACCCAGTTATATGTGGTAACCACATAAGCTGCAATTTGTAAGTTTTTGATTGGTCTGATACATCCAATAACCTGGATTGAAAAGTTCTTTACATACAATAAACATCCAAGTAGTTCATTAAACAACATAGACATTTGTGCATAGTTCATTACATTCCCAGGTCTTATCCTTTTAATAATTAAGGATTGATGATGAAAATCAATTTATTTAAAGTAAAATGGTAATTTTTTTTTATAGATATTCACTATATATTAACATTCTAAAAAAACTAACGATTAACTGGCTTGGGTATACCCATGTTTAAATCTAAGGGGTAGGCGGATTAGTAGGGGTTTCCCCTATCGGGTATTTGAAAAGGAAATTTCTATTTCGAGGGAACTCTCTAGCACAAGCTCGATTAAAACAATGTATGCTAAACTTCCCGCTGTCAAATCATGATATGAAGTATCCAGCGAAATTACCTTTACATAAAAAAAATGGCTGAAGATTAGAGCTGACAATTTCCGACACGGACCTGTTAGCACGACACGACACGGCCTGGTTTTTTCGTGTTTGGCCTTAACGTGTTTCGTGTCTTAACAGGTCCGGACCTGTTAAGACACGATATGACATGATAAGACACGATAAGACAAGTAGTATATATATGGACATGTTAAAGACACGTTAAAGACCTGTTAAAGACACGTTAAAGACCTGTTAAAGACACGTTAAAGACATGTTAAAGACACGTTAAGGACACGTTAAGACACGTTAAGACACGATAAGATACGTTATCAGGTCCCTTAACAGGTCCCTTATCGTGTAACTTTTAACAAGTCTCTTAACAGGTCCCTTATCGTGTAACCTGTTAAAAATCGTGTCGTGTTCGTGTTTGGAAAAACTGACACGATTAGCTATCGTGTCGTGTTCGTGTTTAACCTTATCGTGTTCGTGTCTTATCGTGTCATGTCGGACACGATATGCCAGTTCTACTGAAGATGTCAAGGACCAAAGGGGGGCTATGGTCCCACCAAACTTTTAGGCCATATTTAGCAATTATATGTATTATTGTAAAAGAAATTTTTAACGTGTTTTAACTTCCTCATAAACAAAACATAGATACAGAAAACCTAAAACCCCAAATCACATTTGAAAAAGAAATAAAAAGACGTCTGAGACCTTCAAACACTATTGCAGTATTGGATTTATAAATCTTCAAAGGAATCTTTTTTTTTTTTTTTAAATAAGTAACTATTATTCACAACGGCCGAACTACCACCAAATCGGTAAAGTAGCTAACTATACAACAACAAAATTACACATTAAGCCCATAATTCTTAGTTTCATAAATTGCGATGTGTTTTTTATTGATATTATTGATTGTCAAATTCATATATAATACTATGTGGCTGTGATTTATGTATATAGAAATACATTCCACGTAAAAAAAAATTTTACCCTCGATAATGTCGTTCAAATTCTGCTTGCTAGCTAGCTAGCCCTGTTGAAATTCATAGATTTTTTATAAAATTATGTGTGCCATTGTTGGTTTGAGGTGAAAAAACTTGTACACTTCCACTCGGATCATATCCCATATGTATCATCATATCTATAATTTATTTTATTATTAATCAACTTAAAAAGTTATGTTAGTTATATCTCTAGGTACGGTCTAAATGGATATATGCCTAACTTCAGGTAATGATTGACATAATTAATTTTTTTTTTTAAATGTAAATTTTGCTTGAAATTTAGTGTCGCACTAAAACACCAGAGTCCAGGACTACTCGAGCTAATGATGGAGCACTTTCCTTTTAACTTTTAACCAATTTGGCATTGCCTTAAATTTTCAAATGATCCATACAATTCACAATTATTCAAAAACACCAATTTCAATTTACGTGTATCATACTTAGGGTAATGGGCCTGGGCAATATAACGGCTCACTGGGCCGTATAACTACACAGCATGATTTACACCCAGCTTAATTTTGTCAAACAACTGAACAAAAGTTTTGACTTTTGATCAAAGTTTGCATTGACATTTTATTTTGGCTTGAAAAACGACAAATATTTCATCTGAATATTAGTATGTCAACTCACGACACAAATGACTTCACGTCCTTAATACGTTGGTTCATAGTGCCAAGGTTGATACTAGTTCAAACACCTTGTTTGTTATAAAAAGTTCTGTTTGGCTTGCGGGCTGATCGATTTTTTATTATTATTATTTTTAATAAAAAAGAGGACAGTACCTCTAAAATTTATTATGCACCAAGGAAAATTACAAAATCAATCTCACATATACTTTACGAAATACTCCTCTTCCAGCAATCTGAAGTCTGAACACGAAGAACCTCTTGCATTTACCCATTTACCGCAATTAAGACACAGAAAATTGACCACCTCGTTCTTTTTATATACAAGTTGATCTGGTACATGGAATCGATTCCACATCTTGTTTATACATAAGACGTGTCGCACATCTTATAGCTTTTGTTCCATTCAGTGTCAGATTAATGACCAGACTACCGCCATACCAATCTTGATATTGAACTAAACTACATGTTCTATATGAAGTCCAAATATTCCCGTTCTCTGATGCTACAGATGCATCAACACAATCAACTTCTTTCGTACGACTGGACTTTCCACCCTTTTTAAATGTTATTGTGATAAATGGATAATAATATTTTTCTTTCCACTTCCCGTGAAATAAACCACATATCGCATATCCAATAATTTCAGCGTCGCTTTTAACCCTTAATTCAAATTTGCATCCAGGTTTATCTTCTTTGAACCAGCTTGGAATTTTATTTCCAGGAATAGCCGTCCTTAGTTGACGGTCCCCTGCAGCACATCGCTGAACCAAAAACAATATATATTACATATACTCAAAAATCGTTAGTTAAGGTATGAATCATATGAAAGATATAGATAGAAACAGAGAAATAGAAATAGGCCACCTTCAGGAATGATTCTTGCAACAGGTTATCCAGGTATTTTTGATTATCTATATCCTCGAGAAGTTTGTAGCAGTTAATGAAGGAAATCTCGTAAAGCAACTCATACTCTTTTGAAAGATCTTCAATCTTTTTCAATGAGATACAATTATTTGCCTCCAACACTTGTATTTTTGATGGGAGGGTATGCAAGCTTTCAAGTCTACGACACTCGTCCAATCTTAAGCATCTAAGACGTGAAAGATGGGAGATACTTGTAGGTAATCGAATTAATTTATTGTTGCCACTAAGAATTAATTTTTCCAGGGCGTAAAATGCATGAAGATCTTTCGGGAATTCTTCTTCGTGGATCTGTCTCAAACTAAGATTTAATGTTTTCAAGGAATATAAATTCGTTAGACAACGTATACTCATGGACTTTGGAATACTTATTAGTTCTTTGGTAAGCATTTCTAAATTCTTAGTGCTTCGACGCTCCTCTTGAAATTTTTGTTTTTTGCAGTTTTGAGGTATCAGGGTTTCGGTGCTTTCGAGATTCTCAAAACTTGCACTTGTTTTGAGATTCAAATAGGTTAGACCGGACAAATATCCAAATGATGGTGGCAAATCCTTTATATGAAAACAAAAATCAAGATTTATACAATCAAGTTTTAGCATACATGGGGAGACGTCGGGAAATCTTTCAAGAGTGTAGCATTTACTGAGCTTTAAAATCCTCAAAGATTCCATCTCAATCCTGGATGGGAGATGCCTGAGCCGCTCGCAACCAATCATATCCAATCTCACAAGTTTTTTGTGAGATCCAAGAGATTCATGAACCTCAACCAAATTCTTACAATTTAACAATACTAATCTTTCGATGTTTGGAGCTCCTGAGACATCTGGAATTCTTGTTAGGCAGTCCAACTGTTGAAGTTTAATAAACTTCAAGTTGGGCATAATCTGACAACATCAATAGAAATGAAGAGTTATAAATGAAGTTACTCTGTTATATGTGTAACTATGTATGTATGACAAATTATTCCAAAGAGAGATTGATGCCAAATACCTTTTGTCCCTTCCAAAACTGTTTGATACTTCCTTTGGCCATTTCAATCCCGACAAGCTTACGCAGGTTTCCAATTGGAAGAGAAGAAAATGGGTACTCATTCCAACAAAGCCATCTTAACTCATCCGGAAGAAACGTAGGCTCACAAAAAGTGAATTTCCCTTTAACATCGAGTAGTCGAAGATTCTTCATAGATCTAAAGATATCGGTGCTAAACTTTGCTTCTTCAAACAAGTCAGCATCGTTTTGCTTGTCCTGCACTACTATGGCTTCAACTGCTTTTAGTTTCTGCAACAAATAACTTTTTACTTATATTACTGAAACATATAAATTTAGAGAAGACGAAATTACAAAAGGTAATTTATCACCTTAATTCTTCTGATGAAATCCTGGATTTCGTCAAGTTGCCATAACCTGCTATTTGGAAAACTCTGACGAACTACTTCCCATCCCATTTCTTGTATGAGATCATGCATTTCTAGTCCTTTATTAGAAATGGTGATAAGATATTTTTCGACTAGAACAGTAATTCCTATTAACGGGTCAAAACCACAGCCATCGAGGACTCTAGTCACATGTCCTGCATTTTTTCCTTTGAAGAAACACGCAATGTGTAGGAATATATTTTTCTCAGAATCCTCTAACGCATCAAAACTTAATTTGAGTGTCTCAAAAATCTCATCATTGGGTTTTTTTGCTAGTCTATTAAAGGCACTTTCCCAAACCTCGACCTTCCTACCACGGAAGAAAGAACCTAACACTTTTACAGCTAGAGGAAGATAGCCAGCATAGCTTATTGCACGAAATGACAACTCGTCATACCCGTCTGGAGGGCTATTTTTCTTGAAAGCATGTCTGCTAAACAGCTCAAGAGCATCGTCCATTGACAAAAAACTTGGTTTGTACCTTGCATTTGTATCGGACAACAATTGCTTGTTTCTGGTGGTTATGATGATTCTACTTCCAGGACCAAACCAGTGATGTGTAGCAGCTAAGAATTCTAATTGCTTACCATTATCCACATCATCTAAAACTAAAAGAATACTTTTATGAACAAATCTTGTCCGTATTATATTTGCTCCATCTTCAGGATCTTGAATATTGAACTTATGATTCGTCATTAGTATCTCCCTAAGAACCTTTTCTTGTAGGGCACATATATCTCTTTTACTTGAACTATTTTCCCTAACATCTTTTACAAAGCTGCTACCCGCAAAGTTACAAGAAATTCTTCTAAACAAAGCTTGGGCAAGAGTTGTCTTTCCAATTCCTCCCATCCCGTATATCCCTACCATGCACACCTCATCTTTCGCCTCCATATCCAATAGAGATTGCAATGCATCTACACGAGACTCTATGCCCACTAAATTGTTTTGTGTGTCAAAAGTTCTTAGGTCACCTAAAATCTCTTGAACAATCTTGTTGACAAATGTGGATTCACCCCTGCAGAATTAATGTTAATGTTAGCAAGCTAAATAACATTCGGATTCTAAAGGTATCAATTTTGAGATGATGCTTGAATACATAAAATTGGGAGCATATCAACAAAATTACTAAGGAATTTGCATCACTAAAATCTTCTCCGAGCATGTCACAGAGTTGTATAGGTAAGTCGCGTTATACTTGGACGTATTTGGGGCATGAATTATAAAGTCACAAAAGTCCTATACAATATATACTGCAAATTATTCTCCTTGCTTTCTATTCTTCTAATGAAACTTTTTCTACTTATTTCTCTTCATTAATTAAGTGTGGGCAACTAAAAGCGTTTGTTAGTTATATATGGAATAAACAGATCAATGAAAACTAACTCTTTCATATTGTTTGATATATGCAATCCAGATAAGCCGGCTGTTGCAGACAAAGCTTCCCTCCACGTATTCACTTTATCCTTCTCTTCCTCAAACGTTTTCTCGTGTTGCTCAAACGCAATACCAAAGTCTTTAGTTTGTGCGCGCACAACTGATGGATCAACATGGTAGAACACCGGTAACACTTTTTGTCCCAGGCAGTTATGGCATTCGATGATTTTGGCAAGCTCAAACAAACACCATGAAGAGTTTGCATAATTTTTAGAGATAATAACCACCGCAAACTTTGATTCTTCGATGGCTGTCATGATTTCAAGAGAGATTTCTTCTCCTTTATGAAGCATCTCATCATCTTTGAACACAAGGATGCCTCTCTGAACTAGAGCAGCATACAAATGATCTACAAAATTGAGTCGAGTGTCTTCGCCTCTAAAGCTTAGGAAAACATCATATTTCCATCCTCCTTTAGGTATAGATGATGATGATGATAATGATGATGATGATGATGATGGTGGTGGTGGTGGTGGTGGTGGAGAAAACTTAAAAGATGCCATTCACATACAAGAACTAAGGTTTTGACTTTTGAGGATTTGAAGCCGTGAAATGTGAGAGCAAGTTTTTATTCATTTAAAAAAATGGCCCAAAAGAAAGTAAACGCCTTACATTTGCAAAGAAATTTCTTCTCTATATTAGAAATAGAATAAATATGGTCTGTTGGTGTATTTTATATAATTATATTGGTGATGAAGAAATTTTTTGTCCAATTTCATTTGGATTGTGATATGAATCACTACACATTGATGGATCCTAATTTTCCCACAAATTGAACAACAATTGAAACAGTTAAATATTTTTATTTAGTTAGATTAGAATCTATTACAATATATACCATCAAACTCATTGCCCAACTAACGATAACTTATAGCCTGCCTAGAATAAACTAATTCACAAAACTCTGGATAGAAAAACCAAAAGCAACACTTCTTGTGCCTTTCAAATTAAAAAATCATATAACTATGTCAAATCAATCAGTTTGTAAAACTTTTGAATCGATATTGACCCTGTAAACCAAACTACATATTCCATTATTCGGTATGCTCCTCCTTGTTGTGCTTTACACCAGAGACAGATCCAAAAAAAAAAACATCAAATGACCTTTCCAATTTTGTAGCTTATATACGGGCAATTTAACGGTTCACTGGGCCGTATACCCAGCTTAATTTTGTCAAAGTCAAACAACTGAACAAGTGTTTTGACTTTTGACTTTTTATCAAAGTTTGAATTGACATTTTATTTTGGATTGACAAACGACATTTCATCTGCATTTTAGTATGTCGACTCATGAAACAACTGACTTCACGTCCTTAATACGTTGGTTCATAGTGTCAAGGTTGATACTGGTTCGAACACCTTGTTATAGAATGTTCTGTTTGGTTTGTGGGCTAATGTGTTTTTTTTTCTATTAAGAAAAAGGACCATACCTCTAAAATTTATTATTCACCAAAGAAAATTACAAAATCAATCTCATATACTTCTCTGAAATACTCGGGCCCTAACTAAAGACATCGAAAGAGCTATTATAACCACCTCGATCTTCTTTATATACACGTTCTGGTACAAGGAATCGATTCCACATCTTGTTTATACATAAGACGTGACGCACATCTTATAGCTTTTGTCCCATTTAGTGTCAGATTAATGACCAGACTACCACCATACCAATCTTGACATTGAACTGAACTAAATGTTCTATATGAAGTCCATATATTCCCAATCTCATATGCTACAGATGCATCAACACAATCAACTTCTTTCGTATGACTGGACTTCCCATCCTTTTTAAAAGTCGTGGTGATAAATGGATAATAATATTTTTCTTTCCACTCCCCAGGAAATAAACCGCATATCGCATATCCAATTATTTCAGCGTTGCTATCAACCCTTAATTCAAATTTACATCCAGGTTGATCTTCTTTGAACCAGCTTGGAATTTTATTTCCAGGAATAGCCATCCTTAGTTGACGGTCCCCAGCAGCACATCGCTGAACCAAAAAAAAAGAAATATACACGTATACTCAAATCGTTAGTTAGGATATGAATCATATGATAGATACAGATAGAAACAGAGAAATAGAAAGAGGCCACCTTTAGGAATGATTCTTGCAACAAGTTATCCAGGTATCTTTGATTATCTATATCCTCGAGAAGTCTGTAGCAGTTAATGAAGGAAATCTCATAAAGCAACTCATACTCTTTTGATAGATCTTCAATCTTCTTTAATGAACTACAATTATTTGCCTCCAACACTTGTATTCTTGATGGGAGGGTATGCAAGCTTTCAAGTCTATGACACTCGTCCAGTTTTAAGCATTTAAGGTGTGAAAGATGGGAGATGCTTGTAGGTAATCGGATTAATTTATTGTTTCCACTAAGAATTAATTTTTCCAAGGCGGAAAATGCATGAAGATCTTTGGGGAAGTCTTCTTCGTGGATTTGTCTTAAACTAAGATTTAATGTTTTCAAGGAATACATATTTGTTAGATTACCAACACTCATGGACTTAGGTAAACTTTTTGTGGCATCAGTAAGGATTTCTAAAATTTCAATGCTTCTATGATGCTCTTGAAATCTCGGTTGTTTCTTGTTGTTCTGAAATACAAGGTGCTTGAAACACTTTGACTCACAATTGATGTTTTGGAGATTCTCAAAACTTGTACATGTTTTGAGATTCAGATAGGTAAGACCAGACAGATATCCAAAGGATGATGGCAACTCTTCTAAGTTAAAACAGCAATCAAGATTTATACAATCAAGTTTTACCATAGACGGGGAGACTTCTGGAAACCTTTCAAGAGTGTAGCATTTACTGAGTCTTAAAACCTTGAAAGATTCCATCTCAATCCTGGATGGGAGATGCCTGAGTCGCTCGCAACCAATCATGTCCCATTTGACAAGCTTTTTGTGAGATCCAAGAGACTCGTGAACCTCAACCAAATTCTTACAATTCAACAATACTAATCTTTCGATGTTTGGAGCTCCTGAGACATCTGGAATTCTTGTTAGGCAGTCTAACCGTTGAAGTTTAACAAACTTCAAGTTGGGCATAATCTGACAACATCGATAGAAAAGAACAAAGTTATATGTGTAACTCTGTATGCATGACAAATTATTTCAAAGAGAGATTGATTTATTCTACCATGTACCTTTTGTCCCTTCCAAAACTGTTTGATACTTCCTTTGGCCACTTCAATCCCAACGAGCTTACGCAAGTTTCCAATTGGAAGAGAAGAAAATGGGTACTCATTCCAACAAATCCATCTTAACTCATCTGGAAGAAACGTAGGCTCACAAAAAGTGAATTTCCCTTTCACATCGAGTAGTCGAAGATTCTTCATAGTTACAAAGATATCAGTGCTAAAATTTGCCTCTTCAAACGGGTCATCATCGTTTTGCTTGTCTTGCACTACTATGGCTTCAACTGCTTTTAGTTTCTGCAATAAATAACTTTACTTATTATACTGAAACATTTAAATTTAGAGAAGACCAGAATTACAAAAGAAAATTTATTACCTTAGTTCTTCTGATGAAATCCTGGATTTCGTTAAGTTGCCATAACCTACTATTTGGAAAACTCTGACGAACTACTTCCCAGCCCATTTCTTGTATGAGATCATGCATTTCTAGTCCTTTATTAGAAATGGTGATTAGAGATTTTTCGACTAGAACAGTAATTCCTATTAACGGGTCAAAACCACAGCCATCGAGGACTCTAGTCACATGTCCTGCATTTTTTCCTTTAAAGAAACACGCAATGTCTAGGAATATATTTTTTTCAGAATCCTCTAACGCATCAAAACTTAATTTCAGTGTCTCGAAAATCTCATCATTTGGTTTTTTTGCTAGTCTATTAAAGGCACTTTCCCAAATATCTGCCTTCCTACCACGGAAGAAAGAACCTAACACTTTTACAGCTAGAGGAAGATAGCCAGCATAGCTTATTGCACGAAATGACAACTCCCCATACCCGTCTGGAGGGCTATTTTTCTTGAAAGCATGTCTGCTAAACAGCTCAAGAGCATCGTCCTTTGACAAATAACTTGGTTTGTACTTTGCATTTGTATCGGACAACAATTGCTCGTTTCTGGTGGTTATGATGATTCTACTTCCAGGACCAAGCCAGTGATGTGTAGCAGCTAAGAATTCTAACTGCTTGCCATTATCCACATCATCTAAAACTAAAAGTATACATTTATGGATAAATCTTGTTCGTATTATTTTTGCACCATCTTCAGGATCTTGAATATTGAACTTGTGATTCGTCATTAGTATCTCTCTAAGAACCTTTTCTTGTAAGGCACATATATCTCTTTTACTAGAACTATTTTCCCTAACGTCTTTTACAAAGCTGCTACCCCCAAAGTTACAAGAAATTCTTCTAAACAAAGCTTGGGCAAGAGTTGTCTTTCCGATTCCTCCCATTCCATATATCCCTACCATGCGCACCTCATCTTTCGCCTTCACATCCAATAGCGGTTGAAATTCATCTACACGAGACTCTATACCCACTAAATTGTTCTGTGTGTCAAATGTTCGTAAATCACCTAAAATCTCTTGAACAATTTTGTTGATATATGTGGATTCACCCCTGCAGAGTTAAGGCTGCTGTTAGGAAGCTAAGTAACATTCGGATTCTAAAGGTAACAATTTTGAGATGATGCTTGAATACATAAAATTGGGAACATATCAGCAAAATGACTAAGGAATTTGCATCACTATGTCACACGGTTGTATTATACGTAGACGTATTAAGGGCATGAATCCTAAAGTGCACGAAAAGACCAATAGAATATATTCTGCAAATTATGATCCTTGTTTTCTATTCTTCAAATGGAACTTTTTCTACTTAATTCTCTTCCTTAATTGTGGGCAACTAAAAGTCTTTGTTAGTTATGGAATAAACGGATCAAAGTTACAACCTTTTGTTAGCTATTCGTATATAGTAAACGGATCAAAGAAAACTAACTCTTTAATAGTGTTTGATATATGCAATCCAGATAAGCCGGCTGTTGCAGACAAAGCTTCCCTCCACGTATTCACTTTATCCTTCTCTCCAGTAAACTTTTGCTCGTGTTGCTCAAGCGCAATACCAAAGTCTTTAGTTTGTGCACGCACATCTGATGGATCAACATGGTAGAACACCGGTAACACTTTTTGTCCCAGGCAGTTATGGCATTCGATGATTTTGGCAAGCTCAACCAAACACCATGAAGAGTTTGCATAATTTTTAGAGATAATAACCACCGCAAACTTTGATTCTTCGATGGCTGTCATGATTTCAAGAGAGATTTCTTCTCCTTTATGAAGCATCTCATCATCTTTGAACACAAGGATGCCTCTCTGAACTAGAGCAACATACAAATGATCTACAAAATTGAGTCGAGTGTCTTCGCCTCTAAAGCTTAGGAAAACATCATATTTCCATCCTCCTTTAGGTATAGATGATGACGAAGATGGAGAAAACTTAAAAGATGCCATTCACATACAAGAACGAAGGTTTCAAGGATTTGAAGCCAAGAAATGCAAGAAAACTTTTTTTTTTAATTTAATTAATATGAGAGGCTGAAAAGAAAGTAAACGCCTTGCATATACAAAGAAATTTATTTTCTATATATAGAAATAGGATATGTAGTGTTTACATTGGTGATAAAGACTTTTTGTGTCCAGTTTCATTTGGATTGTCATATTAGTCACTACATATTACGAAACAACAAAATCAAACAATAAGACATTTTCAATTTGTTTTGTTTTTAGGAATCTAGAAAACTATTATGTAAAGATCCTTCTTATTTTTATCGATTT
The DNA here is from genome assembly GCF_010389155.1 of Erigeron canadensis. NCBI lineage: Eukaryota > Viridiplantae > Streptophyta > Magnoliopsida > Asterales > Asteraceae > Erigeron > Erigeron canadensis. Next base: position 2,020,879 of record NC_057766.1, on the reverse strand, counting down.
ATCTACAAATCTTCGCTAGTCTAATTAACTAAATTCGAATTCCGATCCAAGATGCTTGAATCACCCCAAATGGTGATAGCTCTTTGAAACAAACATATAAATTACCGCCCAACTTAACAGAGCCTAGCTAGAATAAACTGTGGATAGAAACACCAAAACCAATACTTATTGTGCCTTCAAAACTGAAAATCCAAATAACTTTGTTAAACACATCGGTTTGTAAAACTTTTGAATCGACAATGACACTGTAAAGCCAAACTACATATGCCATTTTTGGGTATGTTTCTCCTACTTGTGCTTTACACCAGAGACATCCAAAAAAATCTTCAAAGGAAGGAGAAACTAACGAATTTTATCATGATAACCATTTTAATCTTGTAGTGGTTATACAGGGACAAGATACTATAATCTCGTAATTATGGGTTAAGAAATTACACATCATTCGCCGGGCAGCTCCTAATTAGTGTTAAGCTTCACACTCTTCACCATGTAGAGGAGTTGCCCTTTTTATGCATAAACAAACCAATCCAGATTATTTTGTCAAACTGGTAAAAAGTCATCTAAAGTGTATTTTTAATATGCTAAAATCCTATTAGATAATTATATAGGGTAACAAGTTAATCATTTAGAATGCTAAAAAACAAAAGGCCCGAGTGTGAGTCGAATAAACTTGGCACCCATACTTATCCTACCTGGTTTGACTATTACCCAACCCATCCATTTTGACACCCCTATTTACAAGTTAGCCAAAGTTCTATGCGTTTATGAACAATAACCAACAATAGCTACCACGGTAAACAATAATACAAGTAAACTTCAGTTCTTGGAGCAATGTAATTTACATGTACACATAACCTACTACATATGAGCGTACTCTTGGAAACATCATAAAGTTCCGATCTTGAACCACAAATTGAGACAGAGTATGGTTACCATTAAGAATCATTGATATATGATTTCTACATTGATAAAGGAAGCATCATCATTTGCTTGGTTTTCTTGCTCAATTTTACTTGCTTGAATACCTTCATACATAATAGTAGTAACCATGAGACAGTTGCTAATATTAAAGTGAGACTCATGTGACTGAAATATAACGAGATGGCTGAGGATACGATCAACGATAGAATCAGAAGTTCCCAAATTACAAACAACATCATATCCATCCTGTATCAATATAAATCATAAATGATGTAGATTAGACACTATTTTCTTTAATGTTTAAGAAAATGTATAGAATCGGTATGTCATAAGAAATGCCAATGGGCTTTAAAGTTCAAAAAATTATTATTTGTATGCATTTTGTGACATTTTATCATGTACCTGTCATGTTTTTATATTGCCGTAAAATCATCAAAACATTATTGAAAGAATTTTATCAATTCAAAACTAGATGACCAGATTATATATATTAAAGAAACATAAATGGTACCTAGAAGATGAAGGAATTCTAGCGTTCGATGAAATGAAGGAGACGGAAGCCCAGTTATGATTTGAGCGGATTTGATATTCTCGTAGCTGATCCACCAAATCTGATCGTTTAATTTTATTTTGTTTATACAATGTACTCAAATGCAATGACATCTTTAAGCTCCGGGCTTCTCTGTTTCCTTTACAAGAAGTATTTCTTCTTCAATAGAATTGAAGAAAACTCAAGCCAATATATTTGGCTTTTCGGATATGGTTATATGTCACGACAAGATGATGATGATGCAGAATCACCGAGGCCGGTGATCATCCATAGTTAGCCATCAACAATGATGCCGTTGACCAACACCTGCGGATGATACAGGATAGAACACAGGAGAGAAAGAGAGAGGGAGGGACCAACCAACGTCCCTTTCTCTCCAAAAATTAAGGCATAAATGGATTGTTAATCACATATATTAATGGTATTTTATATCCACACGATTTACAGATTTCTCCATTCAATACATCTATTTCGAGAAATATGCCCTCATGAGTAAAAAATTTAAATTGCACAAAATTTTTGACCTGTAATAATTCACCATCACCAACCTGCGAACTTCACTCATTTTAGGTCGGGTCCGGGTTGGTCATTTAGCTCATCGGGTCGACCTGTGAACTCCTCGCTCTCTCTATATATTTTTGGAAAATGCTAAACAAAGCTCTTAGGGCTTCACATAACGTGCATAAAAATATTGTACATTTTCATATTAAAAGTCCACCCCTGAATTTTATGGTAAGTGTACAACTAATTAATGCACCTTAACGAAAGTCCTTCGTTTAGTAAAACATATTTTTTATATTTATTATTATTTTTTTTTAACGTCAACCTTTCATAATTAATATGAAATCTTTGAAAATCGTATATGCATTTTAGTAGTTTACAAGTAATTATTCTTTAATGCTTAACCTCAAAGTCTAAATTCCTTGCCCCCTTTAGGTTGAGAAAGTCAAACCCAACTCCAAGCCTAAAATTATCCAAACATTTTGAGTAAGTTGACTTAATCAAATGCAAGCCTTGCTGAGACATTCACCCCAAACATGTAACCAAAGCTTCCTATATTTGTTTTTGGATGATGGATCTAGTTTGTGAAAACCATGTGTCATTGGTTACCTCACGAGACATTGGCCCCAATAATCTTAACTTTCGTAAGTTGCTGTAGCCCGTGGATGTAATAACTAATAACGAGTTGATCGTGGTATGTAACTATACCTTAGACAGTGTCGAATCCAGAAATTTGTGTTAGGGTATGCATTTTTTAGTTAGTACATAGTTTTTCTTTGGGTGATTTTGGGGTTTCATATTTTGGTAACTAATTTTCGGGTTAGTTGCTAATGTTTTATTGATTAAATCGACATTTTTTCTTTTTTCTCTTATAGTTAGACTTTTTAAGAAATTAATGTTCAAAGTTGATTTGGCTTTTCCAACTTCACTTATTTTGTTATCATATATTTTAGATTTTTAAATTTGTGGAATTCAGTGTTATCTTACACATGTGTAGTATTTTAATCACTTAAGCTCTAATATTTTATATACTCCTGTCTTCCTACTGTCTGCTACAAGCAATAGGACAAAACACCATGCATTTATATGTATCTGTGTATGATCTATATATATGATATCATTATACAAATTTGTTTATTAGTTGAAGGTTGAAAACTAAATAAAAATTTTAAAAAATAATAAATGAAGAAGGTGTGTGTAACAGGAGCAGGAGGTTATATTGCTTCATGGGTTGTAAAGTTTTTGCTTTCCAAAGGTTATATGGTCCATGGGACTGTTAGAGACCCATGTATGTTTTTCTTACTTTTCTTCTTCCTTCTTTTAGTTTCACTTTAGTTTGTTTCATAATATCATTTTAGCTAGATGATATTTTTCTTTTAGGATCTCGCTAAATAGTCCTCTAGCTATGGTTAATTGGTAGAAAAGTACTGTATTGTACATGACAGTTGACTGTTATATCTTAAGGATTGTTATTTTTATGGACACGTGTTTCCACGCAAGGCTATGGTTGGCAAAATCCTTTTATTAGTTCATGAATCATGATCTTTACTTCTGATAGGTTTCCAGCTTTCTTAACAAAACCAGTGTGATTCGGTTTGGTATAAATATTGTATCTATGTAACTATGTAAGTATGTATCTTTTTTGAAGTCGGAGGGTAATTGATGTGAAGGTGATGAAAAAAAGAATGGTCATTTGAAGAAGTTGGAAAATGCTGAAGAGAGGTTGCACCTCTTCAAGGCAGACTTGCTAGATTACGAAGGCCTTTGTGCCGCCTTTGCAGGTTGCTCTGGGGTTCTTCATGTCGCCTCCCCTGTTCCTGCTGATCGACACGTACCTAATCCCCAAGTAATCCCTTACTTTACCGGCAACAATTTTCTTTAAGACTTGTTTTGAATTTTGTATGCCATACATAAGGATATGATGTTGAGCAGAGGTAGAGAGTTTTGACCCATTTAGTAGTGAATCGGTCAAATCAAGTTATGTATTTTACTCAGTGGGTCAAATATGTGAAATCGATAAATTTAGCTGAAACTAGAGAGGGTCAATAAGGTCAAAAGTCATCCAGAGTTCATTGTCAAAAGTCAAATATGTGAAATTAATTATTAGATCCCCTTGTATAACTAAAACACAAGTTAAATATCAAGAAATGTTCAAAATTTTGGACAAACTATCGAGTCAACCCAATCCTGCGTGTTTTAGAACCCTGGAGATATTAATTAAAGAAAATTATTAGTACCCATTAATGTTTGAATGAAACTTCCAGTAATTAGCGTAAACAAACTATAAATTCACAGGTGGAACTGCTTGATCCAGCAATATTAGGAACACAAAATGTATTAAATGCGTGTTTAAAGGCTAGAGTGGAGAAGGTCGTGGTTGTCTCTTCCGGATCTGCAGTTTTAGTGAATCCCAACTGGCCGTTGGACCAAGAAATGGATGAAAGCTGCTGGACAGATATAGAATATGCCAAATCTATTGAAGTATCATCTCACCACTATATACCAAAAAATCATATCTTTTATAATCATTGCAAAATATATTTATTAGAAATTGTGATGTGGTTTTCAGCAATGGTATGCTGTATCCAAGACATTAGCAGAGATGGAAGCTTTGGAATTTGCAAAACGAGACGACCTGACTGTGATAACAATTTGTCCTTCCCTAGTCATCGGGCCAATGTTGCAGCCCATCATAAATACTACTAGTTTACTTCTTTTGAGCTACATGAAAGGTCAGTGAGGATTTGCGAGTCATTTTTTAAGATTACCAGTCTACCAGCAGGTAGACCGTAGATGTATGCAACAGTCAGTTTTAATAAACAAAACAGAATAACGAAACTGATTTTGGACCCGAAAGGCCATATTTACTTCGGGTCAGTTCTTAGTTTTTTGATTTTTTTTTAAAAACCAATCACTGCTCTGAGCACATATAGGATCCAAACACATCTTTTTGAAAAAGTAGAACTCTGTATGTGATCGGACTCGTTATTCTGCTTTTGTCCTCCGAACAACAGACATAGCTGCAAGAATTCTCAAAGCTCCAATTCTAAATAGTCTCATAAAGGTTATTTTTTTAACTGATGGTCCACTACACTAACTTTAAAATTGAAAATAAATATCTAGTAATCAGCATTCTTTCTGTTTGTACTGCTTTATGTAAAAATTAAGGGAATATCAAGAGGCAAAACTATAAAACCTGAAACTTTCCCTGATTTATGTTTGTCATTTTCCATCTGTTTAAAGTGGAAGGTAGAACTGGAGGGGATGTAATGGAGAACACTGAACGTCCTTATGTAGATGTTCGGGACTTGTCTGAGGCTATTTTACTGTTATACGAAAATCCAGAATCCGAGGGAAGATATATATGCTCTGCGTACTCGATTAGAACCAAGGAGTTTGTTGCAAAAATGGAGAGCATGTTTCCGGGCTACAACTATCCTAAAATGTAAGCTCAGCTAATGCCTTCATTAGTTTATGTTATTAGCACTACAGCAAAAGTAGCTTGATACAACATCCAAAAGTATCCTAAAATGTTACTTTATAGGACCTATGAGATAATAAGACCACTAGTACACACGTCTTTTGTAACGGGGTCGTATAAAGTTACGGCACCAATTAAACCACAAGAAATGACATTGTATGATGTTTTATGACACGTATTAACGTCTTAAAATTGGATGAATCAAATATTACATATATAGAAGTGGTGATTTTAACCCATCTATATGTAAATATTACTTTCATCTGTCCCACTAAACTTGTCCACTTTTAAATTTTCGAAATCAAACTTTATTAATTTTGACCACAAATATTTTTGCTTGTGCTATATAATAATTGATGAAAGTTATATAAATTGATTGTGTTTTAGATGTGTGTTTCATTGGTATAACTTTTATCAACTATTATATAAAACAACTAAAAATATATATGGTTAAAGTTCGTAAAGTTTAACTTTGAAAATTCAAAAGTGGACAAGTTATCGCTTTCTAAATCTTACCCTTTTTTTTTTGGGAGAATGACAGTTTTACTGAGAAAAATGGTCGTGCAATACTGAACTCAAAGAAGTTGAAGGGACTGGGATGGAATTATAGGCCATTGGAAGAAAGCATCGTTGATACGGTAAAGAATTATGTAGATGATGGTTTGTTGGAAAAAGGGAAGCCATTTCCATCTTCATTGAGGTTCTAGTATCATGTTTTATAAAACAAAAATATTATTGAAGATGATCATAGACTTTCTTTTCATTCTAATAAATTGGGAATGTTAAATACATGGATAGCATATTTTGTGTATTTCAATTTGAGTGATTATCCTGACAATCCTCTAATTTGTGAGATATAGTTACTTTAGAATGGAATTAAATAGAAAGTTGCAATGCATATGATAAACATAGATTCAAAACTCAAGGTTATCTTTGAAAATTAAATTTATATATAAAAGGTAAGGATCTCATCAAGTTAAATAACTTCGAGAGGCCAAATTGAGATATCATATCTTCAATCATTAGATTAAAATTAAAGGTAAATTACAAAAATCATACCTGAGGTTTGTTCGAAACTACACTGGTCATACCTACAATTTAAAAATTACGCGAGACATACCTATCGTTGTCAAAAACTTACACTGACCATACATATCGCTGACGGTCGTCTATTTGACCGTTAACTCAAGTCACGTGCCTTGCATGTGAGGTATCAAAATCGTAATTTCGCGTATACTTCAGGTATCATCTGTGTAATTTACTTTAATAAAAAAATATTAAGATATTTATGTTTATATTTCAATTATTAAAGTGGGTAGATATTCTATATTAAATTTTATATATATATAGTAACACTCTAGGAAGAACACATTGATCCGTCAAAATACATTAAATACATTATTTTGATGCATTAAAATATAAATATTATTTTGATGCATTAAAAGTCCATAAAACTAACATAGTGCATAACTAAATATCATTATATAAGTGTTTAAAAACACATTGATCCGTCAAAATCAGAAAAATCACATTTTTTATTGGATACATCATTTTGAAGAAATATGCATCCAAGATGGACGTACAAAACAAAAAACATGTTTTTCTCTGAAACTCCAAACCCAAAATGCTACAGATTGTTAATTTGAGAAATATTTTAAAACTGTAATGAGTCTTCAATTTTGCTTTACCCTATAATTTTAAGGATGGCAAAAACCATATGAAAAAAGTTATATTGTTTTTTTAAAAAAAAAAAAAATTGTATCTTTTAATATATAGGTTTCCATCAAAAAAAAAAAAAATCATAACAAATAAAATAATAATTATAATATAAAAGTAAAACTTTAGTGGTTTTATGGTTATCATCCTTGTTATATTCACTATACAAAATAATAATGATATATGTAATAATAAATGCATTCTTGTATCAATTATTTTTCTCAATACATTTTTCATTAAAAAAAACTTTTTTTTCATAATTAAATTGTTTTCTTTTTTTCTCTTTTTCATATCTACCCAACTTAATAATTGAAGTATAGATAAAACTCTTGAATTCTAAATAATTTTTTTATTCGAGTAAATTACACAAATGATACCTGAAATATACTAGAAATTACGATTTTAATACCTCACATGCACGACACGTGAGTTTACTTAACGGTCAAATAGATGACCGTCAGCGATAGGTATAGTCAGTGTAAGTTTTTGACAACGTTGGGTATGTCTCGCGTAATTTTTAAATTGTAGGTATGACCAGTGTAGTTTCGAACAAACTTCAGGTATGATTTTTATAATTTACCTTAAAATTAATTGAACTATTGCCTCTAATTCAATGGTTGAACCTCTTAGGCTGAATTGAAAGAATCTTCCCCCAACAAAGTTATATTTTAGACCATATTAGTATGTATAGAAATTTTTTACTGTTATACTTAATGTAAACATTGTTAAATAAATACTCGTAACATGCATAAAGTGCTTGAAAATCAAAGTAATTTGTGTTTGTGCTTTGCATACAATTTTGAAAACTTTTTTTTGACCTCGTGCCAGATAGCTCTTTTTTTTTTTTTGAAAATTAAAGTACATACATATATTCACAAATCCTTACCGGGTGCAAGCGACTAAATTACAACCGAGCTATACAGGTTACAAGAACCAATTGATACATGACTGTCTATTTCTATTCTTATACCAAAGATACCCGATAGATTTGATATTGTGAAAAATCTTCAATGGGCAAACCTCTACGTTATTAAACCTTTTATCGTTTCTTGTCTTCCACACCAACACGTAACCAAATAGCTAGTAACCTCTTAAACGATGTGCATATCATTTCCAAAAACAATGACGTGTCAATCCATATTTACCCTCAAAAGAAAAAAAAACGTATAGACAATGTTTTGTTTTCTATATCTATAATCTATCGAAGAGGCTGACAAACTTCCTCCAGCGACGGCACATCCCAAACCGCCGATCGCCGTTTCATAACCTGAAAATCTTTAACGCATTCATCAAACTTCAATTTCTCAACTCTTTTTCTCTCTACCACCAATTTCTTTCCAACAGCTTTATCAAACACATCTTGCCACCCTTTTTCCCATTCCTTATGCCCATCACAAAGCTGCATTGTCCCATTCCTGCTTTCGGTCCAACTCCATTGTCGATCCAGCCCATTTACAACCCCCTCGGCCCATTTACTAGAAAAACTAGACTTACATGGCCTGCATTTCGCCCCACTCAACGGCCCATTACTTGACATAGCCGCCACAGGAACACCGAATTTCCCAGGAGGGAAATCATATGTTCGATCCGACACGACACAGAACGGGACACGTTTTGTGACGTATGAAACGTTTCGTATTCTTAGTTGGGAGAGAAACGATGATTCTGAGTTGAGTTCGTGGAGTTTGGCGGTGTCGAGTTCTTGGATCATTGAGAGACGCGACAAGGCGGTGATGGAGGTGTTGAAGTCGCCTATACCAAAACGGTCGTTGAGACCGCCGTATGAGGATCCGGATGGGACGACGTAATGTCCTGGGATGAACATGTCGTGTTTGAGTCGGGTCGACCAGTACCCGTCGACCCGGGTTCGGATAATCCAGTGGTAGGTGAAGTTGTTTTGTTGTTGGTATGATTTGATCATTGTTAAGCAACCTTCTACCAGATTGAAATACTGCAACAAACCCTGGATTGAAAAAGAATTGAAGTAAATTAAAGGTGGCATTGTTAATTGACTATTATATCCTTGGGGTTAAACTATTTGTATAATAATAAGAAGATTGATTATAAAGATCCTAAATAAAATTATGGCAAACAAAAATGTTTAGAAGAGATACTTTGTATACAGTATTTCTGAATTTATATCGATAATTTCAATTCTACCCTTTGACTTAGAAAAGTACTTCGTATGATATAATTGAACTTTGCCCTTTGACTTGAAAAAGTATAATTTTTTAATTGAACTTTTCGTGTCAACTATGTTAGCCGACGACACTTATAGAAATTTCAATTTCACGTTTTATTTTTGATTTTGTCAATACACTTAAAAAAATACATATCCTATGATTCAAATGAATATATATATATATATATATATTCCATGAAATAGTAAGTAAAATCTTTATTTGAGAAGAGAATGTATATACAGTTGAATGCCATTCAATATATGGATTCAATCTGCAATTAGTTAAAACTTTTGTAGTGCCTTTCCTTTTCAATCTAAAAAGGAATAAATGGAAAGAAAAAACAAAATTAAGCCCAAATCAAGATGGGAGCATTCTTTCACGTAGCATTTGATTCCTTAGGTGAAAAACTCTATATATCAATGGAATAAAATGCCTAAAAATCTTAAATATACGAATGAATTGCGAGAATAAAATATACTTTATTGATATTTGTATCAAATAGTATATTCCTGTAAAATTAATATGACAATAATTATAAGTTTGAGCAAATAATAGGCGACCACAAAATGCATCATATCCCCACAAAATGTACGTCTTTAGAGATAGCTATTTCTTTCGAGAGTTATTATGCATTTCACCAACCGATCGATAGCTACAACTAACCAAGATTTGAATGCGACACTTTCCACTTCTTTCAATTGTTCATTCTTTTAAGCTTACGTTTTAGTCATTAACTTACAAATCAAAAGATAATTGTTTTGTAATTCCAAGTTATAGAATATATAGAAACGGTAGTGATTGTTTTCTTGAATAACACGAATTTTGATAGTATTTTTTATTTCTCATTTAAAAAAAAAAAAAAAGTTTTGTGAGAACAAAAAATATTTCACTAACTAAACGCAACCTTACTTTTTTTCACACATGTTATCATATTAAGTTATTTTTGACAATGATTTCTTACAAATCCATCCTTATATCTATACAAAACCACGTAATATATAAAAGCTACAAATAGATGTACGCAACCCGTCCATGATTTTCTATTAAGTTAGCTCATTGGTTGTCAACCAACTTAACACCATCTTTCTCTCCCAACAACTTAACATATACTTTTTTAATGTCTAAAATAATTTTCGTTTTTATCAAGATATTGACATGTTCTATTTCTAGGATATATGAAAGAAACATCAACGGATTCAATTGAAATCTTTCTTATTTTTACTTTTTTTATAGAAAAATTGCTTATAATTTTCTATATTATAAATATAGAGTTCTCATTATGCAGATTATTTTGATAAAAATGAATCTTTGAGTAAAATGTATAACATTTTAACATAATATCTCCCGAACCATTTTCAAATTGAATAATAAAAAAGTAAAACAACATATTTATGAGTTTTCCATCACCAATTAGTTTATATTAAATGAAAAACAAACAAAACGTAAATAAAAAACATTTTGGTTTATTTTTAATACTTTTTAAAAGTTTGATCGACCGGTTATGGAAGTTGTACCACACACAATAACACATCTATACATCAAAACACATGCATTCCATGGCCCATCCAAAAAGAGCCAATCTCTATTACTCCTAACGTACTATTCTTATCTTTATTAATTATTATTATCGGCTATTTAATATAATCTACACGACATATTTTTGGACCATATATTCATTAAATATATTTTTAATTTTGTTTTATATTTTATGAAGTATATTTATTGGTGTATCATTAAAAAAATTAATGTATATATATAGTATAACTACTTACCTCTGGCTCTTATATTATACAGATTATATATATCTATAGGTTATTTTTTTAATCAACTTTTTATCTACCAAACTTTTTACGTTTCAACTAATTAATCCTTTACGTTATATTTCCTAAAAATAGAAAATTAAATTAAATAAATCCAAATTAGATAAAAAGAAGATAAAAACAGCAAATAATTAAGACAAAAACTAATGTAATAATTACCTGGATGCCATTAGGCGAGTTACTCGCCGTCAACACTCTGACAGCCGCATCACTTTCCGGTATCTTCTCCGGCTTAAAAATCCTAATCTCCGCAATTCTCGGAGCCGATTTCAGCAACGAAAACTTATAAGAATTTAAATCTAACGGACTGTTTAAATACAAGTCAGCATTCGGATACTCTTCTAGAACCTTCTCAATAATCGACGGTCCAGTCAGTTCAAACCGCCTTGCTCCACCTACTAAACAAACCGCAATTCTAGACCGTCGTAATTCGGATAATAAAGGATCAGTCGAGTTATTAGCCGAAAGACGATTATTTCGATTATTATTATTTTTATTGTTGTTGAAAAATAATGATGAGTTAAGTTTGAGATTATTTAAATAATATTGCAAAGGATTGCTGGTGATGGAGAGAAAAAGGAAAAGAGAAATCGGAATGATCATAAATAGTAGAATAAACCGCCATTTGCGATCCGATAAACGTTTTGTTATTTGCGATATGAGTTTTTGTAAAGTAATCGTAGTCATGATCAAACGACGATTATTATAGATATAAATATATATGAATGATATGTGTGTGTATATATATATGAAGTTTAGAAAGAGTAGTAGGGAAGGGAGGGGGGGATATGAAGGAAGGGGATTAGGAGAAGATGGTTTTAAACGTGTGTTGGTGTTTTTATAGGTTGGGAAGAGTAATACTAATGCGAAATTTTAATTTATTTATTGTGTTTTCCTTAATTAACACCTTTTATTTATGTTATATATATATATATATTATTTTATCTTTTTAACAGCAAATCCTATTCTAATATAAATTTTATGTTTTTTTTTTTATTTTTTAATTTTTAACCGTAAATTCAACATCAAGTCGCCAATGTTTGATTTCAATTTCAAATGGTGACCTTCGGACAGTTATAGTTATAGGTGTTTGTTTATAAATATATGTTTATTTATTGTTAAACGTAATTGTAACCATTGTATCATCCTCTCTCTTGTATGAAGTCTTGTGTTCAAGTCCAGAGAAGATAAAGAATTAAGTCTTTTTATGAGGGCTTAACATATATACGTATACCCAGATTTAAGTTTGAGAGAGCAAGATTTACCCCCATCAATCGTCGTGTCTTCGGGCGGATTAGCAGGGGGTTTTCCCCCTATCGGTTACTTAGAATACGCATTCTACTTCGAAAGAGCTCTCTAGTGCGGACCCTGTTAAAACAACGTATGCTAGACCTCCCGACTCCCGCTGTCGAATCGCGATACGAAGTTTTCAACGAAATTCACCTTTCAAAAAAAGTTCACCTTCACTGATTATCTCAGTAGTTGGGCATCAGACGTTTGTCTATGGGTTCTCAAGTTCAATACTCTCGGGTGTGGAATATACATGTTTTAGGTTTCCTGTGCCTTCGTGTAGCATTTACCGGGTGGGCGAGCGGGGGAGAGGGAAACGTGTAGGTCCACGGTATTCAGTCCGGATACCCGTGATTCGGCCCTTGCTATTTTAAAAAATATATATAAATAAATGAATGAAACTTACGAAAGCTAGCTATATATATAGTTTTTTGACAAATCATACATAGTACTAATGAAATGTGGAATTTTAATAGTTGTATTTAATATATTTGATTTTGACCCGTTTACTTAAATCAATCTAAAATTAATTCCTTTAATGGGACCAAATTATCCAAAATATGAAAAATCTATACCGAAATTGTGGCCAGAAGTTGCTTACATGTTTTTCGTTGATTTTTCCGATATATTAAACGACGTGTAATTTGGTTCAAAAGTCAGGCGAATAATATTTAGAATTTGTAATGCTTAAATAAAAAAATATTGTTATATATAGCGTTTAAAAATCATTTTTAAAAGAGATTATTTTTATTAATTTAATTTTAATCCATGTAATTTTATTAGTTAATCACATGTTTGTGATTTAAATTAAGGTTATTATAAATACTTGATGATTTTACATCGAGTAAGCGTGCTAACAACCAACGAAAAATCGAAAATTACACAGTGTAGGTTTTCCGTCACGTACGTCTTATATTATAATAGCTGACTTTATAATTTATAAATAAATCTTCAATAGTAATGTATTTTTATATTTATACGACAAAATATGATGCCTTGACATAATCCTTCCTTTTCAAAAAATAAAGAAGAAAGATGTTAAATTAGCCAAACGGCTGAAATTTCTCTTGTAATTAAGTTTTCATTTTTCATTGTCGTAAAAGAAAATACAAACTTAATGACCAAAATTAACTGCTCCTATTATCCTTATCCTTTATATATATATATATATATTATAATATATAATATATAATAATATAACAATTGAGTTTTGAAACAACTCTAATTCTTAAATAATCTCTCTTCATAATTATTGGTATAAGTCTAATAGCATAACTATGTGGGTTATTACTTATTAGTAGGTATAATAATTATTTTTGAAATTTTCGGTGATGATATTGAATCTATATATCTATATTTAATGTTATTAATATTATTGAGCATGGGAAGCTAAAAAAATCCGAATGTGAAAGAGGCTCTTTAGTTCTCAATTCATTTATTATGAAGTAGGTGGTTCAAAGCCCTGCGTTGCAGGGCCGGAATTATCATGGTCGTACGTCATCGTTGTGAGTGAGAAAAAAATGTATTATATGCATTTATTTTCAAAAATCACAAAAAACATAGCATCCAAATACATAATTATATATAGAGGCAATCCAGCAACTATAAAAAAAGGTAAAAGTAATAAATAAAATTTTATATACAAAACCAAATGTAGAACATAAAACATCTTATATTAAATTAAAAAAACATAACAAAAAAAAAAAATTGAGAGTAAACTAATATATCAATAAAAACAAATATAAAAGCTGGAGGTTATTTATGTAAGTTTCAAAAGGATGATAACCTAACTTTAAAAATCCAAAAAATTAAAATGGGGTTGTGCAGGTGTTGAACTTGTGTCTCTTCCACCAAAGAATACGAGCAGCACCATCTTTTCTAAATGGCTTCATGTTTACTTCTTCTTTTATTAACTATTTATTATGGGTTATTTTGTAACCCTTTTACTGTTCACATCAACTTCCTTTATTAAAAGCTAAGTATTTCATATCGTCTGATGGACGGTTTCGGTCTCTAAAAGTTTATGCGTTGATGGGTCGGTGCTAAAGAAGACCACAAACGTTTTCAAAATAGAACAAATATTAAAAAATTAACGTTGCAACGTCTTTGTTTTATCTTTTTAGGACAATACTACAACGAAATATTCATGTTTGTGTTTACTTTTAAAATGACCAAAAGAAAAAATGTAATAAAAAATCCAAAAAACAAAGGAAAAACAAAACTACAACAAAATCTTATAGGAAAAAAATTTTCATAAAAAATAATCTAATATTATAAAAGGAATTGTTGAAAAATAAAATATAATATAATAAAAACAAATAAGTTTCAAAAAAAAAATGTTAAAATAACAAAAAGTTATAAAACAAGTTTAAAAAGAAAAACAAAATGTTTAAACGAACTTCCAAAATAAAATCAAAATAGACTAAAATGTTTTTAAAAAAAAACCCTCAAAATTCAAAACAAAACAAATGAATGCAAGTAAATGTGAAAAGAAAGTTACATAAACATAAGAATTTTAAATATATATATATATATAAGAAAAAGAAAAAAACCCATATGTTATTGTAAACTCAAAAATAAAATATGAGGGAGTAAAACATAAATTTCAAAGCATCCTAAACAATAAAATACAAAACAAAAAAAAATTAGGGGAAAGGGTTTTGAACCTGTGACCCCTCCTTTTGAAACCAAGAGATAAGCCACTCCAGCCAAGGCAATCCCTACATTATATAAATCTCACTTCAAAATTTGTTGGTTATTGTGTATGTGGCATGCTTAAAAATGCAAGAAAGCCCAAAAATCATTACAATACTGCTACTTGGAAGGTCTACGGATTAATTACTTTTATAAGAAGTTTAAATTTTCGAAAATGGATTAGTTATGCTTTTAAGAAGTTCAAATTTTTGAAATTTTGAATATGTAACCGTTCGTGTATTGCTTGTGGCGGTTACTTCCTTGCATGTCTATGTCTATATAAGGCCACTTCCATTCAGTTTTAAGGCATTTCAAAACGTAAACACATAACATATCAATTTTAGCATGGTTTCACTAAACCATGTTTCAATTAGAAATTTGCGTCAAAATAATAAGCCATGTACGATAACGGTTATAATTTGCGGCTATGGAAGCAACCTCTATATGGAGATGTTAATAACATAGGTAGTATTGAGATGATCCTGATGGACGAACATGTAAGTATTCATTGTTTGTGAATTTTTCTTTTTTGATTAGATTACTTTTTAACATAACTTTCTTTCGAATTTATAACTAGCTTTTTAACATTCAAATGTATAAACATTTTCATTTTGATAGTTTGATAAAGTGGTTGTTGTTGCAACAATCGGTTTATTCCAACCGACCAGTTATGGTATTCAATGGAATGTGTGAACTGTTCTCAAGAAGTTAAGTTGACCAATCTCTATATGGATGCAGTCGACATTATTGATGCTTTAAGGGACAACAAAATGTGGATTTGTTGTTCATGTAACAACGAAGCAGTTCTCATCAATCCTAGGTATAAATTTATGTTTCATATATATATATAAATAAGAAAAAATAAAGTTGTCCGTACATCGCACGGGGTCTAAGCACTATATATATATATAAATAAGAAAAAATAAATAAAAAAAACCCATATGTTATTGTAAACTCAAAAATAAAATACGAGGAGGTAAAATATAAATTTTAAAGCATTCTAAACAATAAAATAATCAAGAGAAGGGGTGAAAGGATTTTGAACATGTGACCCCTTCTTTTGAAACTAAGAGACAAGCCACTCAAGTTAAGAGAACATTTATTTTATAATTACTAAATGTCTAAAAGTTTCAGGTAAAAGAAAAAAACTTCACAACCAACTGCTTTATTAGAGGAAGCAATGAGGATGGTTAACTGACACTTGCGGCTTATTTCTCATCATTCCAATCACTTTGACCCCTAATTCCCTTTTACAGAAGGTTCATCTTGTTCCTTTTTTGTCTTTCATTCGCTCTAGCCATATGATGCCGGCCAACATATTGATTCCGTAGTTTATTCGAAAGCCTAATAGGTTTTCTGACATTTCTTTGTTTATCGACAAAAACTTCTTCTTTTTATTTTATGATAGGATTCGGATTATGATATGGCATATGTTGACGGAAAATAATTCAAGTAACCATCCTATCCGGTTTTGTTTTTATTTCTTCATTGATAACTTATAAGTTTGTTATTTATCCGAAGCAACTGAAGATTATGGAATGTCGAATCATTAGAAATTGCTAAATTTATTTTTAGATTTGTTTTGCCCACCAAGTGTTTGTGTTTGTGTCTGTTATCTTTTTTTTTTTTTTTTTAAATTATATTGTTATTATCATTGACTCATTGTTTGATTATGTTTAAAATGTCGATTTTTCTACATATAATTTGTTTGTTTTATGATTTGCAGTCATATAGCTTGGGATATAAATATATAATTGACCACAATTGCCACTCTTAGTTCGACCATGATGGGAAATCAACGGGTTTTATTATGCACTCGGGAAAAAAGCCACTCTATGTGAAGGTAATGCATCCTTATTGCCACATTTAAATATAAGTTGATAAGGTATGATAAATATTAGTAGTATAGTAGAGTGCACGAGAACAACTTCGGTTTTGATGATCTTGATTTTGGCTGTAATACTATTCTCTATTAATATTATTGGATTTATTGATTAACAAACGTGGAAAGGTCACTTGCAGATGCTACATGGATACTTATTTAGTCTATTCTGTATAAAATGATGTATCAATGCTTGAACCTGTCTTGAGTTTCTACTATATTCCAATTTATTTAAGTCTTAGCATTTTATGTTAGTTATATAGCATTATATTTTGCAGTCCTTGCAAAGTGTTTTCAAGGAGGTGCATGTCTTTATCCTAAACCTACTATTATGTTTAATTACCATAATAATTTATTTGCCCGCTTATGCTATTGGATTTTGCTCATAATATTTTAGTAATGTTCTCCTTAATAGTCCAGTTCAGTTGATTATGTGACTAGGCGAATCAGCATAACATTGTTGTCTCATGTTCTTTTTAATGCTTATGTGTCTAAGCTCATCAATTCAGTTTACTTATTTCTATAATCCGTAGTGAAAAAGTATGATTGGATTACATTGCTTTTGTCATTGCTCCTATGGGTGGCAAGTTCATTCCATGATTGGGGTAGCAAAGAACGTTGTCCTTCCATTTAAGGTGGCTCCCCCCTGCGAACAGGATCAGGTAATATATTTGACTCCATAAAACTTTTTGTTATTTTTTCGCATATGTATTCGAAAAATCATCATATTAAAGTTGAAACAGATATACCAAATATTAAAGAAACTGCTCACTACCGCGGGTTTTGAGCCCCAATATTTTGATGGTGTATGAGGGGGTTATGATGTAGGCAGACTTTGCCCCTACCAAATATGGATGTGAGTAAGCCAAAGTAGGTATCTTTCACATGGGATAAATTAGGATATCTTTTATATGGGATTGGGAGACACTAGAACAACTATATATAATATTAATCATATTCTTTCACTGAACATTTATTTTGTTATGAATAGTTTGGGAATTTGGTCTTTTGGGGATTTTTTATGATGTACGTAATAAAGTATATGGGTGTTTCCATGTTCTCACTATATATGTACAGCTATCTTATCATGTTAAAGTTTGTTATATACCTATACAGGTAGAAAAAATTACAACATTGTGCTCTTTCAATAGCAGTTCCCGCTATTGGTGAAATACTTCAATAAAACTATTTTTAAAATTGCTACTATGCTTAATGTTAACAATTGCTAATGTGTTTTATACTTTCATGTCAACAATTACTGCAGTGGAAGGGACAAGAGTAGGTTTAAAATTTTTAATTTATATCACTTTGAGTTAGTTTAAAATCTTAAAAATCTTATCTTTGTTAATGTGAGTTCATGATTAACCTGCCATGTGTATTTGGGTGAAGTAATGGAATCTATATTATATAGCTATTTGTGGTATGGGTTAATTTTTGTTTAAAGTTGATTCTTTTTGTCCATGGATTCATGCAGAGATAAAACACATCCAAATTGATCGATTAAATGGATTTTGAAAAGTTTACTTTGACGACAGGTTAAATCCCGCAAATTTTCTAAGAAAAGTTTACTTTGACGACAGTTTACTACGATCTGTAGTGGAAGGGACAAGAGTAAAACCCTGCGTAAGTTTCAAAACTTTAAATTGCATCTCTTTGAGTTGATTAAAAGACTTATCTTTGTTAATGACACTTCATTATTAACCTGCTAAATTTCGAAAGAATGACCTTTTAAAATAAGCATGTTGGTACGTACTTTTTTTCCAGAGTAGATAAACAGCTTGAAAACCCAATCTGAAGTGTTGCGTTATGTAAAGATGAGTTGTTTCAATAAGAGCTTTATAATCATAGAAATATGGTTTAGACATTTTTTGTTTCATTCAAAACACATTTTTGGTCCCTTTTAAGCCTTTTGACCCGTTAGATATATAACATATTCTGAATCTACCTGTATATAAGTAAATGGGTCAAAATTTGCAGGATTTATTCCCTAATGTATAGCAAGTAATATCGTTGCATTTTTATGATGCTTTTAGGGTATGGAAACTTAACACATGAGTTGTTATATTCTAGAAAGTCCTTATTTTCCAGTTCATGTTTTGTAATAGATATCTTAGTTTCTGTGGTATCAATAAAATGGTTGCTAAAACAGGTTTGTTGATTGATACAAGTGTAGGAGGAGTTAAATTCCATAATGGACTATGTTATGTTGGTAGGGAAAGACTTACAAAACATTATAGACATCCAAATGGTGAAAGACCAGAAGTTTACCTGATGAGCGAAGATCTGGACCATACAGGTGCACATAAGATTAACAATGCAGTTACTCAAGCTTTGTTAGCCAAGAAGTTGGGTAAAGAACATATCGTTGCTGAAACTGGGTGTGTCCCCGTTTAGAGTTGCAGTGTATTATTTATATGGGTGCTCAACATATGGAAAGACAGGCACTTAATGTGTTCAGAATGAAGCTACATGGATCAGAGGTTTGTTTGTTAGTCTCTCTCCGACTTTAACTTATCCAACCATTAAGAGATGTGAACTTACCTCACCGTAGAAGTGTTAAAAAAACTGGTTATGTGATTCTGATTATTCAGGTCACAACACATCCTAGCATTCTTAGTTTCAGATCAAGGCGAACCTGTCAAGCCCCATCAAGTGTGATGTTTACTGATGCACCTGGTTTGTCTTGCTTATGCTTCATTTGATTTGTATGTGTGTTTCTATGTAACTATGTGGGCACTGTATAATAATTTGTTGGGTTCTTCTGATAAGCACTATATAATTATTAATTAATATGGTTTAGACAATTTCTTTGCATTTAAAACTCATTTCAATATGTCAGGTATGTAATAGAATTCACCTCATATTATGAACAAACTTAGGAAGCCGAATTTAGGATATCGAGTTCTTTACATTTAAAACTTTGTCTGGAACCCACCCCCGGCTTAGACAGACTTCATAAGGAGCCAACTTCCATAAAGGTAAGCTCTGCAAGTGTTTTGGTTGTTAGCATGGTTTCACTTAGTGCGTCTAACATCCCAGTTTTTTGTTTTTTTTTTACACAACACAATATCTTTATGTTACGAACCATCCCCATGCCACACGCTCAGCATAATCCTTTATAAATGCACTTATTCCGCACAATCAATTATAAAACGCGCTTTAAGCCCTCGTTTGTTGTATATTCGCATAGTAGTAGTAGGGTGTTACCTCTTGCATTTGAACATCTTTATACAGATTGCTAAACATTTTGCTAACTAGGCTTTTTAAAAACCTTTTTTTCAAAACGGACAATTGTTTCATTAAATAGAAAAATAGAAAGTTGTTAAAAACCAAGTTACATTCACAAGTAAGGCCGGTTCTTATAAGAATTAGAGTCCTCAAGCTTCTTATCTGCCACATCAGTAGGACTCCCCCCAGGACTTTCTCTGTCTATAAGACAAGCTTCCTCAAGACTTTGGAAATAATAAAACAATAAAAAAAGGATTTTCTTTTACTCACATCCGCTCCTCGCTGGCCCACCATCCTGCGTCTTTAATAGTCCTCACGAGGACTCTTGCTTGAAGACGAATAAAGATGGACACTCGGTGATAATGGTGTCTAGCGTCCTTTCCCATGAAGACTCTCACAAGGACGCTCTATAAAAACCGCCCAGAAGTGTATCCAATCCTGACATAAATAGGGTATGTGACAATGTGACATTTACAATTTACAAGAAAGAAAAACACAATAAAAATACAACGATTAAGCGGTGATAAACCCAACATATATAGCAAATTATGAATTTAACCAACTAAAATTACAAATTTTGCTTCTATTGAAATTTCGATTTAAATGATAATTGATTGATTCATCCAATTTTATCCAAGTTTACATTGTAGTAAATGAATTCTCAAAATTCAATCGAGTAACCCATCATCTCTATTCTTCTCTTGGTTATCTTTTCAATTGACTTAGTCAAATATTAAAACTAGCATAATATTGTAATCATCAGACTTCAAACATTCTTAACCACAAAATTCAAGGCTTTTATTACAACAAAATAAACTTAACATTTAAGAACCTAATCATTCAGTTAAATTTCATGTTTCCCTTTTGACTTAATAAACAAAATAACCGTTGGTTACTTATATTTTTTACTTAAAACATACAAAAATTCTTAATGCAATTAATCACTTAATATACTCAACACTTAATAAATAAATAAAAAAAGGATCCCGGATAACCCTTTCATTAATTAACTGGTAAAAATAGGTAGACATTGGTCATATCAAGATACACCAGAAAGTACGTATTTGCAAAATGCAAGCGAAAAGGAATAAAGAAAGAGGGACCAGAGAAGACAAAACCCAATATGGAATTCAATTCCTTGTCCAATACCAATTTTCCTTTATATCACAATCAAATATTATCACATTTCTTTTCAATCAATAGTTATCTCATTCATTTTTAATCAATATGTTGATAAAAACACAAGTTTGTAATATTTTTGTCAAAATTATATTGGATAAAATTTGGAAGTACATTTTTTTTTTTAGTTTTGTAATACCCTTGTTTAAGAAGGCTTTCAGAGTTTCAGCATCTCAACAAGAAAATGCTAAACATGTAGCTGATTTCAAGCTCATGACATGACATCTGAATACAATATTTTGATACTCATATTATCAAACTTTATAAAATATAGGAAAATGATCCGTATTGCAGATTTTACTTATTTTAGGTACTACCATATTAGAAAAAGGTTATAAATTAAACTTTTGAATTTAATAAACATACATAACCGCCCCCTAAATTTTACATTATCTTCCCTAAAATACACATGTTTTACCTAAGATAGGTACTGCATGCTTTACCTAAGATAAGTACTGCATGCTTTACCTAAGATTTCTCCATAAAATATATATCTTGATAATTGTCAACCTCATTATCCTATATCCTATATCTTATATGCTTCTCTTTTGAAAATAGAAGAAAAAAAAAAAGGAAAAAATCAGTATACAATAAATGTTTATCATTGTCAACCTTATTATCCTATATAAGTATATTAGATCAAGTATATGCTCCTCTTTTGAGGAGTGAACAAATCAAAATCTTAATTGCAAGCTTGGGTGAAGCCAGAATTGTTGTCAGGTGGTTTTTTGATCGAAATTATCAAGGCTCGTGGACAAAATTAAGAGATTCAAAATCAAATTTTTACATGAAATTTACCCTAAATAACACTATTATATTAAGGAAAAAAGTTACTACGTATAATAAGGAAATAAGTTACTCCCGTCCTCGTACCCGATTTTCAGGCAATGGGGCAGGTATTGTAGGGGATCTCAATCCCCATCCTCGTACCAATTTTCACTTGTAATCCCCATCCCCGTCCCCATCTCCGTCGGGGAATTAAATTACATCCCCATACGCGTTCCCATCGAGTATCGGGGATACCTTTTTTGAATGAACATGAATTTATCTTGATAGAAGATATGTAGACGAATGTGTATTTCAACATTTTCTTTCTATGTATAAACTAATATATATATATATATATATTAAGTAAATTATTAATAAAGTATAACACATAAAAAGTATTAAACAAAAGCTCTGAATTTAAAATTGATTCTAGACAAATATTGAATTTTTTAAAATTATGTTTTCAATAGCATAAATTATCAGTATACTAATTAATAATCTGAAGACACCCCAATACATTTGTTATCAAGAAAACAGATATATATCATAAAAATGTTGGTATGTCAACCTGCACATGCTTTGACCCATTTTACCCACTAGGACCAACCTTTTTGCAGCCTCTAATAGTGTCAATGGCCATTAAGTCCACTCGTATTTGGTTAAGCAATTCAACAACTGACTGAGCAGCTATGCTAAGCAGCTGAAACATTGACACTACACACAGATTGTATACCCGGTTCAGAATAGGGAAAGAGCAATCTAACAATGTGACTGAACCACCGGCATGTCATCACACTTGAACACATGTTAAATATCTTCTAAAAAAATCCTATATCAATGTTCCTATAAAAAAAAATAATATAGAAACAAATCCAACCAAGTGAGCCTTTTACCAGTCTACATTACAAACCTTACAAAACCACAGCCATCGTATCAAGTTTTAAGTGCATAACTAAGTGTACCCTCTTCAAAACAAAAGCTTAGCCAAAAGAAAAGTCATTTAAGGCTAAGACATTACAAATGTTTTAAAAGTAAGCTAAGTTGCAATTGTATACCTTAGAAAGCTGTTTTCGAGTTCTCAGAATCATCTTCTCTACCATCTTCAGCCAATAGCTTTTGTTTTTCTTGTTGCTCTGAGGTATTTATTAGAAGGTATTTTAGACAGGTGAGGTGCCAAAAAGCCAAAAAAATTCATTTTGAGAATGTTTAAGCCAAACAGTATGATGTTCATAGGTAAGAAGGTAGAATAACTAATGGTATATGGCATAAAAAAACAGTTGACCATTTTAAAGCAATCTCAAAATTGAATTGTTTTCCACATGTAAGATCGATAATATGGTATGCTAGTTTTAACTTATAAGTCAAACTTATTAAAGAATTCATAAGATGCCGGAAACCGAAGTGCAATCTGTTTTTGGTACAGAAAGGCAATGGAATGTAGACAACAAAAGATAATGAACTTGATAAACGCCTAGAATGCATGATTTTAAGATGTAAAATCGAATTGTTTTGTGAAGCTTAATGACGATTAGGGGTACCTTTATGTTTGTTAAGTGTTTGAGGCACTGGCACTAGGCACTAGGTGATGAAATGGAGCTAATTGAATCAAGAAACGAGTCAAGGAACCAAGAAGCAAAAATCTGGAATTTTGAAGAAACAAAGGGCGTAACTTACGCCAGACTTGGTAGTAGGTTACGCCAGTTGAAAATACAAGGGGCGTAACTTACGCCCAGGGGGGTAGTAGGTTACGCCAGTTGCTGTGCGAAAATTCGAATTTTTTGGGTTTTAATTATTTTCAGTTTATATTCAATTAAAACACGACTTAGGGAAGTTACCACTCATATTTTCTCATCCCTCGAGCAGTTCCTAACATTCCCAAGACCCCAATTTCATCATCAAATCACAATTCCATGGAGATTAAAGTCTTAATTGAAGAATCAATGATGATATCAATGATGAAGATTTTAGGCTAATTCTCTTTTGATCATTCTCATGTGAACAATTATGTAAGACAATTGTATTCAACTTTTCTTATGTTCATGTTGGATTAGATGCTTAATTTCTCATTAGCCTTTTAATATCTAATGTTGTTTGGATTGTTTGAATGATTACTAGTTTATAACTTTGAATGAATTCCATCTATCTTTTGATTTCAAATTATTGTTAATCAACTATTATTGAAAGAATCTCTTATGAACGTGTAATCTTGTTAATGAATAGATAATTTAGTTGTGTCAATTCCCCGGTTTTCATTATCGTGAATCATCACAACCCAATTGATCAGTTCTTAGCATTCATTCAATCCAAGTTTATAACGAATCATGTCTATGTGATTTCCAACGAACATAAGTTAGGTTATACTTTCGAAAACATAATTTGAAGCATGAGAATGATCTCCTTTATTATCATTGTTTAATTTGTTCATTTTCATAATCAGTTTTAGTTTTTAATCAAATCAAATCAAAAATCAATCGGTTTTAGGTTTATGTCTAGATTAATTAATTCTTGTAACTTGTTTAGCACTTTCCCATGATTCCCTGCGAAAACGATACTCGACTTACCCTAGGTAATTAGTGGTATTTAGTTTATATTTTTGATCGGTCCAACGACAACGATCAGAACTACACGTTTGAGTAGAATGCTACTCATTAACATACAGCATAAATAGATAGTAAGGATTCACATACCCATAACTTGAAAGATGGCCTTCTGTGTGCGCTTTTCAAGCTTATCAAGTTTCTTCTGAACATCCCTTCTAAGATCCCAGTTTGGCTTTTTGGGGGCAATGTTCAAGAAAGGATCCTGGAGAATATTTAATGATGTGGTATACAATTATATAAAATTTATTATAACACGCGGTTTCATAAAAGAAAGAACTAACAGATTAAAAAATCAATAGAAGCCCTAACTTACCTCTTTTTTCTCTTCAACTGGAGGTTCACTAGCAACAGGGTCTTCAAACTTCGGTAACTGGGGTGGAGCAAGTTTACCCTCCTGAAGCTGCTTATCATGAGGTAGGTAATTTCGGAATTTGACATTGACATCACTACAAAGGTTTAGTAATTTGTTAACAAATCACACATACATATTGATTCCTAACATAACTTGGAAAAATGAAGTGAATCATCTGGCACGAATGGTAAAAATATGTTTAAGATTTATCTATAATATTTGAGTTTATACGTTTACTGCAAGCAAAAATGTTGGGCTATAGATATATCCTCCAAGTTCCAACCATATAAAACACTATCAACTAAACTAACAAAATACAATATGCATGCTTTCCAAATAACAGGCAGCAAAAAAATATCAATAGCTATTTTATACTTGCGACAAAATCATCAATGAATGCTTGTGCATACCTTCCCAATAATTAACCATTAGTTTTGCATATCTATGTCACCATGTGCTGATTCAATAAAACAATTAAACCACCCAATCATTTTAACTTGGATTAAGTAGCAACTTCTTGGAGATTGTATTGTCAATAAATTTAATCCGAATGTGGCATTATAACTTAATATTGAAATTTAACTTGTATAATTTCCGCATATAGCATTACTTGATGTATCTTCTTATATGCAGCATATCCAGAACAATGTACTTTATGTGAAAGCAACTAAATGGAGGAAACATCTGTAATCCATTTCCACACACCAACTTAGACTGACAAGTTATCAGTTCCGTAGTAGGAACCACAAGACCACAGCTAATGTAAAACGTGATGTGTGGCATAAGGACGTATGATGCTAGATGCAATTACGAATTACCACATAGACTAATGTCTGTATTTCACTTTTTCATAACGTTTCTCACTCTTGAAAGATAATCTTACAACATTAAAAAGAGGTTGCAGGTTGGGTTGTCAGACAAAATGCGTTCAGCGATAAGAAATTTTTTTTGTCCATTTTTAAACTAAAAATACACGAGTTACAAGCGATTAATGTCGTAACTGTATCTAATAAGCAAAAGTGTTTACACTAACAAATCAGCTCATTGAAAAGAACCAATTTGGATGGCTGTATGCCTATAAATAGACTTTGGGCTACTTTAAACCCATTTCCATTTTAACCCGTTTGAGAAAACACAAGTATTTAAAAAACCAGTCCAACATGATAGAATAAAACTAGTCTGGGAGGCTGTATGCATAACATGCTGACTTTCAACTTGTTCTAGCTATAAAAATTATTTGACCAGTTTGAGAAAAACACAACCCAAATCGACCCATCCATAAGTAAATGGGTTGAAACTGACATCTCCAGATTAGTAATTAACTTTAGCAAAACATATACCAACCACAATAAACATCGATTTGAGAAATCAAAAGTAGTCCATAAAAGAATAGGGATTGTAGCTGCTTACTTGTCTTCATCGTCAGTTCCATTTTCACCGTCAGGTTTATCACTGTCCGGAGCTCCATCATCCTCGGGATTTTCAAGAAGTTGTTGAGCAGCTTTGAGAGCTTTCAACCTCTCACGACGAGCTGCCGCCGCTTGCTCTATAGTTTCT
This sequence comes from Erigeron canadensis, assembly GCF_010389155.1. Classification (NCBI taxonomy): domain Eukaryota; kingdom Viridiplantae; phylum Streptophyta; class Magnoliopsida; order Asterales; family Asteraceae; genus Erigeron; species Erigeron canadensis. The sequence goes on along the minus strand of NC_057766.1, from coordinate 1,994,157 downwards.
TCTTCTTCAATAGCCATGTCTTAAGATCACAACCAACCTACATATTTTCGTATGACGATAATAATTAACATATGACGATAATAATTGAAGATTAACTACAAAGCTTCTTGCTAAGCGGATTTCGTACGCCTAATCTAAGAGTTCGAAGCTCAATGTCATCTTAAACAAACAATATTTGCGGAAAAGCCCTAATAACATTTTCGAATAGAGAGATACAGTAATTGGGGAAAGCATGAGTTGCAGTCATTCAAGCAACTTTAAGATATCGAAAACAGCCCCATGACAAGTCGTTAAATCGAAACGACAAGAAGGTGATGTCACTACTAGAATAGGTATTAAGAATTAGGGTTTTATTATGATAGATACATATGTATCTCAACAGCAGCTTAATAACTACCTAAATCAATTAACTTTTTCACCTTCAGAAGAGAAAAATAATAATAATATTATAAATAGATACACAGACGCAAAAGAGAAAACTCACCTGACCAACTGATGAATGAACCCCAAAATCTCGCTCCCTCAGAAAGAGTTTTATTCTTTTTTTCCTTTAAATGTTGGCTTTTAATTAGCTTTTTAATTAGAGCTAACTTCAAGAATGGTCCTTGTTGTTTCCAAAACATCAGGTTTTGTCATATCCACACTAGAGATAAGTAAGTCAGTAACTGCTCAGTGCCGTCTTCTGCGGGTTTTGAGGCTTAATACCTTGACGGTGTATGGGGAGGTTAAGATGTAAGCAGACCTTACCTCTACCTAAGTAGAGAGGCTGCTTCCAGTTTCTACCTAAATGGTAGAAAAGACCCTTAAACTTTTGCATGGGATGAGGATCGAACCTATGACCTCTGTCTCCAGAGACAAAGGTATTTACCACTGATCCAACCATGCTGCTTAGTTATCATATCCACACTAGTGATCCTTTATAGAATTATAGATCCCTGATTTTAGTTTGTAGTTTTCTATATATTCCGGTGTTCTATTCTTGAGAATATAAGGTTCAAACTTCGTCGATCATTTCTTTTGAGGGCCATTAACAGGTGTCCGTTTACTCGCTCACGTGCCTTCAACGTGAAAGTATTTACGTCATTTGGAATCATTAAAGGACCAAACATGAAATTTAATTATTGTATCATTTTAATTAGTATATATAAAAAACCTAACCATTTTTGGATAATAATCACAAGATCTAAATTTCTTCTACCAATCTTTGAATTTACAAACCCACTTTGTATACAATAGTATGGTTTCGCCTTTCAATAAAAAAAGATTAAAAGAAAAGTTTAAAGGTCTTTATATCATCTCTAATAGTAGAATTTTTATAAATCTTTAATCTAAAAATACCTTTATTATTGAAACAAATCCTAAGCTATGAATATATGGATAAACTAGCTAATTAACCGGGTTCAACTCGGGTATTCTAAACAAGTTTCATAAATAAATGTCTATTATCATAATGAAGCATAAAAAAACCGTAATGTAAAATTATCTATATTTTTAGTTGCAAGTTATCAATGTTGCTATAATAAAAAGAGAAGATTTAACATTTACTACATTATAAAAAAAAAAGTTATATGAATTAGACTTATTTTATATTAGGCTTGATAAATTTTAAAAACTTTCCAATGAAGAGACTAAAATTTAAAATTCAAAATATGATGTCTTAAATTAATTAGATAAAAAAATAAATATTTAATAAGAAAAAATCTAATGATACCAAATAATATTTTCTTAAATTTATAGATGTCGTAACAATTTTACTTTATTAATATCTTTAACTCGGGATGTCAGACATCATTACACTTGTTTTGTATATGAAATATATGTGGTAGCCGTGGGCAAAAGTCAGTCTTCGACCCAAACCGGACCCGACCCGCTCCAAACCGGTTTTGTGGCGTTGACCAAGATCCGTTTTGACCGAAAACCCGAACCGGTTTCAATACCGAAACCGGTTTTGAGGGTGAAATACCCAACCCATTTGGAACCGATTGGGGTAGGGTTGGAACCGGGTCGGGTCAAAACCGATGACTCAAACCGATTTCAAATATATATATATATTTTTTTTTGCAAAATAAGCCCTAACGGCCATTAAAAGTTGGCCTAACGCTCGTTAGCGAGTGGGAGAATGGACCTTCAGCGCCTAACGGCCGTTACAAAAGTATTAACGGCCGTTACAACCTCTTTTTTCAACGTAAATCAATTTTGGGCCACTTGATTGCTAATACACCGAGCCTTAAGAACTAAAATACCTTCATAATGATAATATTTAGTGATTTAACACAAAAAACTCCAAGTTATTTAACAAAAAGCACTTGAAAAAATTGAAAACTCGCTAATAAGTCATTTAACAGCCGTTTAGACCAATTTTTTCATCGTAAATCAATTTTGGGTCACTTTATTGCTAATGGCTCGAGCCTAAAACCCAAGATACCTTCCAAAATGATAATATCTAATGAATTAACACAAAAACTTCAAGTTATTTCACAAAAAGCACTTAAAAAAAATTGAAAACTCGCTAATAATTCATTTAACGGCCGTTTAGGCCACTTTTTTCATCGTAAATCAATTTTGGACCACTTGATTGCTAATACACCGAGTCTTAAGACCTAAAATACCTTCATAATGATAATATCTAGTGATTTAACACAAAAAACTCCAAGTTATTTAACAAAAAGCACTTGAAAAAATTGAAAACTCGCTAATAATTCATTTAATGGCCCTTTAGGCCAATTTTTTCCATCGTAAATCAATTTTGGGTCACTTTATTGCTAATGGCTCGAGCCTAAAACCCAAGATACATTCCAAAATGATAATATCTAGTGAATTAACACAAAAAACTTCAAGTTATTTCACAAAAAGCACTTAAAAAACTTGAAAACTCGCTAATAATTCATTTAACGGCCGTTACAACCTCTTTTTTCATCGTAAATCAATTTTGGGCTACTTGATTGCTAATAAACCGAGCCTTAAGACCTAAAATACCTTCATAATGATAATATCTAGGGAATTAACACAAAAAACTCCAAGTTATTTAACAAAATGCACTTGAAAAAAATTTGAAAACTCACTAATAATTCATTTAACGGCCGTTTAGGCCAATTTTTTCATCGTAAATCAATTTTGGGTCACTTTATTGCTAATGGCTCGAGCCTAAGACCCGAAATACCTTCCAAAATGATAAGATTTAGTTAATTGACACAAAAAACTCCAAGTTATTTAACAAAAAACACTTTAAAAATTTGAAAACTCGCTAATAATTCATTCAAAAGTCACTTTTTTATTATAGATCAAATTGTCTTCAAGCAAATCTTCAAGCAAGTTCAAATACATAGTCTTCTTATGAATTACATAGTCTTCTAAGAATTACATAGTCTTCATACGAATTACAACTTCAAATAACAACATAGTCTTCTACGAATTACAACTTCAAATAAGAACATAGTCTTCATACGAAATTACGAATTACAACTTCATTGGTCTTCGAATCTTCATTGGTCTTCAAATTTTCATTGGTCTTTAAATTTTCATTGGTCTTCTTAAAACAATTACAAAAGTATTCATCCAGATACAAGGTCCTTAACACATAATAAAAATCTTCAAACAAATACTAAAAGTCTTCAAAGATATACTAAAAGTCTTCAAACAAATAGGTGCTCTTCATTGGTCTTCAATATTCTTATTCGGAGTTTCCACGCATTGCTTCATCATGTAGGAGTTCTTCATCGGAAAGTGAGATTGCTTCACCATGTTCCACCTCTTCATTGAATATTTGTTCTTCAAGGTCGAGTGCACTATATTCAAGACTTGATACGTGTTGTACACCTTCAATGGCATCATAGTAATCTTTTAAGCAAATGCACATCTCCAAAGATGCCGGTGTTAGTCTTGTTCTTCGGATGGATAAGACCTACCACTAAGAGAAAAAGCGGATTCCGAAGCTACCGTAGAAGATTGGACACTTAGTAAATCTCGGGCCATGGTGGATAGCACGGGAAATTGACCTTCCCTTTCTTTCCACCAAGCCAAAATATCAAAGTTGGCGTATTCCTCAATTCTCATGTGTTCCAAAAAGTTGGTTCCAATGTACCTCCCAAGTTCGTTATTATTAGCATTTGAACCTTTACCCCTAGCCCGTTTAGTGTTTTCTTGTCTTACCATATTATACAAGTGTATATATGGATCACTAACTTTAGTAGTAGTAACAAATGAGCTAGAACTTGAACTAGAAGCACCTTTTGAACCAACTTTATCATGATAGAAACAAAACAACAACTTCAAATCTTCAAGAAAAGCATGTTTCATCTTTTGGACAAAAATGGGTCTTTTTTGTGCAACTTCAAATTCAGACATATGTTTTCCAAAAGCAAATCCACCCCACTAGTGTTTAAACATGGGTTCAAAGCGGCAGCACAAGTAAAAACCGTGGCATTTCCTCAATATTTTTTCATTTTTTCTTTCATCGAATCAAGCATTGGTTCAAACAATTCATCTTCATACTCATATTCCCCCAACTTTTCACAAATTAACCAAATTTGTCTAAGTACCAAATGACTAGTGGGATAATAAACACCCGAAACCAAGTTGGTAGCATCTTTAAAAATTTCAAGTAATTTGCTTAATTTTTTAACTATCTCCCAATCCGACCCACTAAATGCCTTTTCAACCTTTCGTTTCCTAACTAGACCATCATGAAAATGTTGCAAAGTAGATTGTTGACGTAAAGCACATTTAAACATGTTATACGTCGAGTTCCATCTAGTAGGAACATCCCAATTAGGACTCAAAAAAAGTGAATCCGTTTCCTTACACAACTTCATATAGTTTTGGTATCTCACTTTTGGTCGACAAAATACTTGTTGCATCATTTTCTTAAAATTGCTTTTGACAACATCTATTTTGGGTACACCCAACCCATCTTGCACACACAAGTTTAAAATGTGTGTAACACATCGAGTATGATAAAACTCCTATTTACGCAAGGTTTATATGTCAGTTTTAACTTTTGAACCGCATTAGTATTATTACTTGCGTTATCAAATGAGATTGAAAAAACCTTTTGTTCAATTTTATAAAAAACCATCACACGTTTTAATAAATAAAATAGATTATTGATGTGACTAATTTACACCCATTACCCACATCATTAATGGCCATTTATTTGTGTATTTTAAGTTGATTGTATGTGCATTTGGCGCGTTTATGGTGTTTGTTAGTGTTTTCAGGCGCTTAACAGGTTACGTGTTCATTTGGCACATTTTCGGATGATCTTTGGCCAAGATAAAGATTCTTGATAACGAGAGTCGCTTGAAGTGGTAGAGAGAATGTAAGTTGGAGTTAAAAGCAGGGAAAAGATGAATTCGGCTAAGATATGCTCCACTGCGACGCAGTGGAGAGGTACACATGCCCACTGCGCCGCAGTGGGAATCGTTGCAAGAAAAGGATTTGATCAAAAGAATTAGGCTGCGCCGCAGTGGGTGGTATCACATTCCACTGCGCCGCAGTGAAACGGAAGTCAACAATCTCCCAGGTCAAAGGCTTAACTGCGCCGCAATCAGGAGGACACCAGTCCACTGCGCCGCAATCAGAGTTATGGAAAACGTGCACTTTGGTCAGAGGAAATTGGCTGCGACACAGTGGGAGGCCACATAGCCACTGCGCCGCAGTGGAAGGTCGAATCTGAAAAAGATTTCAGCCGACTTAAGCATCAGATTTGAAGGGGTATAAATATAAACCAGAACCTAATTTTTCCAGTTATCAAAAATCTTTCTAGGAGCTGTTCTACAAGGGTTCTTCTTCCTTCAATCAAGATTATTTCTTAGGCGGATTCGTTGAAGATTCACGGGCACCCATCTAGATCGTATCTACTTATTGTCTTGCATTTTATTTTCTTCAAACAATTGGCACATCATGTTTCTCTTCTACTTTATTCATTATTATGAATTGATCATGAGTGGCTAACTTTTTAATCATCCACCTTGATGAAACTAGACGGATAATGTGATTGCACTATTTTTAATTCAAAAGGGTTTATTTAATTATCGTTGTTTTGTGATCTTGATGATATTAATTCTTTTCATTAATTAATTTCGATATTGGTCGCATATGATTCTTCGTTGGTGGTACCAGTTGAATGTGTATGTGATTTTAAAACGGTTACTTGTCTATAAGTAATTATCACTATTTCATGGTATGATAGTGAATATCATTTTAAGAAAAGATTAATTTTGTCAACGTGATTCTTTTCATTAATTAATTTCGACATTGGTTGCATATGATTCTTCGTTGGTGGTACCACGTTATTGTCACATAGGTTCAATTGATAATTTGATAGTCAATAAAACTGATTGTTAGAAGAATTGTCTTGGTTTTGGTGGTACCGGCTTGGGTAATTCGACTAGTAGTTAGGTGATTCGATAATTTGTTCACGGTTGGTGGTACCACGTGAGTAGCTTAATCTTTTCACGACTATCTTTTAAACTCTAAGAGAATTTGTTCTTCATCAAATGCAATCACATTTGAAGTCAAGGGAAGTCAAGGTGGATGACTTTTAATTATACTGTCTGAACTTTTCTTTTAAATTTATGCAATCATTTTGCAAACCAAGTTATTTAATTGTCAAAAAGGAATTTCGAAGCAACACCCCTTTTTCAAACCATTTTACAAGCAACTAATCATTTCACATTCCCTGAGAACGAACTCAGACTTACCTCTTAACTATATTACAAACGATCGGGTCCACTGCCCGTGAGTGCGTAGTAGTGAGTTCTTTGGTAGTTTTAGTTTATAAATTTTAAAGCTCGATTTTGCACATCAATTATCACCGGTGTGTGGAGATTCAAATTGTTCAAAAGCAATGGTACGCTTCATCATTTGCCAACTACTGGGATCAATCCAATGCGCCATAGCGCAAAGGTATGAAGTAGGCTAACCATGAGGAGCCGACCAAACATCCTTTGTTAAACTTACACTAGTATTTAAGTTTTCAAATAATGTTACTAGTTGTTGTTTAGCCATTTTCCACATGTTCATACATTGCCATTTTAAGTGTTGAACGAGTTAAAGTTTTATAACGAGGTTGGAGAGTGTTTTGAATTACCCTAGTTAGTCGCGGATTGTCGAAGTGGGTGAAAGGCAAAGCATCTCGAATCACGAATTGAGAAAGTTGCTCACGAACCGCCGCCTCCGAGTATGCAAAAACCCTCCCATCTTTTGCTATGGGTGCTTGATCTTTGTTCTTTGCCCTCTTCACCTCCGGACAATACTTTATTGCATGATTACTCAATGTTGTGTTCACCTTTGGACACAATAACATTTGACATTTTTTACAACGAGCCTTTTGCTCACCATTCGACATTTGACACAAATCAAAGTGTTCCCATGTTTTTTTACTTCTAGTTGTTTGTATTATAGCCACTACCGTTGATGAATTTGGAGGATTTGATGTACCAACGGTATTGGATTGTGTTTGAGAAGCGGAAAACGCATCCATATTATATGATTTTTTGATAATAAAATTATATAAGTGATTTTTGAGACATAAATATAGTTTTAGTGTGTTGAAAATATAGTTTTTGAGTGTTCTAGATAAACAAAATACAAGCTGTAAACTTATAGGAAGGTTAGAATGGCAAAATGGTGAATAAATGGTGAAAAAATAGGTCAAAAACGATCACTGACGGTCCCCAAAGTTAAAAAACGGTCACTGGCAGTCCTTTCTAACGATCAGATCTGTCAACTCTGTCAGTAACGGTCAAACCAGTTTTGAAACCGATTTTGACCGAAATCGGTTTGGTTAGAACCGGTATTGGAATCGGTTTTCTCCCACGAGCCCAGAACCGGTCTCGGTTCACCGGTTTGACATACAACCCGAACCGATTTGGTAAAACCGAGTTTGACCGGGTTTGATTTCCGGTTTGGTCGAACCGGGTCGGCCCAAATCGTTTTTTTTTTGGCACGGCTAACATGTGGAGTCTGAAAAAGGAATATAAACACCATGTCACTTTTTGTACGGATACGAAAATTTCTGATCCATTTGGTGTAAATACGGTCTTGATTTTTCTAGGCCAAAGCCGGTGTCTAAGACACCGGTCTTACATTACGTGGCGTACCATTATGAAAAGGGCGTACTTTTATGACAAAGCCGGTGTTCTCCACTTATTCACCCAAACCTGGTCTCTTAGAGAACGACTCTGTTTCAGTTTCTGTTGTTTATTCAAATATACAATATATGGTTTCACATATACTCAAACTAAAGCTCACACTGTATGATTTTATATATATTGCACATGGCCGGCCATAATAAATTTTTTGCTTTCACACACATACATATATATATATATATCTACTACCTTATAAAAGAAACCCCTCCCCCCACAATAAATATGTTTCTGTCTTTAAAATTACATAATTGCCCTTGGACTTACCTTTTTTGTTTTTTGTTTTTTTTAAGAGTAAATTGCATTTTTTACCGCTGTGTTATCACACATTTTGCACCGGTGGTCCAAAATCAATTATCATTGCATGGCAGTCCAAAAATAGGTTTTTTATAGCATCGATGGTCCAAATTGCAACGGACGTGTAATTAATCCGTCAGTTCAAGACATATGCGACCCACGTGATGGGCACTTCTGTAATAAACCACCCCAACCCATCCATCCTTATAAAACCCTTTCACCTACCGATTATTACCCCCAAATCAATTGCAAAAGCAATCCCTAATTTATCACATAGTAAAATACGATCCATATAAATGCAAAAATAATCATAAAATTTTTAGTCTGAACCAACAATGGTGGAGACGACATGGTATATTCGAACTGAAACTGCAGAGGTTGACCACGATAAACTATATGGTATGTCGTTTTTTACTCATGTTTTTTATACTCTATAATATACATATGTGTATATATATATATATGTATTTACTGCATGTTTTTTTGTATATTATAATCAATTTTTTATATATTATTACTATTTATTATTTATTTTTTTCAAAAAAAAACCCTACATTGTTTTCATTGGAAATCCATCATGGGGGGGTTTTTTCCATGGGAGAATCAAGGACTTATATTGATGGAAAAGTGATGTATCATATTTTATACCATTTCCCACGTGATTTTAGAACCAATTATTCGTCATTTTCATAGTTTTATATCCAACTTTCTATGCTTTGAAGGTATGTTGAGTGTTTTCAGGTTGGAAATTGATTAGACGAATGAATTGGTTGATTTTGATGAGTTATGGAAGAAACGGGAGAAGGATTCGGGTGAAATCAAGCGAAAGATGAAGAAAACGAAATCTGGAAGTTGTAACTGCCGTTCCTGTAGTAACGACCGTTATAGAGGTGATTTGTGGTTTCTCCTGTAACTGGCAGTTACAAGTGTAACGGCCGTTAGAAATTAACTGGAGTGTAACGACCGTTACTGGGTAACGCCCGTTAGTGGTCAAGTATAAGTGTAACGGCCAGTTAGTCCAGTAACGGCCGTTACACGCGTATTTTGTATATGGGATCAGTTAGGGTTCTGCACTTTGGACGATTTGTTAACACAATTTTATGAGTTTTTTCATACTTTGGAATACTAGAGAGCAAACAAGTGATTAGGGTTTTACATATTTTCAGCTTTGGATTGTAATCATCATTGCTACCGGATTATCTTCATTCATTTGATATAATATGATTTCTTCTCTATTTGTTTGTTCTTGTGTTTTTAATATGAGTAGCTAAATCTTTAGCACCCGCTTGGGTAGTAAGCATGTCATAGGGTCGAATTAATGTTGCTTGTGAATGTTGAACAAGGTTTATATGTTTAATCGAAGATCCACATTTATTTGGATTTAAATATTGTTTTCAACTTTTATATTAATTGATTGATAATTGTAATTAGAAGTTCGGGAGAAATCTATGTCATTATCAATTGATTTATGAAATGGTTAATCGGTCTATAATTAACCTAAAATCGTTGGAGTTCGGGAGAAATCAACGATAAAGATTAAAAAAACAATTAACTTCATTTTGAATGTGTAAACGCCTATGATAGATGGATCTGATTAGGCAAATAAGTAGTTCGGGAGAAAGCTTTCAAAAGATTAAATCATAAAATCAACTCAGGAATTTAATGCTTAACTGTTTAGAGTAGAAATTAAGTTCGGGAGCAATAATTATGTTTTGAGCAGTTAAGGTTTCAAGTATAACGAGAGTTCATCTTGTCTACTTTTTGAGTTGTTCAACAAATGCAAGTAATATTTAGACCCGATGATTGGCATGTGAGCTGATCCAAGTAGGTGTTCATTTTTAAATCTGTGTTAAGATTCAATCAATCAAATACTCTTTGCGATTAATCCTACGGGATTACTGACTTTCTTCACTAACTTTGCAACGTGACAATTCGGTCACAAAACCCCCCTTTTAATCTGAATCACTTTGCTGTAACATTTGCTTAATAAGTCCTTGTGTTCGACTTCGGTTTACCAAGTCAACTATATTGCATACGAACGGGTTCACTGCCCGCAAGTGTGTAGTAGTCAGTAGCTAGGTATTTCGTGTTCGTAAATTTAAGACTAGAAAATACACATCAAGTTTTTGGCGCCGCTGCCGGGGACTTAATTTAAGTAGTTGTTCAGTTTTGTGATTCGATCCTTCCTTGCATTCAGTTGTGAGGAAGTTATTTGTTTTAATAGATAGATTTTATTTTTGTTTTAGTTTTATTTTGTTGGTTTCTGGTGCGGTTAACGGTATTTCTTGTGGTGAGTGTGTAGGTGCTTTGTAGTTGATGAACACAAGAGCCTCTGATAGACCTCTGCTTAGTCCTCAATCTAATCCAGGGAAAGCCAGACGACGCTTACTCAGATCAAACAACACGGAGCCCTCAAACACCGGAAACATAGATTCAAACACCGAAAACCGTGACCACCCGGACGTAGATTTGGATCAATATTACTCAAAGAAAGGTTCAACGTCTGAGGTGCGCTTAAGTCCTAAATTCTCCGAAGGTAGTGGGTTGTTCAAAACTGGTGATAGTTCAGGGGAAGAAGATAATCGGGATAAAACTGATCAACAGGATTTAACTGAGATTCCTAGAGAAAATCCTCAACCAACTCAACCAGTCAGAGCCAGGAGAATGGGTGATAGGAGGCCGGAAAACCCCAATAACCGTCTTTACGGTGACCGTAGGTTAAATGTCCCTACTAATAGGGGCACTCCTATTCGCCTTCCAACCACCGGAGTAAACTTTCCTATTAAAGGAAGTCATTTGAAAAGTGTGGAGGAAGAGAAGTTCGATGGGGTGACTAATAATGATCCATATGGGCATTTAGAGAGGTTCGAGAAGATTTGTAGGTTTTATCACTATGGCGCGAACCAAGATGACAATGTGAAGCTTGAGCTTTTTCCACTCACCTTATGTGGAGGAGTTAGGGCATGGTTAAAGGAGTAACCAGATGATCTGTATACGACTTGGGATGAGCTTCGTGTTGGGTTTATTGATGAGTTCTATTCTATAAGGACTCAGAGACAGTTGGAGAATAAGATCCGATCATTCACTCAAGATCCGGAGGAAGATGTAGTAGATGCCTGGAAACGATATAAGGAGATGATCAGGAATTGCCCAGGAAACAATCTGAACACAGAAGCAGTGGTTGAGATCTTCTATGCTGGGTTGCTAAAGAGAACTAGAAGGGAATTAGCCGGGGCATTTGGAGGTAGTTTGAACAACGTCACCCCAGCTGAAGGATACAAAATCTTGGATGATATGGCCAAGGAGTTCTCTGATCGCGATGAGCTTGTAAGCAAGAGAACTGGTGGTAAGACTGTGGCAAAGGTGGAGAGTGGTGAAGAATCGAGCTTGGTTGCTGAAGTCAAAGCCCTCACAAAGCAGATGAACGAGAGGTTTGACAACCAAGACGTGAGATTCAAAAGCATTGAAAGGGATGTTAAGGTGATTGCTGATGGGTGTGATTATTGTGGGGACATGCATTATTCAGAAGATTGTCCGGATAAGCCAGCTCAGGAAGTTAACTATGTCCAGAATCAGCAAGGGAACTTCAGTCAGGGTACCGATTATCAAAATCGGTCATCAGGTACTTCTTTTCCTTCATCCAATTTTAATGCTAATAATTCTGGTTTTAGTGGAAGCAGGTTTAGCAGGTTCAACAGTCAGCAGAATGCGAATGCTGAATTGAGAGATATCATGAAGGATTTGGTAGGTGCTCAGAAAGCTACCAATGAGAAGATGGCCTCTCAATGGGATGCTATGACTACTAGGTTGGATGGATTGGCAAATAAGCTTGAGCAAAGCTCGAAAAGTACTCAAGCAACATTTCAGGATATCGAGGCTAAGCTTGAAAGGATAGGAACATCAAATAGGCAGCCCGGTACATTACCGAGCAGTACCCAGCAGAATCCTAAGCCTCAGCAAAAGAGCCAAGGATCAGGAGCCAAGTATAGCCACCCGAACGCTAGAAACGAGCAAGTCAACGCGATCACAACAAGAGCAGGTAACACTTATAATTCTGCAAACCCATTGCCAAATGATGTTACTCCTCTTGTGCAGGTTGAAGCCGATGGAACCGTTGATGATGAGATTGAGATGGAACTGGAACCAACCGTGAAGACACCGGCCGTTCCATTCAAGACTGCTGAGAAGACTCCTATTGAGAAACCACCGGTTAAACCGTATCAGCCAAAGATACCTTTTCCTCAACGATTGAGGAAAGCGAAGATCAAGGAAAATTTTAAAAAGTTTGTTGATTTGATTCAGAATGTTAACATTACTGTTCCTTTAGTTGATCTTCTTGCAGGTATGCCAAATTATGCAAAGTTTCTCAAAGATCTTGTTTCGGATAGGAAGAAGTTAGAAGAGGCAAAGACAACTGTACTGAGTGTCGAGGTGTCAGCTATCATCAAGAATGAGATCCCTCCTAAGCTAGAAGACCCAGAGAGTTTTCTTATCTCTTGTGCTTTTGGTGCTGTCTTGTATAAGGCATTAGCCGATTTAGGGGCTAGCATAAATTTAATGCCTTATTCTGTGTACAAAAGATTGTCTTTAGGTGATTTGACCACTACCCGCATGAGCATTAGGCTAGCGGATCGTTCATTCCAATATCCCATGGGTATAGCGGAAAATTTGCAAATTAGGGTAGGTCACATGATATTCCCGGTAGATTTTGTTGTTCTTGAAATGGAGGCGGATATTAATGTCCCTCTAATTCTTGGCCGACCGTTCCTCATGACCGCGGATGCTATCATACGTGTTAAAGCTAAGGAGATTTCCTTAGGGGTTGGCGATGACCGGGTTGTTTTTAATATTGATAGGGCTTTTAAGCATCCTTACTCATGTGATGAATCTTGTTTCAGGATCGATTTAGTCGAGAAAGAAGATGTTTTGGAAAAGGAGCTCATGGATTTTCTAGATATGGAGGAAGATGAAGCATTTCTAGCTTGTAGTGAAGAAGAACAAGAAATGGTTGGTGAAATGGTGCAGGAGATCATGGCGTCGAGTGTTGATGAAACGCCACCGGAAGATGAAACTTTTGAAGAGATCACCGTTAATGATAGAAGACGAGGGCTAACTTCGGTGGAGAATCCTCCTACCGATTTGGAACTCAAGCCACTTCCGGACCATCTAGAGTATGCTTATCTTGAAGGTACATCTTTCTTGCCCGTTGTCATTTCCTCCTCACTTTTGGAGGATGAAAAGTCTAGACTTATGACCGTCCTAAAGTCCCATAAAAAGGCCTTTGCATGGAAAATTTCTGATATTCCAGGGATAAGTCCAGAATTTTGTAAGCACACCATAAATTTTATTGATGATTTTAAACCGGTTGTGCAAAGACAACGTAGATTGAATCCAAACATGAAAGATGTGGTAAAAAAAGAGATAATAAAATTACTTGATGCGGGAATCATATTCCCCATTTTGGATAGTTCATGGGTAAGTCCGGTGCATTGTGTGCCGAAAAAGGGTGGGATGACCGTAGTTTTGAATGAAAAGAACGAATTGATTCCCACTAGAACTGTCACGGGGTGGAGGGTATGTATTGATTATCGGAAATTGAATGATGCAACCCGCAAAGATCACTTTCCTTTACCCTTTATTGATCAAATGCTCGAACGGTTAGCCGGAAACGAGTATTTTTGCTTTTTGGATGGGTTCTCCGGGTACTTCCAAATACCCATTGACCCCAAAGACCAAGAAAAGACCACGTTTACTTGTCCCTATGGCACTTATGCTTATAGGAGGATGCCATTTGGTCTTTGCAATGCTCCCGGAACTTTTCAAAGATGTATGATTGCCATTTTTCAAGACATGATCGAAACCTCCATGGAAGTTTTCATGGATGATTTTTCTATTTTTGGTAGTTCGTTTGAGAGTTGTCTAGAGAGTCTTGATAAAATGCTTGAAAGATGTGAAAAGGCACATTTGGTTTTAAATTGGGAGAAATGCCATTTTATGGTAAAGGAGGGTATTGTGTTAGGACATAAAGTTTCTAAAGCAGGTCTAGAGGTTGATAAAGCAAAAATTGATGTTATCGCTAAGTTACCTCCACCTACTAATGTCAAATCAATTAGAAGCTTTTTGGGTCATGCCGGTTTTTATAGTAGGTTCATAAAAGATTTTTCGAAAATAACCCGACCAATGACCAAGTTGTTGGAAAAAGATGTCCCGTTTGTGTTTGATGATGATTGTCTTAACGCATTTAACTTGTTAAAGAAAGAGTTGATTAATGCACCAATTATGATTTCACCCGATTGGTCATTACCTTTTGAGTTAATGTGTGATGCTAGTGATTATGCCTTAGGGGCCGTTTTAGGCTAAAAGGAGGATAAACATTTCCGTCCCATTTCTTATGCTAGCAAGACCTTGAATCCGGCTCAACAAAATTACACCGTGACCGAGAAAGAGTTGTTGGCCGTTGTGTATGCTTTTGACAAATTTCGTCCCTACTTGGTTTTGAATAAGACTATTGTTTACACCGACCATTCCGCATTGAGGTACTTGTTTTCCAAACAAGATGCCAAACCCCGTCTCGTTCGTTGGGTTTTGCTTTTGCAAGAATTCAACATAGAGATCAAGGATAAAAAGGCGGCGGAAAATGTGGCGGCCGACCATTTGGTAGGCTCGAAAACCCTCGCCTTGAGGAGTTGCAAGAGCATGAGATTAATGATTATTTTCCTGATGAAGATTTGATGCAGGTACAAGGAGAAGAAGAACCATGGTTTGCAGACATTGCTAATTATCTTTGTGCTAACGTTCTTCCTGAAGAAATGACATCTCAACAAAAGAAGAAATTCTTTTCTGAGATTAAGCATTATTTTTGGGAGGAACCGTATTTGTTTAGAATGTGTGCAGATGGAATGATCAGGAGATGTGTTTCCGGTGCTGAAACCCGTGTGATTTTGGATGCATGCCACCATGGTCCTACCGGTGGTCATTACGGACCATCTATGACTGGTAAGAAGGTATATGATGCAGGGTTCTATTGGCCCACCATTTTTAGGGAAGCAAAAACGTTGGTGGAAGTGTGCGATGCATGTCAACGTCAAGGTAATATCACTAAGAGAGACGAAATGCCTCAACAAACAGGTATGTGAGGTTTTTGATGTATGGGGGATTGACTTTATGGGTCCTTTTCCTCCATCACATAAGTTTCTTTATATTTTGGTAGCCGTTGATTATGTGTCCAAGTGGGCCGAGGCTAAAGCCCTTCTGACTAATGATGCTAGAGTTGTAATTGAATTCTTGAAAAAGTTGTTTAGTCGTTTTGGTGTACCAAAGGCCTTAATTAGTGATTGCGGATCCCATTTCGTGAATCACCAGCTTGCTAAGGTGTTAAAGAGGTATGGGGTCACCCATAGGTTCTCCACCTCTTATCACCCTCAAACAAGCGGCCAAGTGGAAAACACAAATAGGGCTTTGAAAAGGATCCTTGAAAAGACCGTGCAAGATAACCCAAAAATTTGGGCCAAGAGGCTTGATGATGCCTTGTGGGCGTTTCGAACCGCCTATAAGACTCCAATTGGTACTACTCCTTATAAGCTTCTTTATGGAAAAACTTGTCATCTCCCGATTGAGATTGAACACAAAGCCTATTGGGCCTTGCAAAATTGTAATATGGATCTAATCTTGGCTGGTGAGAAAAGGTTTTTGCAGTTGCACGAGTTGGATGAAATGAGGTTGCAAGCTTATGACAACTCCATGCTATTCAAGGAGCGTACAAAAGCTTAGCATGATAAGAAGATCAAGAGGAAGGAATTTAAAGCCGGTGACAAGGTACTTTTGTTTCAATCAAAGTACAAAATCAAAGCACCGAAGCTCAAGTCGAGATGGATTGGACCGTATGTGGTGAAAAGAAGTTATTCGTCCGGATATGTGGAGTTGTATGGCAATGATGAGAGCTTTATTGTAAATGGACAACGCTTGAAGCATTATCATGAAGAAGATGAAGAAAATGCGGAGGTGTTCGAAATTGGCGTTTATGCCATCAACAAGTGAAAGTATCAGGTGATCGAGTCAAGCTAAGGACTCGTTAATAAATTAAGCGCTTCTCGGGAGGCAACCCGAGTTTGTTTCATTTTTATCTTGTCATTTTCTTTTCCTAAAATCGAAAACCCATAAAAAGTTTAAAATTTATAAATAGCCAAAAAGATTTTGTTTATTTCCGTTAGTTTCAATTATTTTTCATGTTTTTTTAATGTCTTTGTATCAAGAATTGCAGGTCCGAAAGTCGTCTCGCGCGTTGAGGTAAGTGATGTGAAGAGGTATGTAAATGTGTCGTTAGAAAGTTGACACGATTGGTCCTGTCGTTTGTTATGTCTCAGGGGGCCGTTAAAAACTGACATGCAAGTGTGCGTGTAACGCCCGTTACCCTCCTAATGCCCGTTAGGAGGGGAGTTTTGGTTCTTCCCTGTAACGGCCAGTTAGATCCCAAACGACCGTTAGCCTCCTTTTGTTTAGTAACGCCCGTTACTGGTATAATGACCGTTAGTCTTTATATTGAACTGTAACGCCCGTTAGGCCAGTAACGGCCGTTACACGCGTTTTTGCAGGATAAGATAAGTCGATTTCTGTCAGGAAAATCTAAATAAAAAAAAAAAGAATCTAATCCTCATACATACACACACACACGATCTGCAACAGAGAAAAGAAAAAAAAGAGGGTATACTAGCTTTGAATCTTTGTCTTCTTTTCCTCTTATTAATCTCCAAAATCTTTGTCATTCATCAAATTCTTTAGGTATGATTCTTCAATCTTTTCTTTTAATTTTTGTTTTTATTATTGAAGATAATTATCATTCTTGGAGATAGTGTGTGTGGAAGGGTTCAAATCAATTGGGTATGGCTATTGTTATTCATGCTAGATTTCGAAACCATAGTCATAAGCTTCATAATGCTAGTTGTTTCTTCCCCATTATTTAGTTTAAGTGTGGGGGAAGATTAAAGTTTGTTGAACTAAGAATCATAGATAATGTTTGTTACTAGTCGCTTAAATTGATCTTGTCATAATTAGAGTTTAATTTTTTTCTTTAATTAGGGGATGGACTCTAATGTGATAATTTATGTGATTATTTAACAAATATGAGTTTTGAGAATTGGAAAGGATAATGATGGTGGGTTTGTTTGTATGAAAAATCACTTAAATTGATTTTGTCAGAATTAAGGTTTTTGTTCTATTATTTAGAGAAAGATTTTAATTAGATGATTTCTGTGATTTAATTTTTGGTTTAAGTTTTTGTAGACTTGGAAGTCATTACATTGTTTTGTAGCCTTATATATGTGTATGCTTGATTTTGTAGATGGCTACCAAGAGACAGCGTGACATGCAAAGGGCTGCCGCTGCAGCTGAAGCTTCAGCCTCAAGAGCTAGACAACCGGTAGCTCGAGCCCCCGTCATCCGTACTCCCAAGGAGGTACCCGCAAAGTACCAACCTAAGATTACTTTAGATGCGGTGAGGCGTAAGCCTATTATTGCTAATCGTAGGTTAGATTTCGATAACCTGGGGGAGTTAGGGGTAACTGTTGAGGAATTGAACGGATTGTTGACACCCCCTTGGAGGGCCTTGTTCTCCATTAACACTAACATCTGGAGACACTTGTGCAATGAATTCTTTAGTTCGTTTAGGTTGAATACGGACAAGGGAAGTTGTAAGAAAACAGTTATGACATTCCATCTAGGAGGTCAAATTCATTGTATGTCCTACCAAGAGTTCGGGGTCCATTTAGGTTTTTATAGTGAGGATGATGTTCAGAGGGTGGCTTTTACTAAGGGGATTGTTCAATGGCCTGCATCTATGACTGCAACTAGGTTTTGGGAGGAGGAGAATTTGAGTGACCAAGAATTCCATTATAATGTCAAACAATCTGCTGTTCTGAATCCGGTTTATAAGTTGCTTTTGAGAATGATAGCCGAGACCATTTCCAATAGGCATAGTAGTTCAAATAATGCTACTAGCACTGATCTATTTTTCTTGTATTGCATGGTTAGGAAGGTCTCTTGCAACTTAGCTAGGGTTGTGGCTTTATATTTGTATGAAAAGGGGCATGGTAAAGCCAAGGGTCATGTAGCCGGTGGTTTCCTTGTTTGTCATTTGGCAAGGCGGATGGGTTTGGTCCAGACGGATCAATTTGGTCTTTTACCCGGTTTTCAAGCTTATTGTCGCAGTGGGGTACTTGATAGGGCGACAGTGATTAGAATGGGTATGGTTAGCCAGAATGAGGACTCGGAGGATGAAGGAGACGATATGGATGTTGAGGATGATGAGGATGAGATGGATGAGGAGCCGGATACTGGTGTTGGTGCTTCTGCGCCAACTAGAGGTGCTACCTTTAGCTCACATGCTTTTGATTTTTCAGGTTTAGGACAGTGTGTGGACGAGATCTTTCATGGGATCACTGGGATTAATGACCGGTTGGACCGCCAGGATGATTGGTCGCGTTTTGTCGGTAGTCAGGTTAACCGAATAGCATATCAACAGGAGTACTTCCAGCCTTACATGCAGAGTTGGATTGCTTCAGGGTCTCCTCCACAGGTTCCTTCTGTGCCATTACAGGTACCTCCCCAGCAATTCCCTCCTCAGCAGCCGTTTATGCCACCGACGATTTACCCCATCAGCCAGAATGCTTTTGATCACTACTATCCCAGTACGGTCAGGCGGCTCCATCTGATGCAGGTACCAGTAGTTCTCAACCGCCTCCCTACAGTGGTGATAGGTACTCTGGTAATGCCTTTGATTTCTATGGTATATTTGGTGGGCGACGTGATGGTGACGGTGATGGCGCTCCTTCAGCTTTTCCTCCTCCTGAATTTTGAGCATTGATGGTTTTGGTTATTATCATTGAAACATTTTTACATTTTTAGTTTATCTTTGGATGTGTATTTAATTGTTTGTGTCCACCTTTGAGAGGTGATGAGACTATTTTCCTTCCCTTGCATGTTGGTTTGATTGCATGGAATTCTACGTTGCAGGGTTTTCTTTTTATATATACATTAACGTTTTATTGTGTGTTCGTGGTGATAGCACGTTGATTGTCATATGCATATGCTGGCAGTAAGTTCAGCGCTCATGTTTCTTGTTGGCATCATTCACGCATGGAACACCTTTCATACCCGGCAAGTTTTTCTTATTCCTTATTTTTGCTTCTTAGTTTACTTTCCCTATTTCCCTTAGATTGGCTTAGTTTATTGGACATTGAGGACATTGTCCAACTTAAGTGTAGGGGGGGGGGGATGGTAAATAGGAAAAGTCGGGTATTTTAGAGGAATTTTGAAACTTTTGCTTGCTTGTCCTTATAGTTAATTGCTTTTGTCACCTAATTATACATATAATTGAGCAATGTAACTACACCCTTGGCAAAAATTTTAATATGTGGAATGTGTTTTGACTGATTAACGTGGCATCCCTTTTGGATTAATAACATTACTAGCATGCTTATAGCACCAAAACACCAAAATTGTGAGATATTATTGATTCATTGCTAGATATGATAGGTGTTACGGTTTTGGAACTTTTAGCCTTGTAAATTTGTCCCTCTCTTAGGCTTTTGGATTTGTCCGAAAGTAAGGGTCTCTTTTAGAGCTCTGAACTAAGATGTGCAAGTTTGAGGGTGATTTTCCATTTCCGAATTATTTCATTGCTATGAGTATGCCGGTGATTGCGTTGATTCTAGAACTGTGCATGTTTTGTGATGTGCTTAGTAGGTAACTACACTGGTTAGTGAACCACCCATAGGAAACCCGTATGTTGCACTCAATTTTAGTACAAGAAACAATATAAAACATTTGTTGTCATTAGCCTGTTCTTTGTTAAATCCACTTAAATATAAAACTTTCCTCGCCATACCGATAGTCGAAGTCCTGGTGGGTCATTGGTTGCCTTTGCTAGATTGGATGGTTTGGGTTTTGTCTTATTATGTTGGGTCGGGATATTCTCATCATTTGGGGGTAGTTTGATTTCGTCATGGTTCTTGGAAAAAGTCTAAATTGTTCATCTTAGCATCTTTTGATATGATTTGTCGCTACTTCTTAAATTATGTAAGAGAATACCAATTAGTCAGAGTAAAAGTAGCTCTCTCAAAAAAAAAAGAAAAAAAGAAAAGAAAAAATTTGAGCTTGGGCTGTCAGTTGGTATTTCTCCTTTCTGTCAAATCATTTTATGTAAGTTGGTTCGTCGTTATAACCAACAAAGTGCGCTGAAGTTTAATATATAAATGGTTAGAGTGTTTGGAGTTGGCAAGTTTATTTGAAGTCAACATTGGTTAGTTTTGGTTGATAAGTTGTTTGATGGAGAACTTTTGGGATGTGGACCGCTGGCAACTAATGACACGGGTTTGTTTGGACTAGACTATTTGTGAAAATTTTGTTGAATGTTTTGTTAGTTCTTTGTTAACACCATTTGTTTACCCAAATTTCCATACCTTGTTTAATTACCCGGTTAAGCCTCATAAATGATACAACCCTTAAAGTCCTCTTCTGATAGACGTTATAGGGCACGTGCGCCTTGGCCACTTATGAACGATCCTTGCACAAACCTATGGTTAAAAGATTATGCATCACGACTTGGCATTGAGTGACTATATTCAAATATTTAACCCCAAAAGTAAGTTAGTTGGAGTAGGATAGGCGATTTGTCACTTGTTCGTTTCATTTGTGCTTAGTCGTGTTATAAAGGCTTGTGTATCGGTCAAATATTCTCAAACATTCCGGTTTTTATTTAAGATTAAAACTGCATAACCATTTATTCTCATTCTTGATTGTGGTTGAGCTTCTTTTTGATTACTGAAATGTGGTTCCATGATATGCCAAGGAATTTTATGATTTTCAGTTTGGATTTGCTTGAGGACAAGCAAAGCTTAAGTGTGGGGGGATTTGATGTGTCATATTTTATACCATTTCCTACGTGATTTTAGAACCAATTATTCGTCATTTTGATAGTTTTATATCCAACTTTCGATGCTTTAAAGGTATGTTGAGTGTTTTCAGGTTGGAAATTGATTAGACGAATGAATTGGTTGATTTTGATGAGTTATGGAAGAAACGGGAGAAGGATTCGGGTGAAATCAAGCAAAAGATGAAGAAAACGAAATCTGGAAGTTGTAACTGCCATTACTGTAGTAACGGCCGTTATAGAGGTGATTTGTGGTTTCTCCTGTAACTGGCAGTTACAAGTGTAACGGCCATTAGAAATTAACTGGAGTGTAACGGCCGTTACTGGGGTAACGCCCGTTAGTGGTCAAGTATAAGTGTAACGACCAATTAGTCCAATAACGGCCGTTACACGCGTATTTTGCATATGGGATCAGTTAGGGTTCTGCACTTTGGACGATTCGTTAACACAATTTTATGAGTTTTTTCATACTTTGGAATACTAGAGAGCAAACAAGTGATTAGGGTTTCACATATTTTCAGCTTTGGATTGTAATCATCATTGCTACCAGATTATTTTCATTCATTTGGTATAATATGATTTCTTCTCTATTTGTTTGTTCTTGTGTTTTTAATATGAGTAGCTAAATCTTTAGCACCCGCTTGGGTAGTAAGCATGTCATAGGGTCGAATTAATGTTGCTTGTGAATGTTGAACAAGGTTTATATGTTTAATCGAAGATCCACATTTATTTGGATTTAAATATTGTTTTCAACTTTTATATTAATTGATTGATAATTGTAATTAGAAGTTCGGGAGAAATCTATGTCATTATCAATTGATTTATGAAATGGTTAATCGATCTATAATTAATCTAAAATCGTTGGAGTTCGGGAGAAATCAACGATAAAGATTAAAAAAACAATTAAATTCATTTTGAATGTGTAAACGCCTATGATAGAGGGATCTGATTAGGCAAATAAGCAGTTCGGGAGAAAGCTTTCAAAAGATTAAATCATAAAATCAACTCAGGAATTTAATGCTTAACTGTTTAGAGTAGAAATTAAGTGTGAGAGCAATAATTATGTTTTGAGCAGTTAAAGTTTCAAGTATAACGGGAATTCATCTTGTCTACTTTTTGAGTCGTTCAACAAATGCAAGTAATATTTAGACCCGATGATTGGCATGTGAGTTGATCCAAGTAGGTGTTCATTTTTAAATCTGTGTTAAGATTCAATCAATCAAATACTCTTTGCGATTAATCCTACGAGATTACTGACTTTCTTCACTAACTTTGCAACCTGACAATTCGGTCACAAAACCCCCCTTTTAATCTAAATCACTTTGCTGTAACATTTGCTTAATAAGTCCTTGTGTTCGACCTCGGTTTACCAAGTCAACTATATTGCATACGAACGGGTTCACTGCCCGCAAGTGTGTAGTAGTCAGTAGCTAGGTATTTCGTGTTCATAAATTTAAGACTAGAAAATACACATCAAAAAGTGAGTTATGTTGACTTTATAGATGGTGATGCTTTTTCCGTGCTTGAACTAACTGCCATGCTCCAAGAGTTAGGATACGTAAAGAAGGTCCCAATGTGGTATCACTTTAAAGCACCAAATAATGATCTTGATTTTGGCCTCCATGCTCTAGGGAGTGACAATCATGTTAGATTTTTATTGAAGTATGTGTCTAAATATAAGTTAATAGAAATATATGTAGAAGAAGGGAAAACAAATCTGCTGAGAAGTTCTTTAATGATGATTGAACCTACTATCAAAAACATCCCAGCTAAGAAGTTGTTTTCTGATGATGTATATGTATGGATGCAAGTAGAAACAGAAGGTGAGGGTAATGGTTGTGGTGTAAATACCAATCCTAGAGCTGATGACTTTTTTAATGATGTATTTTTCAATGAGGCTGGCATGGCAATTGGTGTTGAAACACATGTAGGGGAGGGTAGTGGTAGTGGTGTAAATGTGACTGCTAAAGTTGGACAGGGTAGAATTGAGGTAGAGAATGAAGAAATGCATGTAACTGATAATGAGGAAGGAAGAGATGATGAAAATGATAATGAGGAAGACAGAGATTCAGATAGTGATTTTGTAGTGGATCCTGAACACAAAATTTCAAAAGTTGAGGTTGATATGAGTGATTTTAGAAATAACATAGATGATAATGTGGAATGGTTACCAACTAGGGAGGAGAATCCAGATTTAGCCACTGATGACATTGATATTCAACCATTAAACTTTGAAAACCTTGACAGTGAATCAAATTCTGAAGATGATGCTAGGACACAAGGTTTAAAAAGATTAAGAAGGGAACATAATACAAACCCCGATAAAAAGGCCCATTTTTATTCAGGACAAGCATTTGGAACTAAGGCAGAAATTAAGGAAATTGTGACCAGGCTTGCTGTTGAAACAAGAAGACATCTTAAAATTGTGAAGAATGACAAGATTAGATTTAAGGTCATATGTGAAGGCATTACTCCTGTATTTACAGAAGTTGATGCATTACATCACCAAGTAGTGGAGCCTAGTCAATCTGTTGGGCCAAGTCAGTCTGTTGGGCCTAGTCAACAGAATGAGAAGTCCAGTCAACACCCAGGTATGGGAGTTAAAGTTGTTCACTCACCACAAGGAATTAGGTGGGTAAAGAAAAAGAAAAAAGAACAGGAACAGGAACAAGAAAAGGAAAAAGAATCTAAAATTGATAAATGCCCTTGGATGCTGCATGTCTCAATTTCCCAGGAAGATAAGAGTTGGGTGGTGAAGACTTTCAAAGACAAACACACTTGTCGTCCATCAAGAAAAATAAAGAATTGTACCTTAGAGTTTTTGTCAAAGGATATAGAAGAGCACTTGCATCCATCAACAAAATTGCAAACATCCCATTTAAGAGATCAACTACAAAGAAAATATGATTTAGGATTTTCATAGTTTAAGGTATACAGGGCAAAAAACAAGGCTATGGAAAGACTGATGGGTTCTTACAAGGATCAATATGCAAATTTGAGAGATTACATCCTAGAGATGCAATCAACAAATCCAGGCACCACTGTCAAACTTGACTTTGAACCTGAATCCAATCCAGAAACTGAAAGTAGAGTATTTAGAACGATATATGTCTGCCTTGGACCATTGAAGCAAGGTTTTAAGGCTGGTGGTAGAGATCTGCTGGGTTTGGATGGAGCTTTCATGAAAGGAATGACATCTGGTCAATTGATAACAGCAGTTGGTGTAGATGCAAACAATGGTACCTATCCAGTTGCTTATGGGATTGTGGAATCTGAAAACATAGCATCCTGGATTTGGTTTTTGGAACAACTTGGAGATGACCTTGACTTGAATCACATGTCAAACTTCACTTTCATTAGTGACAGGCAAAAGGTGTGTTTACTTTATGTTTAATTTATGCTTATTTTCATGTATATTTACTTTATTTTTAATTTATGCTTACTTTATGCTTATTTTGAATATATGGTATAATCCCAGCAATTGCACAAGTATTTCCTTGTGCTGAGCACAGATACTGCTTAAAGCACATCTATGACAACATGAAGCTCACCCACAGGGGACAAATTTACAAGGACTTCCTTTGGAAGTGTGCAAATGCAACCACAGTTATAGAGTTTAATAGGATCATGCTAGACTTGAAAAGGGTCAACAATGCTGCTTATGAATGGTTAAAGGAGATTCCACCTAGACATTGATCTAGATCTCATTTTTCTGGTATGACTTGTCAATTATTCAATATATATTCATCTAATTCTAAAGTAGAATACATTATACTAATAAAATGGTTTGTAATTTGATAGGGAGGTCCCATTGTGATGTTCTGTTGAATAACATGTGTGAATCATTCAACTCTAAACTTGTTGATGCTAGAGAGAAACCAATTATTATATGTTTAGAGTTCATTAGAGAATACCTTATGAAAAGAAATGCAAAAGTCCAGAAGATAATGAAGGATTGCAAAGGACCATTAACCCCAAATGCATTTGTTTTGTTTGATGCAATCCAACAGGAGGCTCATAAGTACAAGGTATCAATTTAGTACTTTTTAATAACATGTCGGAGGTTAAATAAGTTAGTACTTATATTATGTTCTTTACAAACAGGCAATCTGGAATGGTGGCACCAAGTTTCAAGTGGTTGGCCCTTGGATGGATCAACGTGTAGTTGACATGGAAGATAAGACATGCTCATGTAGGAAATGGGAGTTAACAGGCATGCCCTGTAAACATGCTATGGCAGCTTTCTACAATATGAAAGATAATGAACAAGAAGTTCGTATCCCTGAGTCCTATGTGCATCCTGTTTATTGGCTAAAAACTTGGAAAACAGTCTATAGTTTTGCTATTTCTCCTACAAAGGGAAGGGCATACTGGCCTGTTAAGTCTGGGATTCGCTGACGAAGACTTGCTGGCTGACACACGTCGTCAGCAAGTCTCTAACAATTCACCAGCAACTAAAGAGACGTCTTCAGCAAGATGCATACTGACCTAAGTTTGTCTTGGCAGGAAATATTCAAACTACATAAAGACAAAAAGGTCACATGGTGGTTAACTAACTGTAATTTGCCCTGAATGGTAAATGTACATGTTGGGACCAAAGCAAGGGTTCTCTCTCTCTCTTACCCGATTTGGTATAGAAGACAATAGGCACATGATTCAAGTACCATGAGCCAACTGGAAGTCGACAACCACCATCAAGTCACAATCAAAGCAGGCTGTGTTGACTCATGTCTTCCTCTATATAAAGCAACACAGCCACATTGTGCTAAGAGCGTTTTGCCGTCTAAAAGGCGTGTATCACTTGTAATTGCTTAAGTTTTCCTTTTCTGTGTAGACTTAGCAATTATCTTTGTTCTTTTGTATTCTTGTAAGTCAAGTGTAAGATCAACCATGTATTCATCGTTTAATCAATGATACATATGATTATCCTTGCATTGATGTATTGCAATTGAACTTTACATTGTTCTTGTTGCTTACTTGCTTGCTTATTTTCTTTCTTGTATTCTAAATTAAACATAAGTTGTGCGTTCGTGGACCATCAAGTGGGATCAAAGCCACCATTCCTAAATAATTGGAATAAGATCTGTTTGCCTTCTTTTGTTTATATTTAAAATTTTCTGTAATCCCTCTTAAATTTCTTTCCAGCAAGAACCATGTCTTCTGTTCCCAGCCTTGTGAACACACGTGACTTTGGTTACGTGTTGATACCTCCTAAGTTCGAGCCCAAAGATTTTGGGTCTTGGAAGGAGAGAATGCTACTTCACATCGCTGGTGTGGAGCCCTATTTAATGACCATATTAACTGAGGGTCCATACGTACCGATGTATGTCCAAAGGACTCCAGGAGCTACACCTGAAGCTCCTGAAATAGTCACTGACCTGGTTAAACCAGAGGTCCAATGGACAGATGAAGAAAGAAAGCTGGTAAATCTTGATGCCAGACTTAAAAACATGATTATAGTTACTCTTCCTACTGAAATCATGAAACTGGTCATCAAGTATCCCTCTTCAAAGGAAGTATGGGATAGACTTGTCAACACCTATGAAGGCTCTGCTGACCTCATTAAAATCAAGAAAATTGATTTAAAAAGAGCTTATGAAAATTTCTTCTCCCTCTCCGATGAAAGTCTTGAGAGCACCTACACTCGCTTTAAAGGGTTGCTCAATGATATGACAAATGTTGGCATTACCTATGATAACTTTGAGGTATGTCACAAATTCATTGATTCTCTTCCTCTTAAGTGGCAAAACTTAAGACAAACTCTTCGTACAACGAAGAAAATCCAAGACTTTGATCTTGAAGAACTTTTTGGTACTCTTCAATTCGAAGAAAGAGCATTGGCTCAAAATATTCTAGCTTCTGCTGATGCCAAAAGGCATGCTGGCTCTTCCTCTTCTTCTGTCAGCATCTCTTCTCATCCTATTTCTGACCCTGTCGCTCTTGTCTCTACTGAGCCCATCGATCTCTATGATGGTGCCAGTACCTCTAATCTTCCAGCGTCAATTCAGACTCTCATTAATGAGCTGGATGATGAAGAAAAACAAGAAATGTTTAATGACTTCATGGGCTTTGCCCTGGTTGCTGGGAGAAAATACTCTAAAAGGTGGAATAATCGAAAAACGATTACTCCCCTTAAATCTCCTATTGACAAATCACAGAAAGAGTGTTGGAGGTGTGGCAGGAAAGGCCACTATCAGAAGGAGTGTAGAGTCTCCTTACCCAATCCTGCTGTCTCCAAAACTAATCCTCCCAAATCTACTGATGAATATAGGAACAAATATTATCAACTGAAGGCCAAGGTTGCTGAAACAGAGGATAAAGTTCCAGCAAAAGGACTGATTGCTGAAGAACATGATTGGGCTGACTCAGATGATTCTGATGATGACGATTATGTTGATGCTATGTGCCTTATGGCACTTGCTGACAGTGATGCTCTGACCAAGGATCAAGTCTCCTCTAGTCAGTGGGTGAACGTCACTCTTAAAAAGGTACACTCTCTTCTCTCTTCTTCAAATCAAGACAAGACCAAAATTGTTGAGTCTTTGTCTTGTGATCTTCAGTTCGTAGAAAGTCTACGTGCTGAACTTCAATCCAAACTTAACACTGCTGGAGTAGAGTTGAGTGAAAAATCTGAAAAACTTATGAAATTGAAGAATGTTCATGTTGAACTTCAATCTCATGAGTTGATGACTCAAAAACTTCAACTTGAGAATGAATCTCTCAAGGCTGAAGTTTCTAATCTAAAGAAGATTGTGACCTCCTGGTCAAAGGCTTCTAAATTCCATCATCAATGCTTGAGCGAACAAGTACCTGCTCAAGTACAAGCAGTAATTGGTGGCAATTTTGATGTTGCTGCCTCCATTGCTGACTCCTTTAAAGATGATGTAAAGCCTGAAGTATCCATTCCTCCACCTTGTTCGTCTTCCATCTCACTAGATGAAATGAAAAAGCGGTATTTTGTCAAAGGACAAAATGACTATCATGCTGAGATGGACACTAATGCTTCAGCATCTTCTAGTGATCCCTCTTCTCAAAATGCTAAAAGTACTAGTACTTCTGTCAGTACTTTTAACATGTTCTCCCATCTCCCTATTGTTGGCATGTTGCCACACGAAGGGAGAGTTCAAAATTCTCCTCCAAGAACCTTCAAAGGAGATATCTCGAGTGATGGGTATGTGCCTATTGCTCCTCAGCCTGTATCTTCAAAAGGTGCTGAGCCTTTCAAAAGAAGCACCATTGCTGCTCCATATGACTATGGTATCCCTCAGCAGGACCATCATGTCGGTCAGCAAATTTCTGGTGCTAAATCTTCTCAACTTGAACCTTCTCATACAAATTCTATGTCAGAACAAGTAAATAGAAGGGTCAGGTTCGCTGATGAAAGACACCAGCAAGTACCTTCCACAAAGGGTGTACATGCTGAAGTTATATCTCATTCCTTACCCTCAAAATCAAATCTAAGGCATGTCACTCCAAAAAGGGGAAGACAGCCTTCTCAGAATAGATCTGACACTCCTCAGCGAGGACACTTCCCTCATTAGCAGGTAAGGCCTATAACTCCTCAGCGAGGATATTTGCCTCATCAGCAAACAAGGTCTATTACTCCTCAAAAAGGACATGTGCCCTCCCAGCACTGTCAATCCTCTACTTCCAACAAGGAGTATCTACCTCATAGGCAAATGAGGTTGATCTCTCCAAAACATCAAGTCAGATCCACAACTCCTATTCGTGAGAATCTGCCTCAGCAGGGTAACTCCTCTTCTCATCCTGCTGGGAAGCAAGCATGGACCCTGATAAGAGGGCATCAACCGCCTCAAAATCATCATGGGGAATCCATACTTGGCCCTGTTCCTCAAATGCCCCCTCCTAAGCTTAGACAAAGGAATAAGTCCAAGTCTAAGCAAAAGAGCAAGGCTTCCTCTTCCTCATCTCCTCAAATAAATGAACTCACTCAGCGAGTGAATGATCTTTCATCTCAACTGAGGGATTTTCTCATTCAAAGTCAAGGCCATTCCTCTGAAAATAAATGCTATCTCTGTAGCAGTAGAGGACATGTTGCTTTTGAATGTGTTCTATTCTGTCCTAAAGATGCTCCAGCAGTTGTATGTGTACCTAAAATCCCTACAGCTGCTGAAACATCTTCCTCTTCTAACAGAATCAGTGAGAACCTCTCTACTGAACCTGTTATCAGTGACTCTTCCTCTGTGACAAATTCAAGTATTGCTGACTACATTGCTGCTCAGCGCATTGAAATTCCTCATTCTCAAAGAGTTGTTTCAAATGCTTGGGGGCAACCCTCAATGCTGGTTGAATTCAGTGCTCCTGATGTTGTGAGCAGCTTTGCTTACTTTCATAGTAATGAAACCAGCATTCTGCCCACAAGTGAAGAAAACCCTATCCCCGTCTCTGTGGGAAATCACCTCACTCTGGTAGAAGCTCTCTCTGTAGAGCCTACTTCCTCTTCTGAAGTACCTCCAGAAAATCCTGCTGACATAGGTTTGGATGAATAAAGTAATCCTTATCCTCTTTTCATCCATGCAGGGCTCGCTAGGTAAAGGAGTGTGGTATTTGGACAACGGCTGTTCAAAACACATGACAGGTTCAAAATCCCTGCTGGATGACTATACTGAGGCACCTGGTCCTACAGTGGTGTTCGGTGATAACTCTACTGGCCAGACTGAAGGATACAGACTTCTTTCTAATGGCCTCATAAAATTCTCAAAAGTTGCTTATGTAAATGGATTAAAGCATAATCTCATCAGCATAAGTCAACTATGTGATGCTGACTACAAAGTAATCCTTGATAAGCATCAAGGCACTGTAGTAAACATCAACAAGGAAGTCGTCTTGGTTGCTCCAAGAAAAAGAGATGTATATCTTGTAGACTTCACTCCTATCAAAACTGATAGTGAGACTTGTTTCTTTGCTAAGTCAGCATCTGAATTAAACTGGTTATGACACAAGCGTATGTCGCATGTGAATTTCAAAACCATAAACTCATTGGCCAAAAAGAACCTTGTTCGTGGCCTTCCTCCTCTCTCTTTCGAAAAAGATAGACTTTGTGGTGCTTGTGAAAAAGGCAAATGCCATAGAGCTACTTTTAAAACTAAACAAGCCAACTCTGTTAAAAGTTGCTTTCACCTTCTTCACATGGACCTTTTTGGTCCAGTGAATGTCCAAAGTCTAAAGGGTAGCAGATACACTTTAGTAATTGTGGATGAATATTCATGATATGCTTGGACAATCTTCCTAAATTCTAAGAGTGATGTTGCTGATGAAATCATCAAATTCATTAAGAAAATGGAAAATCTCAACAGCATAAGGGTCAAAGAACTCAGAAGTGATCATGGCACTGAGTTTAGAAACCACACTCTTGAAACCTTTTGCAGACGGTTCAATTTTGCAGACGTAGGACCCATTCCCATACCATATATATTTCCAATCACGTCTATATCCATTCTCTTACGTTTCATTTTTTTTCTAAATTCCTATCTTTCTAAACTCTTCAAATTCCTCTAATCTCTCATTCTCTTTAAAGATCTTTCATTCTATCTAAACTTTTAATATCATCTAATCATCCTCTCTTATATCATCTCAAATGGCTTCTTCCTCTGCTCAAACTCCTCATGAAACCATTGATTCTGGAAGTGTTCCTGCATATTTCACTTCAAAAATATTTGATCCTAAAGGGATTTCATCTTCTCCTCTTGTTTCCTTTCAAGCTTCGAAACTGACCGTTAAAGCTAACAACTATCTTGGGTCTCAAGGAGTACCCAAGAATGTAAAAGGATACTACTCTATGATGGATTTCATCATGGGGTGTGATGTCAGAAGGGCTCTGTACAGAGACCCTGGTGAGATGCCTCTTCATCTCTTAAGAGAATACTGGTGGACATGTACATATGATAAGGTGAATGATACAGTTACTGGCACGGTACTGAAGAGAAAGTAAAGCATTGACATCACTGTTAACTCACTGAGGAGGGCTCTTCGCCTTCCTCAACAATCTGAAGAGTGTCCATTCGTTGGTACGGTTCCAAACCAAGTGTGGAAGGATTGGCTGGCCTCCATTGGATATGGTACAAATGTGGAGCCAGTGCAAGCTGTGCACAGCAATCCTCAAAAGAAGTTTTTACCGGGGGTATGGAGGTTGCTGTTCACCCATGTCATACAATGTCTAGGTGGAAACAGTGGCTCATTCGATCAAGCCACTGCTGGCCAGATGCAGATCATTTATGCACTGGCACATGGACGTTTAATGGACTTTGCTGCAGTTATTTTTGAAGATTTTAAAGGCAAAGTCACCATCAAAAACAGGTCAAGTTCAGTGCCTTTCGCTCGATTCCTCTCACTTATCTTCAAAAGTGAGTTGGGAAATGAATACATCATCATTGGAGCAAATTACATCAACTCTCCAAGGATCGCCAACACTGTCTATAAGACTCCAGCATGCGATCCAGAATTATTTGAAGCAAAATATGCTGAGCTCACTCCTGCTATGCATCAGGTACTGCTTTCTGTCTATCCTGAGCAGTATGCTCCTAACCCTGCTGGAGCTGGTGTGCTGGTAATCCCCCCAGCAGCCTCCAAAGCTCCCAAGAAAACCAAAAGGAAATTACAAAAACTCTCTTCCATCTCACCTCCTGCTGCTGTC
Source organism: Erigeron canadensis (assembly GCF_010389155.1). Taxonomy (NCBI): domain Eukaryota; kingdom Viridiplantae; phylum Streptophyta; class Magnoliopsida; order Asterales; family Asteraceae; genus Erigeron; species Erigeron canadensis. Next base: position 1,962,131 of record NC_057766.1, on the reverse strand, counting down.
CCAACACAGCAGCAGCGAGTATCAAAGGGCCCAACCACTAAGGTTAAGAAGTCCTCATGGCCCAAGGACATTAGAAACCCAGCCAACCCATCAGCAGTCTCCCAACAGACTGCTGACGAGAATATGGGAAACAGTGATCAGCCACCTCAAACTTCTATAGGCGAGGTTGGTGTCGATATTGGGTCAACCCAGCCCACTAGAGTTGAGTCAACCACCCCTATAATTCCTCCCTCTTCTCAACCTTCTGAGTCGCTGACAGCAGCCAGATCACAGGTGTTGCTAGAGTCAGCAAATTCTACGGCCGATGATGAGTTGGTGCAACAACACACTGACTCTGAGGCACCCGGTTCCCCTAACCCATTAAATTTCTCTACTGAAGCAACTCTGGTTGAAGGTGAAGGTGGTGATGAGGTAGTTGAAGGAGAGAATGTTGTTGAAGGTGGTGTTGTTGCTGAACCACATGATGAAACTATCATTGATGAAAACCCTGAAGGACTGACTGACCATATGAATGAGGGTGAAGCGTGTGAAGTAGAGGGTGCTGGAGTTGATGAGCCGGATGATGAGATGGTTGATGTTGAGGGAAGTGAATTCGAACTAGAAGAATTCACCATTGATGAATTCCAGCTGGACTCCTCCACCCATGCTGATGAACAAATTGCCAGTGACCTAGAGGAGGATGATGACGAGGACACTGCTGCTGATACAAATGATAATGCAGTTGTCTCTCCTGAAATGGCTGCTGCTGATGACAATGCAACAGCCTCTATGGAAGTTCAAACAGATGCAGTTGAGACAAGAGCAGAGGTTTTGATTGATGCACCTGCTGGTGGAGCCTCACCAGCAGTGAGGGCACTTAATGATCTAACTGCACTAAGGATGCCTTCCTTCAGCATGCCTTCTTCCTTTCCCAGCATGTTTGAAAGTCAACCTGCCAGCAAATCTACCAATATTCCACTGACTGCCAAAGATCTGGGCCTTGCCTATAATACTCACTCTTCTGAAAGGCTTGCCAGAATTGAAGAAACTTTAAATGACATATCCAAGGCTGCTCATCTAGCTATTGAAATAAAAGATCATGAAGATGACGCCTTGGTACGAACTCTAAAAAGCTGGTATGTCAGGCAGCAGGAAAACAGTGCCAGCATCGAGAGCATCAAAGAAAAATCCATTTCCCTAGCTGCTGATCAAGAAAAATTGCGCACATCTCTCTCCTCTATCAAAAAGGATCAGCAAATTATTTTGGGGACAAGTCGATCGCTGTGCAAATCTGTTACTGCCACCAAAGTCATGGCTTTGAAGGCATCCACCAGCAGCTCCTCTGCAGCTGCTGAAGTTAAAGAACTCGCTGCTCTAGTCTCTCCACTTATCTCCAAAGTGGAAGACAACACCAAGGCCATTCATGCCTTGGATACTCGTGTGGCCAGTCTTCCTCCTCCTCAAGCTTCATTCACTGAGGAAGATCGTAAGTGCCAGCAAAAGTTGGAAACAGAGGTTGCTGAAATCAAGAACCTGCTGACCCAACTTCTAAACAAGAAAGATGCTCCCGCAGCAGTAGTGGAGGTAGTTATCAATGACACTACCTCCAAGGGGGAGAAACTTGATGCTGCTCTCTATGATCTTGTCTCTGAAGCAGTTAAGAAGGATGCAAATGATTTTATTGAAGAAGCTGCTGACAAGATCATAGATGAAGATGACAACGCTTGTACAGCCACCGAAACTACCAATGATGAAAGGGCAATAGTGGTTGTACAAGACATGGAAAGTGATGTTCCCCCTGCTGGTGCTGAGGGGGAGACAAATACTGAGGGGGAGCGACAGTTGATGGTAATCGATGCTCCCCAAGAAGATACAGCTGCTGAAGAAGTGCTCAGCCCTCATATTATTGCAGCAGGTCAGGAAGCTATCAGGCAACAACTGTTAGAAAGAATGGGGGCTGAGGCTACAAGGGTTCCAGCCAGTAGAAGGCCTGAATATTATCTGAATGCTGACAATCTTTCCATCATCTCCCCAGCAGGCAATCAATTCCAAGTGATTGACATTCTAGCTCTAACTGCTGAGGGAAAAACTCAACAAGAGGCACTGGAGGAGCTTGACAGAAGGAAGATGAACAAAGAGAATGAAAAGAAAAACTTAGAGCTCATTGCCAGTATGGCCCTTGCTGAAAAAAATGAGATGGATGGTGAGCAGAGAATGTTACTACTTACTGGTGGGCCTGAAGCGCTGTACAGACAAAAACAAGCAGATGTTGAGCAGATGGTTAAGGAAAAGAAGGAAAGGTTTGAAAGGGAGAAAGCCAGATGGTTGGGAATTATGGAGGAAAGAAAAAGGCCTGAAAAGATTATTGCTGTGGAGGTGAGAAAAGCTGCCATGGGTACACAAACTAATTTAAAATTCAGGAGGGAAGGTCTTCCCACTCCAGTAAAACTTGTGAACGTGAAGCTGAAGAATCTTGGGGTGTCTGAATGGTTTGAAGTCTATATGTTGATCAAAGATAAGAAGGCTGCTAGCTATGATCACCTTCAAAACATGCTCAAGAAATTTTTCGAAAGGATTCTGGAGTATGAAACTAAGTTCAAGGAAGATCTTCCCCTTCTAAGAACTATATTTGGCACTCCAGCAGCTGTTACTCAGACAGCAGGCAGAAGGGTTCCAAAAAGAAAGCATTCCAGCAGACCTCTGCCTGCTGACCTCCCTCCAATTCCCACTGACGCTGGTTTGAACCTAAGGCTTCCTCCCAGGGCTTATTTTGAAGAAGGAAGGGTACTGGAACAACCTGCTGGCATCTTCTTCAACAATTTCGCAAATGATCAATTATTCTTTCGCCTTGAAGAGATGGAGAGGGCTTCTACTGGATTTCTGGTTGGGCTAAGGAAAAGATTTGCAAAAATGGATTGTGCCAGACCAGTAGTCAGCAGGATTGAAGAAGAACTGATGAAGCCCCACAGGTTGAATGATCCAGTACTGAGGATAGCAAAGCAAGAAGAAGCTTTTGAGATTGAAGCTGCTATGGCGTCCTCCAGCACTTTTAATATGTAAAATGTAAATGATGTAACTTGTCTAGTTTATGAAATAGAGAACCTTCTTCTTCCAATTATTTCTATGTTTTTCTCAAGAAATTTTCATCCAGCAAGTCTCCTCAGCTAATAGGGGGAGATTGTTAAGTCTGGGATTCGCTGACGAAGACTTGCTGGCTGACACACGTCGTCAGCAAGTCTCTAACAATTCACCAGCAACTAAAGAGACGTCTTCAGCAAGATGCATACCGACCTAAGTTTGTCTTGGCGGGAAATATTCAAACTACATAAAGACAAAAAGGTCACATGGTGGTTAACTAACTGTAATTTGCCCTGAATGGTAATGTACATGTTGGGACCAAAGCAAGGGTTCTCTCTCTCTCTCTCTTACCCGATTTGGTATAGAAGACAATAGGCACATGATTCAAGTACCATGAGCCAACCGGAAGTCGACAACCACCATCAAGTCACAATCAAAGCAGGCTGTGTTGACTCATGTCTTCCTCTATATAAAGCAACACAGCCACATTGTGCTAAGAGCGTCTTGCCGTCTAAAAGGCGTGTATCACTTGTAATTGCTTAAGTTTTCCTTTTCTGTGTAGACTTAGCAATTATCTTTATTCTTTTGTATTCTTGTAAGTCAAGTGTAAGATCAAACATGTATTCATCGTTTAATCAATGATATATATGATTATCCTTGCATTGATGTATTGCAATTGAACTTTACATTGTTCTTGTTGCTTACTTGCTTGCTTATTTTCTTTCTTGTATTCTAAATTAAACATAAGTTGTGCGTTCGTGGACCATCATGGCCTATATGTAACAACCCTATGATAATTTTACCACCCAAGCATAAGGTTTCAATTGGAAGACCAAAGAAGAAAAGAAGAAGAAGTCAAACTGAGCTACAATTGGTGAAGGAAGGCAAGTTAACAAGAGCTGTAGGTAACAAGAAATGTGGAAACTGTAATCAAGATGGACATAACAAAAGGACATGCCCAAAGGTCCCAACACAACAAGCTTCTGGGTCAAAGTCAAAGGCAGCAACTAAACAAGCTTCTAAGTCCAAGTCAAAGGCAGCAAGGGTTGGGAACAAGAAAACTGGCACTAACACTTCTGCCAAGTGATTTCCTTGTGTTTTGTTATCTATTTACTTGTTTTTATCTAAGACTATTTGGTTATTTTCTTGTGTTTTGTTTAGCAAAATATGTATTTGTTTAAGACTTATGTTGGTTATCTTTTAACCAGTTGTATTTGTTTAAGACAATATGTAGTACTTTAAGACATGTTGGTGTTCAACCACCTAGTTTAAAGGATGTATGAGTGCTGTGGAATATAGCACAATTTTCTCTACTTTGAACTTGTCAAATCTATATTCTAGTTTTTTGGTCTAATGACTTTGTTTTGTATATTCTCATTAACTGGAAATGTCTCTTGAATATGCATTTCTCATTTACTTTGAATGTGTTTTTGGTCTACTAAATATGCATTTCATACCAAAACAAAAAACACAAAGGAGAGGCAGAAAACAAAGCATACCATTTCCATTTCGATTACATTAGTACAAAAATCAGTCAAAAACATGGAAACTTATGATACAAAGAAATACCAAAACAAGAAAAAAATCCAACTGATTACTAGCATCTTCTTGTATTTCCTTGCTTGAACTTCATTTTCTCTTGAAGATTCCTCAAACTTGTTCATCGATCTCAACAAACCCGGAATGATTTCCACAGCTCTTCTACACATTGGTGGATCAAACCAAGTGATAAAACCACAACTTGACCCCTATTTCGATTACCAAAATGTTTTTAAAAAAATTAGGTCAAATTAAAGTAAAAATATTATAATACAAATCAAACATGTTACCTTCCTAGCACAACAAAAGGATCTTCTTCCTGGGTTATTCAAGGTCCACGAAGTACGAATTAGAGAAGGGGAACCACACCTACAATTCACCATTGTTGGTGATTTTGATTTGATAATATTAGGTTTTATGAAATTGGAAAAAGAAAAAATGAGTAAGGTAAATTGGGGGTTATAATCGGTGGGTGAAAAGGTTTTAAAAGGGTGGATGGGTTGGGGTGGTTTATTACAGAAGTGCCCATCACGTGGGTCGCACATGCCTGAACTGACGGATTAATTAAACGTCCGTTGCAATTTGGACCATCGATTCTATAAAAAACCTATTTTTGGACTGCCATGTAATGATAATTGATTTTGGACCACCGGTGCAAAATGTGTGATAACACAGGGACCAAAAATGCAATTTACTCTTTTTTTAATTAACGTAATCTTAATAATAATTATTATTATTAAAATTTTTCCCCACCAGCACAATGTTTCCCCCCTTTCCCCCTTCCTTGCAATCATCGACACAGAGAAATTGTTGAACAAACAATGATTCCCCTTCCTTGCGATCATCGACACAGAGAAATTGTTGAACTAACAATGATTATATATCGTGAATCAATTATATATCGTGAAACAATGATCTATGCATGTATCAATTATATCGTGAAATCCTCTTCATCAACACCATCATCGGTTGGTTCAGCCCATGGATACAGGTGGTTTTCTAGGGTTTCTTCATCCGCGATGCATCATCACCATCATGTGGTTTCTAGGGTTCCTTCATCCGCGATGCATCATCACTATCAGGTGGGTTTTATCATATAATGATATTGAGCTTTAAATTAAATAAATATTGATTTTAGATTAATTTATTTATAAACATGTGTTAATGTACTAAATATGAAATTATAATGAATTTTAGGTTTCATTGTTGAATATGATGGATGAATTGATAGTGATTTTGGTGGCTTTTTAAAAAAAAAAAAAAAATTTTTTACATAGTTAATAGTTACTTTTAGGAGGACAAATGAGGTGTGACAAAATAATTATGAAGGTTCACACTAAAAAGTGTGAACTTTTAATTTTACACACTTTTTAGTGTGAAGAAATTACTACACACTTTTAGTTCTATATATTTTTACACACATAAAAGCGTGGCAAAATTTTAATTTGTTCACACTAATTAAAAAGTGTGAACAAATGAAATTTTTTTTGTAGTGTGTGTAGGGTTTGAGGTTAGGGATGGCAGCAAGGATTTTTGACTGATGAATAGAGGGATTAAAAAAGCTATGAAAAAATATAGTGTGTCTAAAATATGACCAGAAGTTTAGAACACAAGATTGAGACATGGGAAAGTGGAGTTGGTGAGTAGGTACATTCTATAAACTATGAAATTTTTTAATGCATATATACAACTTATATTCTATATGCAGCTACCTTGAATTCAAGTTTTTGATCTGAATATCCAATAGCACGTCACTATTGGCTAAAGCAAGGCCAACTTTCTGTTAGTTTTTTTTATTATACGCAGCTACATTACTTAAGATTTTAAGGCCCTATTAACGTTATATGAATATTACTCCGTATTATGATATTAACATGTAGCTCTTTCTTTTGTTAATTTTTATTTCTTTAATGATGAATTGTATACTCTAGACCGATTCTACAAATAAGAAAACTAACAGAAAGGAAATAAATGTGTTGTATTTTATTAACGCCGCTGTAACGCGCGGGGTTCCCTCTATCATAAGATAATGTTGATACATTCCTTTTTATTTACACATCTCACTAGGTGGAGGGATTTAATGGGTGGTGATGAAAATGAGTCCACTTCAGAAGAAAAATCATCTAATATAATGAAACATAAGTTATTCGTGTCTAAGAAATATATATATAGAATCATTACCAGGATCAAAAATGAAAAATTTGCGGGGGAGGAGACAACGGTAATCTTTGTGATATTACAACTTTTTAAAATATTTGCTTTATTTTGGATCTCTATGGCTTGATGCAACCAATCAGATGTTTAAAAGAAGCAGAAGTATTATAGCCTATATCATAGATAGATGTTTTTGCCTTTCGGGTTACTTATTGTACCAGGAACAATTTTTTGGCTACGATATTTTTTAAATACCTATAAAAATATACTTGAATGAACCAAGAAGCACTTTAAAGTTATGTTCCCAAAATCAGATTGTGTGTTTTGCTTATGACCTTTATATGATAGAGAACATAAATTGGCCGGTTCGTTCTTTTAAACAAAAGACTAACACTGCATTTTCATTGAGTAGGCGAGTATCACTCAATTCAACCTGTTTTGGCACATGCTAAATCTGACTAGTCTCAACCAAAACTCAACTGACCCGTTACCCAATTCGTGTATAATGTAACCCGATGTACTTTTTATGGATTTTCTTATGCTTGATGAAATATATGTTTTGTAGCTTCGATAGAGAGTGGAGTATGGGTTGAAAAGGCTAAGGTTGGAAACATCAATCAGGATGGTATCATGGATATTGTTGAATTTAGTAGCCAGTCCAACGTTGATAAGCACTTCCTCAAAGCTAGCACTGTATATACATTCGTCGAGTTAATCATAATAACAACGATCTATAGTTCTAATTTGATTGCCTTACTTGAAAGCTAACAATTTTATTTGAAGGCGAAGGAGCTTATTCTTCACTAATGAAACTTCAGAGATTTTGGTGAAGTGTTAGGGTAATGAACCTGTTGTTTAGCATGTCCAACTACAAGCAGTTAAACTTCAGCTGATGAATATATAATTATATATTTGTGCTTTGTAATCCATTAATACCAAGTGTTATCATTATTTGAAATACCTTCACACAGGAGACTCTTTGTAATGTACTTTTAAAAGGTGCCGCTGCAACGCGCGGGTACCCATCTAGTATATATATATATATAGCACCATACCTGAGTTTTGTTTATGAAAATATGTGTTTAAAGACTGGTTGGAGGCGGTGTGAATGGAGAGGAAAGAGGGGGTTAATTGGTTAATTTATAGACAAAAGGTATTGAAGAAATACAATTAATACTCGTATTGCTTTGGAAAGAGAGAAAAAAACAAATTGAAGTATATGGTTCTCTTCATTTCCATTCAATATAATATTTTATATGTTTTTTATTTTCAGTTATTTTATCTTTTATATACTTATACAAATATCTAATAACATTGATATATATCCTAATATCCTATTATAGAATACTTTAAACACAAACATAAAAGTTGTATATACCTTCTAGTTCCATCAAATATGTTGCCCTGATAATATAACTAAACTAAATAGGAGCTTTGTTTAATTTTAATCTAATTAGAAAGTGTGAAACTATAATAAAAAATAACTAAACCAAAAAGTTAGTAATATATGAAAATTATAATAAAAAACTTCGGCATTTGACATGTTTTATTTTTAGTACGTATTTCGTTAAGTTAAACTATTTTGTAATAATCTATTCATATAATTGTAAATTTAAATTTTTTTGGATAAGACGTAAAAGACTTTGGAAATTGGAATATCCATTTAGTAGTTAAACATATTAACTCCAGTTAAAAAAAGTTAAACATATTAATTTATTATTTGTATATTAATTAATTTTTTTCTGAAAATTTATTATATTAGATAAGTATATGAAATTGGGATGTTGTAAAAAAGAAAAAAAATCGGGTTCCCTATCCAAAGTAAGATATTAATTGTTGGTCTATAAGACTATGAGTGTTCAATATACAACACGACACTTTTATATTTTTTAATTTTCCAAGAAACCCACTAACCAACCCCCTCTTTCCTCTCCATTTATACCGACTGCAACCGAAAACAATAATGAAGTCCGGTAACCACAAGGTCCACAACACCGTTCTTAATGGAGAAGAGATGAAAATCTGCCACGCAAGTGAAGAACAGCGTGAAGATGTCGGGCTTGAGTTGGGTGTAAAAGTGAAGACCGGTGTCTCATACACCGGTTTTGTCATGAAAGTGCCACATAATGTAAGACCGGTGTCTTAGACACCGGCTTTGGTCCAGAAAAATTAAGACCGGTGTCTTAGATACCAGTTTTCGTACTTTTGCAAATTTTGAAACCAAACTTCGTATTTACACCGGTTGGGTCAACAACCAATTTCTAGTATTCTCTTTTCAAAAAATAAATAAATAAAATAAAACAACAGTACGACTAAAATTGTTTTGTGTATTTCGATTGTAAGCTTTATGCGGTCAACTATCTATATCTATCTATATACTATTATAAAACAAACTACCTTCCCATTTTTTCAACTTTCTATCTTTAATATACTAAAAGTACCTTAATTTTTAACACATTCTTAACTCACACACTAAATATACCTACTATATCCTTAAAATATTTTACAACCATATATATCCAAACTATCTATCTTTCTTATTCATTAATAAAAATATTTCCACCTAATATAATTATAATACTCTTAATAAAATTATTTACAAAAGATATATCCCTTAACCATAAAATAACTACATTACCATTTACATCTATTACTTTTAGATTAATAACCACATTGTTGCCACCAATGACAGCATTACCACCGTCGCATTGCATGAAAACGTATCTCGTTTAACATATTGTATTCCTAACTAATTGTTTACAAGATATAATTTACTTCTAATTTAAATTATTTGTTTCAAAAGATTGTTAAACGTGTTACTGTTACTTGTAAACATAAAAATTAATTTAACAGTAAATTACCCCAACAACGGTTTTGTGGTGTAGTTGGTTAGCTAATAATTGCTATGCTTGAAAGACATGGAACACAAAGACACTCATTTTCACAAACCACCTGATTTTCATACATATAGCTGAATTCAGCTTCAGGCCTGAGGTTTCGCACCCGTTACAACATCCAGCACCTGTCCAAAAACCTGCAGTATTTCTACCCCCAAATTCACATTGTTACTATAAACAAATTGCATTACAGTCCATGGATGTATCAGGATGCACTGAAACTTCATTCCAAGTTAAGTACACATGATCAAACTCTCATAAATTCCAAACTGCTCTGTTTTTCCTCCTGATTTCACCAACTCTTCCTACCATGAAACACAGACCATAAAAAACCGTAGACCCAAGGTGATGGTAGTGGTGGTGGTGAAGTCGTTTGGGCTCAAGCCATGAAACACTGAGACCATGCCCAATGTCATTTGTCAAAAGCACACTTCTCCTATTAGTATATCATACAAGTTATTTTTACTATAAGGTTTACCGGAGATATGATCATTTTTTAGAAATTGGCCTTCCATCAATTGGACAAATATGTAAAAGATTATGGACTTTAAAATGCATACCGAAGAAGGATCTCGAATATGCAGGTGTCTTGGCTACTTTTCTAGAACTGCCAACCCTATAAGCGATTAGAAGTTTAAATTTAGAGAATGATTCAAAGTATTCAAATATATAGTAAGAATGTAAGTAACTGATTGAAAAATATCACATATATACCTCTTGTTGTTTGGTCTTTATAAAGGAGGTTGGGTCTTCGGTTGCATAACACAATCCAAATGTTGTGTCTATCACCTTTAGCTTTGGAGTAGTCGATTGTCCACGTGTGAAAACCGTTATTTGTGGACAATCTTTTATTTCCAAAGTATCTAACGATGGCCATTTAAAAGCCTCCAATCCCAAATAAAATCCCTTGAGATTTTCAAGCGATAAAAGTGTTACGGATTTTAGAAAAGGGAACACGACAACCTTCTTCGCTCTAGTATCAAAATCTTCTTCCACTTGCTTGGCAATTACCTCCATATTTTCGCATTGACTTATGTGTAGCTCTTGGAGCTGCAATAGACTGCCAATCATGCAACTAGTGAAAACATTTCCAAGAAGTGGACAATTATCAATGAACACTTTTGTAAGCTTTGGAAAGTTCAAAACTATCCTCTGATTGCTCTTCCATATATGTTTCACACTTTTAAGCCATTCCAAAGTCACTTCTTTTAGCTTTGGAAATACCACAACAGATTGTGCTTCATTCATATAATCATTCGTCTCTTCTCCTACTTCAAATACCTCCTCTACAATTCGGTCATATTGATACTCGGGGGCAGTGATGTTGAGCTTTTCAAGATTTTGAAGTTTATGCAACTCGTTCTGTGGGAAAAATATGCGGCTCTTTGACGATTCGCTATACGACTTTGTATCTACTTCAACTAAGTTCGAAAATGACCATGGGTATTGAAGTAGCTTTATCATATCCGGAGTAGAGCACATACTTGAATTATGGAATTTAGCCTGTTTAGAAAAAACAAACATAGCTAAATTACTAACAAAGGGTCCACTCATAAGTATCGGTACATATCGAAGGATGGCATCTTCGGTGCATTTCAAAACTTTACCATGGTGATTTTTGCTTTTTTTTTCAAGGTCTACATTATTGTGTAATAGGGGGCGACTGTTTGTGCAAGCAAACAAGCGTTTATTGTATTTACTTTCATGACTACATATTATTACTTAGTAATACAAGTAAAGTAGGAACATACCTCGTTTGATGCATTGGTGAACTCAAAATTGAAGCCACATTCAAGACTATGTCTTCCTAATCGAGTATGCATGGAGTTGAGCTTTGGAGTCGTTGAGTGACCTGATGTAAAGACCATCATTTGTGGGCAACCAGAAATCTTAACCTTATCCAACTGTGGCCATTGAAACTCATTCATCCCCATAAAGAAACCTTCAACATTTGGTAAATCAGTTAATGTGAGCGACTTTAGTTGGGGAAAGATGACAACTTTAGATGTTGTGTGCTTTCCATCTTTCTTCACAATTACTTGCATTGCCTTGCAGTCTTCAATCGTCAACTCTTCTAGTTGCTTGAGGCTCTCAAGTGTGGAGCTTGTGAATACATGTCCCAAAAGGTTACACCGACTAATTTTCAACTCTTGAAGCTTTTGTAATTTTCCAACAACATTGAATGGAATCACGATTGGTAGTGCATTACATTCACTTATGTTTATCTTACGGGGATATTGGCACAAGGACCAGGAAACAACATCCACCTCAGAACTCTACAATACATGATATTTATGAAGTTGATTGAATTATGAATATTAGGAGTTTTCATAGGCATACATTAGTTTAAGTCTTCATTATAAAAAGTAAAAGGTAGAAAAGAACTTTCTTTCTGAGTTCCAATTCAAAAAAGATCAGCTTATGAAATGTCATACGATAATGAGACAATTTTTCAAGTAATAGAGAGCCGGATTTATAGATAAAAAATAATTAAATAGTAGCTGATTACGTATAAGAAATGTTTAAGAGGAAAACATACCTTGACATTCTCATGAATGGAGAAATTGGAGATAAACTTTAGCTTTGATAAACGATAAAGAGATAGACTGTCTAAATGTGGGAAGAAAGTAGGGTTTGTGTGGGAAGATGTCGAAGCTGCTGCCATTGTTTGAATATCATCATCATCATCATCGGCATTTGACACAACTTCCTCAATACCATCACAATCTGATATGTCAATTGTATTCAAGTTGAAAAGAAGTTTGGCCATAAGAGGTGAAAACAAGTACTTTATCTTTCCACATCTTTTTAGGAATATGGTTGTAAGGTTCTGGAATGGGGATTCTCCTTGTTTTTGAGAATATAAAAATTGATTCCAGGAGGTACACTTCCACACACAATTCATCTTCTCCAAATTAACTAGTTTTAAATCCTTGAGGTAGGAAAGTATTGGTGGTTGTTGGTTATCCCATATTGTCAAATCTCTACTAGTTGCATTTTCTATGTCAAACACCACCTCAACTTTTATAAGATTTTTTAAATAAAGGGATTGAAGGTGATGAAATGTAGGTAAGAGATGAAATGGATATGCCACGTATGGAATATTGTCAACAACTTCTATTATCTCCCTCTTAGATGTATCATCGATCTGCATATATCGCGAACAAATCTGATTAGCATTCCGTTGAGTAAAGGAATTGCAATAACTATTTATACAAGCAAATCCATTCCATTCGTATGCCATTTTTTTATAGCTAGAGGTTACCCGTGCTATAAACGTGTTTATGATTGTATATGTGTCCAGAATATGTGATCGTTCACTTTCATGAAAATTATATAAATCATACAAAATGCATATTTTGAAAAGTATGTTACGTACACTACATGACTTTTTATATTTAGTAACTAGATTAAACCCGTATATGGTACGGGAAACTGAGAACGTAAATAAAGGATAATGATAATTATTGCCTGCCCCACCCGGTAAAAGCTCCACGAAAGCCAGGATAAAATCCGGGCGGGCAATCACAGGCCGAGAGTATCGAACCTGTGATCTCTTGCACAAAAGTCCGAGTGTTCAACCACTGAAATAATAATAAGATACTAATGATAACTTTTATTATTATCCACTACTATTTTTTGTATATCTTTAGGATTTCGAATAAAGTAATATTTTTATTATTAAAATAATAATAATAATATATAAATACATAGTGTTTTATTCATTTATAAATATGTACTTATCTTTTTAACTACAAATAAACATCTCTATTTTATTTTATATACTTGTACATGTAAATCTGATCTTTATATTTAAAGAAATTTTGGATATACAAATCATACATATTAGATAAGCCTTGTGATATATTTTTTATTTTATATAAAGTTATAAATCTATCTATAAATCTAAGTACACATATATTATATTTATATTTAAATACCAACTAATAATTCATGTAAATATATATATAATCAATTTATCTAGAATCTGACAAGTAAGAAAAAATCTTACATGTAAAATAGATAAAAGTGCCACATAAGCTTTTTCATATCCTCTCCACATAATACGCGAGATTTCTACATTATATTTACATTAAAAAACTTTTAATATATCGATTAATATATATTTAAATATTTACAAACTTTTGAACAACAATAATAATATCATGTTCTTTGGCATTGAAAAATGTTAACAAATAATGTTGTCAGCGATAAAAACTAAAAAATATGCATGGAGCATGTATATTCCATGCATATACGTGCTCCATTATATTAGTTAATATTTATATTAACCCATTCTAAGTGAAAATTTTGTCGAATATTCGTATCATTTACACCACATTAGAAATACAAATATATTAAGGGAAAAGAGAATATAAGGTTGTCCGACACCTAATTAGCTTAGGTGTGAAACCTCTTACATACTACAGTAATATTTTATTATTTCTCGTTTAATGAATAAATGCATGGGCCCCCATGATTTTTATAGATTAAAAAAAATAATATGTGAGTGTTCCATACCTAAGCTTAGATACCCGACAGCCTTATATTCCTATCTCCCATATATTAAACTTTGTGTACATGAAAAATATAATATACTATATAAATGATTTATTTATTTATAAGTTATATACATTAGACTACGAGAAACTATTAGTGTACTAAAATAAATAAATATAAAAGACTTTATAAGACACAAATATAAGTATAAGGATCAAAAGTTTCTTTAGTCAATAATGATGTCATCAAAATAATCTAATGATGGAGAATAAGAGATGAAATTCAATCAATGTTCCTTACTTTTTTAATTTAGAATTAAGGGTTTTGTTTTAATATATATTAAAGATAGTAAATATTTAGTAGTAATTAGTAATCTAAATATGGTTAGTGATGTAAGCAAAACAATCCAAAGTTTACAACTTAAAATTGTATTCTATATAAGGATTAAGGTTTTTTTAAAAACCGTATACTTTAGCTTTTTGTATACTTATTGGTAGATTGGTAGATGAAGTTTAAAACTCACTTTGAGAAAATACTAATGATGCAACTTCAATCATTTAGAGTGCGCGGCTCATATGGGAATTAATTAATTGGATATATTTCACCCTTATTTAACCCCTATTTATCTATCTATTAGTGTGAAATTTATTATATTAGTTTTATAACTTATTTGATAATGTTCAAATAAAAAAAACTTATTTCATAAGCTTGGCAAACACATTATTTACATACCTCCTCTTGGTTCCTTCCTACAGATTCATCGTTTTCTTTTATACTTTCATTGCCATTTATGTAAATCTTCTTCAGTGCTCCCATATCAAACCTAGCGGTGGTAGGTGTAAATATATTCCTAAAGCTTGGACACAGCTTTATTTCTATCTCTTCAACAGCTTGAAAGCAGCCACAAATTATGACATCATCATCATCATTATCAGGGTGGTTAATATGTACGGCAGCTCCTCCTCTTTTCAACCTCCACACCTCTGTAAGCCTCTCTGAGTTATATACATAAATGGATCTCAATTTACTAATACCGCCGCCTTTTTCACCAACATCAATGTCGAATAACGCTTGAATGGAACCACAACCATAAACTTCGATTCTTTCCAGATGAGGCAACAATGGCATCGGATTCCTCGGAAACACATTCACAAGATTATCACATGACCACACTTCAATATATCGCAATGAGGGATCATCAACTACTTCCGGCCATATATTCTTCAATGCCTCCATATTATTAATAATCAATATCTCCAACCTAGGAGGGATCATAGCCTGCAAGGTAATAAAAAATTATACTCAAATAGATTACAAATATTCTTTTTTTTTTTTTTAATAAAGAAATACTCATCTTCAAATACCTGTTTATTGAAGAAAGGTTTAATAATAGTAGAACTGCCACTGGACATAATCGATGATTTATACTCTCCAGCCGGATAAATGCTTGTGAAGTTTGGAAGGCCCCGAAGATGCAAATCCAGTAGTTGCGGTAGATGGATTACAATATTGTTAGTGTTGGACGCCAAACCTTCCAACTTTGGTAGATAATTCAAATTTAGAAACGTTAGCCCCTGAAACCTAATTTCTTCTATACCATTTTCTTCGCTGTATACTAGTGCTTCCATAACAGGGCATTCTGAAATTGTGAGACGCTCAAGCTTCACCAGGCCCCTTGCTACTGGGACTGTAAACAGGTATCTCAAGTCGGTACACTTGTAAACAACAAGGACTCTTAAATTATAAAACAAGCTATGTTGAGGTACGGATTTTGGTAGAACTTCTTCAAGGTTATTCATGCCACTGCCAGCTTCCAAGTGAAGCACTTCTGTTTTCGAAAACAACTCTATCATTCCAGATTCCAACACTTCATCTTTGTTAGCGACTTTGAACATCAGCGTGTTTTCGGATGAGTGCATGTCTTCGTCAAGATAATGTCTTTCTAAATAACGTCCTATGGATATCTTGAATCTTTGGAGTCTATTATACGACATATTCTTTGAGTGAGGATTGTTCTCAATGAATTCAACTTCCAATGCAGATAGATTCTTGGAACGTTCTCCCAATTCCTTATAGTTTGTATCTGTGAATTTGATGCCCTTTTCGTTAGCAACCCTCATATATAGCTCTTCAAGCTTGACCAAGTTTTTCAAGACGCCTTCATCCATTCGTAGATCAATACAACCTGTCAAATCCAGTAGCTTTAGCTTCACTAGATTCCCGATTGCAGATGGTAAATATCGGATGCCAGAACGAGCAAAGCTGAGCACTTCAAGGTTCAAAAGATGATCACCAATAGGAGAGAAATCAAACATCAATGAGCATTTATGGAGACACAATGTTCGAAGGGTGGTAGAGCATTGAAGCGATGTGGGAAGCAATGGATATTGCAACTTCTCACACGCCATAACTTGAAGATTTTCCATTTTCTCATAAAAAGTTTCAGCAAACTTAAGCGATTTATCGCCATTCATAAGTCTCATTAGGGATACGTTTGGGTAATTAAAGTCTCCCGGGAACTCAGACATGCCCGTACATGTCAAAGAAATTCTTCTGCAAGACTCGCTCGTTTCAGCTCTACTCCATTCAGAAACATCATCACCATGCTTAATGATCCATGGATGATCGCATTCAGAAACTTTAGCAACCACAAAAGCAAGCACAAGATCGTGCATTTTGACACACTCGGAGTGATCACTATCCATCAATAAACTTGCATTTTTTAGGACGCCGACACATGTTTTTGTCCGGTCTCTAGCGGCCCCCAGAGTAGTAACTTTATTGAACAACTTAAGCCCCCATGAGAATCTTGTCAGTTCCTCGATTGGAATATTGAAGTCATCTGGAAACAACCCACAAAGCAAAAAAACTGCTTTAGCATCTTCATCAGCTAAAAAGTTATAACTTATCTCAACAATTTTTTGCACATTCTTATCGAGTTCATTTTTCTTCAAACGGTGAAGTGTATTCCTCCATATCGGCTTTTCTTTAGATCTAAGGTTTGTTGCAATGAGTTTGATAGCTAAGGGTAAGAAACCACATCTTTTCACGATTTTAACTCCCATTTCTTTGAGGTCCGGGTCAGATACTTTTGAAGTATGAAAAAAGAAACTATTCGCTTCTAACTCCTCCAACACATCTACTCTAACAACTCGAAGATCTAAATCATCTTCTGCAACAATTTGTGTACAAACGTTTTCATTTCGTGATGTTAGCAACAACTTGGAGCCGTTTGGCAAAGGACATAGTCCAATGTCTTTAAGCTCAACTTTCTCCCAAACATCATCCAATATTACTAAAACCTTCTCTTTTCTTTCTTGTGAAATCTTCCCAAACGTTACGCGAAGACGATCTGCCCTTGTTGTTGTACTTGTTTCGGTTAAAGGAATTTGTAAGTATTCTGCCACGGTTTGCTGAATAGAAAATGTGTTCATCTTTTCCCCAATAACCACCTTCACAATCCAATGAAACGTTTTCTTGTCTTCCACAGCCTTTTTCAGTTGTTCCATCATTGTGGTCTTCCCAACGCCACCCATTCCGCATAAGGCTATCACCTGGGCCTTTTGATCTTGTTGAATCAAACCGAGCGCCTCCTCGAAAATCTTCTCTCTTGATTTGAAGTCATTCTGGGCATCACCATCAGAAGTGGATGCCAATTTAGAACTCACTTTTCCAAGAGGCTTTTGAGCATCACGCCAGTTCGTCTCATTATTTTCTTTAATAAGAGCTTCAATCTTCTGGGTAGTCTTAAATGCCTTCCTTCCTGCTCTGTACCTTGTTTTCAAGTTAAAACATCCATTGACGTTACTTGAACTTATTTCAGCATCTTCCTTAATATTTTCGACCTCTTTCAGCCAACCTGGTACACGAGCAGGTATCTCCATATTGTTTCTGTAGTTAGTTTCCATGTGCTTTTTGACATCATCGCTTGCACCATCCAGTTGTTTCATCTTAGTAGTCATGTTGCTAACATGTTTTATGGAAGAAAACAGATAGCCCAGGTGTTTCGTGACAGGCACCAACAAAGATTGTACAACAGGACCCAGGATTGCTGATAAATCCATTTCAGTGAGACCTATAACATCACATTGATCCGACTAGCAATTCAGAATGGTATATCACTATATGATCGACTATATCATAGAGATAATCCCTTAAAGATGAAGATGTAGATATATCTCTATAACTTTTACTTGATTATATATACTATAAAACATTTGGTCCTAATTAATATCTTAACTTAGTTGGGGTCAAGTTACTTGTATAGATCTCCTCACTAGTTACTATCGATCATAATAAAATTCAAAAAAACAATATAAGTACCTGGGAAGTGATTATGCTATGAATCTGTAGCTTGCTTGCTGTTTGTTTATGCAAGTATAATTATTATCAATGAGAAATGTATGTGAACAAAATGAGTGATTTATTTTATCAAAAGGAAGACGAGGAAGACCATTGATAACAATTGACTACCTACCTCAATCAGTGGGGTGGACTGGACGGCCGAATAAACTATATGTCTAGAATTGACATATTTGTCATTATTCCTCTGTTTTGCACCAAATTTCATATAGTATTCTTCCTTTTCTTTTAAAAAATTAGCAAGTGTTATATTCTTAATTGTGATCATTATGGTGAATACTAGAAGGACTAGCTCATAAGTTAACTGATGAATAAATTAACTATATGTATATAATGTAGTATCATATAATTTAAAAGATCTTATGAGAAGAAAGAAAAACAAGCAAACAGAGGAAGTGAGTCAAAGAAGATGAGAGAAAAGGGAAAAAGAAGCAGGTTTCGAGCCAAATCAAGACCATTGATAATACTCGTAATATCTAGGGTCGAGAAAAGGTGGCCATCTCGACCCATATTAATTTCCTAATATCCAGACACAGTTATTAAAATTTGATAAGATTATGAAACAGTTTTAGTGTCATGTTATATGCCTTAAAACCCACACGCAACATCTTAGAGATGACAATTAAAAGCTAAACATGCAAGAAAAAACACACAGAAACAACTTTTAAACGTCAAAGTAGTCACATAGTTGTACAGTTGAGTTCAACAAAGAAAAAATGGTTCAGCATATATCACACACAGATTACCACTACAAGTTTCAAAGTGTTCAAACACCGAACCAACATGATTTTTTAAGTCTTTTCAAACATCCAACCCTGCCTGGCCTATTTCAACCCGTACCAAAAGAATTGCATGTTTCTACATCAAAGGCTTGTGTTTTCAAACAAAACTAACAAGTTACAGCTCCATTAATTAGATTGTTACATAGCAAATATCAGAATAAATAGTTCAGGAGGTTAAAGTAAACTCGTTGGTTAAGTCGGGTTATGAACAGACTATATAAGTGTATGGCTAGCTAAATTACATTTCTGCTCTATCAATTTGGCAAAGAAAAAAAAAATAGAAATGAAATACATATATAGTCGCGGTATAAAAGAAGCAAATTATCTTATATACGAGTACCTCTCATAATGTCTTTCAATTTACATTTCCTAGGGGCAGAAGCACTCATACACATCATAAATTCAGGCAGACTTCCACAATTAGGTGGTAAAATGATGACATTCCATGAAAACATGTCTCGTTGAGGCATTTTACAAACAGTTGGTGATTTGTAGTGATTGTGATTCTGTTATTAAACAAGTATCCGAATATCATAGCTTCATCGCAACTTGTTGATTTGTAGTGATTCTGTTAGGCATTTGGGTTTATTTTAGCTCCTGGAGTTTTTACAGCCTTGAGTAGTTGAGTCGGTTTGTTTGGCCAAAATATTACAATTACACTTTTAACCCTCTCCATTTAATTCCTGTCACTTCTAATCCCATTCCATTACAAAGTTAGGCCCCGTTTGCTTGAAACCGAATGAACTTTATTAAAAACTAAAAGGATATCCGCGCGATCCAGCGGTGATGGTGGTAGCGATGAAGGTGTGCGACGATGGCAGTGAGGTGTGGCGGTGACGGTGATGGTGGCGTGATGGTGAATGTAAATCAATTGATGTAAAAGGAGTTAATATGGTTTTTTTAAGGTTGGATGAACTATGTTGTAATTTATTTCATTAAGGGTATTATAAATAAATATGTGAAAATATTAAATTAATGAATAAAGAAAAGGGGTAATATGGTCATTTCAAAATCTTAATTATTTAAAGCGGGGGGGGGGGGGGGGGGAGTAGTTTGCTTTATAAAGTTGTATAGATGTATAGATACGAGCATAGTACCCGCACGTTGCAGCGGAATTTTATAACTACCATTTTGGATGAATACATCGATTACAGAGTGTGTCAAAAATATTGATTATGAGATTCTGTCAATTGTTTGAAAACTATATAGAAAGATCAATGTTAATTAAATTAGAATCAATTACATATATATTGATAACAAAAATAGTGAACTAATATAATAAAGCAAAAAACATAACAATATAATATTTATACATATATAATGTTGTAGTGTGTAGAAAAGCATTTTGAGAATCATAAATATGCTAAAAGGGGCATTTTGAGAACAAAAATATGCTTAATATCTTAATTCAATACTCTTTATAAGGGGTTAAAGGAGTATTTAACCCATTATGTTAATAAAGATTATTTGTTTTTAATTTAATAGATAAAAAACAATTATATTGACTTAATGATATTATTTAATCATGTAGTTATTTTATACATTCGGTTATTTAATGATTAAAAAAACAAATAAACCGTTAGTCGGTATGTGACATCAGGGAAACCTCACCGTATAATGGTGAAGTCTTGCACGTACCCTAGACAACGAGATGTTGACTATGTTCTGTTACAAGTATTCGAAGGAAAAAACCCCAAGACTTGTCATCCCTAAGGATCGAACTCAAAACCTAAGTACAACCTGAAATGCCTATAACCAGTAGTACTAGTTATCATTGACAACTATTTAGTTAACTAAGAAATTTTTTAACCAACAACATTTAATACATATATGCATACAATACCCTTAATTGAGACGTTACACCATGTGTCTTGATCTCCCTTTTTAACCATAAATTTAAGCGGCATCACTATCTAGTCTTTTTACAAACATACAAAAGACTTTCATGAAGAAAAAGTCTGCCAAACACAATGATTACCAAATTATGTTTCTTCACCCATCAATCGTTCATCGTGAAGTTACAAAACAATGGAAAAAACCTCCTTACATAAATAACCCATGAAATTCATAAGGTTTAGTTCAGTAATAAAATTGACAAAGAAAAAAAAAATACTTAAAAGAAACTGAAAGATGGGGAAAAAAACTCACTTTATTTTAAACAAAAACTTAAAAAAGCAAACTACTAACAAACTGCTCAAAAGACATCGAACGCAAGCACAAGCCAAATCCAGATTGGGTCTGAGATATCACACTGTCAAAACCTCCGGCATCTGTCCGAAACCTTTTAGATTTCTATCCCGATAATCACAGTTTTACCAGTTCAAGTGCATCAGGATACACCGAAACTTCAATCCAAGTTAAGTACACATGATCAAACTGATATGATAACTTCCAAATTCCTTTGTTTTTGTTCCTGATTTCACCAACTGACCAACTATAAGTTAACATTGCTATAGAGTCAACCGGATATCTGATCTATTTTAAAGATGGCCTTCCATCAATTGGACAAATATGTAAAAGATTATGGACTTCAAAATGCATAACGAAGAAAATTGCATCTCCAAAATGCAGGTGACCTGGTTACTTTTCTAGAACTGCCAACCCTGTAAGAGATTAGAAGTAAAAATTTAGAGAACGATTCAAAGTATTCAGACATATAGTAAAAAATGGAAGTAACTGATTGAGATACATCACAATATCACATATATAACCCAAGACTTTCCTTAAACCAGAAATCGCACATATCCCGAAGCTGCATATAAACTTGATAAAAAGACATACATTCTGACATTATGAGGCTTCATCTCGATAACAATGTAAGCCGCTTTTTCCCCTAATTCAGTATTGCTATAAATAACCACAAAAATGACTCGTGAAATTCAAGTCTATTACAATAAGTATATAACCCGACACTAATGGGATATCTGACAATTTCAAGAAAGCAAAACGATATATTGTAATTATCAGACTTTAAACATTCTTAACAACAAAATTCAAGTCTATTACAATAAGTATATAACCCTTTCATTGATTGACTTGTAAAATATAGGTAGACATTGCCACATTGGTCACATTAAGATACAGAAGAAAGTACATATTTGCAAAATGCAAGCGAAAAGAAATAAGAAAGAGGGACCTCTAGAAGACAAAACCCAATATGGAATTCAAATCCTTGTCGAATACCAATTTTTCTATCACAATCAATATTATCACATTTCTTTTCAACAATAGTTTTCTCATTCATTTTCAATCAATATGTTGATAAAAACACAAGTTTGGATCGAAGTGCAAAAATTTTTTAGTTTTGTAATACCCTTGCTTAAGAAGGCTTTCAGACTTATTGAAATCCTCTAAAGTTGCTTTCAACTTTATTGATAAAGTTGGAAGTATCTTACCTTTGGATTGAAATCAAGGGTCAAGATTCAAAAATCATCTTTAAATCTTGACTCCTGATTTTAATTCAAGAGTTAGGATCACTAACTTTACCAATAAAGTTCTAATTAACTTTAGAGAATCTCAATCCTTCAGACTTTCAGCACCTGAACAAAAGAATGATAAACAGGTAGCTGATTTCAAGCTCATGACATGACGTCTGAATAAATATTTTGATCCTCATATTATCATACTTTATAAAATATATATCTTGATAATTGTCAACCTCATTATCGTATATCCTATATGCTTCTCTTTTGGAAAGGGGAGAAGAAAAGGGAGAAAAAAACAGTTATATAATGAATGTTTATAATTGTCAACCTCATTATGCATGCTGTATAAGTATATTAGATCAAGTCTTATGCATTAGCGTCGGGTTATCGGTCTACCCTCAATCTTTGTTATGTGTCTGATCAAACTATGGCAGTCATCACAGTCCTTAAGATTTTAAACACACGAATGGGCCGTCCACCTTATATATATGCTATTTCTCCTCCTCTTATACATCATGCGAAACCAACTTAGATGAAGAAATGTAAACCTCTTGTTTGCGTCTAAAATTTGATTGTTCAAGGTATATGGGTCTCAAGGATGGGTGGAATCTCGATCCAACTCAGAATGTGTGGATCTTGTTTTGAACTTCATGCGAATTATAACCCGGGACTTTTTTTAAACAAGAAACAGCCCATATCCCTGAAGGTTCATATAAACTTGATAAAAGGACATACATTCTGCCATTATGAGGCTTCATCTCGATAACTATGTAAGCCGCTTTTTCCCCTAATCCAGTACTTCTATAAATAACCACAAAAATGATTCGTGAAATTCACAGCATTTGGTTCATGAATTGAATTGACAAAAATTACATTAAGAAATTGATAATCAATTATGAAAAAACTAACTTTAAACAAAAACGTACACAAACAAACTATTAACTAACAATTGCTATGCTTGAAAGACATGGAACGCAAACACACAGACACACTCATTTTCACAAGCCACCTGATTCTTCTACATATCGCCAAATTCAACTTTGGGTCTGACATATCACACACGTCAAAACCTCCAGCTCCTGTCCGAAAAACCTTCAACTATCTACCCCGAACATCACATTTTACCAGGAACAACTGCATTCCAGTCCATCGATGCATCAAAATCGCACCGAAACTTGAATGCAAGGTAAGTACACATGATCAAGCTGATGTGATAACTTCCAAATTGGTTTGTTTCTCTTCCTAATTATACCCACTGACAGACACTATAAGTTAATATTGCTATAAAGTCAACTGGAGATGTAATTTTTTTAGAAGATGGCCTTTTATCTAATGGACAAATATGTAAAAGATTTTGGACTTCAAAATGCATACCAAAGAAAATTGCATATCCAAAATGCAGGTGACCTGGTTACTTTTCTAGAACTGCCAACCCTGTAAGAGATTAGAAGTTGAAATTTAGAGAATGATTCAAAGTATTCATACAAATGGTAAAAATGATAATAACTGAATGAGATAACATCACATATATACCTCTTGTTGTTTGGTCTTTATAAAGGAGGTTGGGTCTTCAGTTGCATAACACAATCCAAAAGTTGTGTCTATCACCTTTAGCTCTGGAGTAGTCGATTGTCCACTTGTGAAAACCGTTATTTGTGGACAATCTTTAATATCCAAAGTATCTAAAGACGGCCACATAAAAGCCTCCAATCCCAGATAAAATCCCTTGAGATTTTCAAGTGATAAAAGTGTCACAGATTTTAGAAAAGGGAACACGACAACCTCCTTCGCTCTAGTATCAAAATCTTCTTCCACTTGCTTGACAATTACCTTCATATTTTTGCATTGACTTATGTGCAGTTCTTGGAGCTGTGATAGACTACCAACCATACAACTAGTGAAAACATTTCCAAGAAGTGGACAATTATTAATGAACACTTTTGTAAGGTACGGAAAGTTCAAAACTATTCTCCGATTGCTCTTACATATATGTTTCACACTTTTAAGGTTTTTCAATGTCACTTCTAGTAGCTTTGGAAATATCACAACAGATTGTGTTTCATTCATATAATCATTCGTCTCTTCCGGTACTTCATATACCTCCTCTACGATCCAGTCATATTGATACTCGGGGGCAGTGATGTTGAGCTTTTCAAGATTTTGAAGTTTATGCAACTCGTTCTGTGGAAAAAATATCCGGCTCTCTAACGATTGGCTATACAACTTTGTATCTACTTCAACTAAGTTCGAAAATGACCATGGGTATTGAAGTAGCTTTATCATATCCGGAGTAGAGCATATACTTGAATTATGGAATTGAGCCTATTTAGAAAAAACAAACATACAACATACGAGATTAATTAGAAACAAAATTACTAACAAAGGGTCCACACATAAGTATCAGTACATATTAAAGGATGGCATGTTTGGTAGCTCATAATTGATGTACCTAAACACATTTCAAGACTTTACCATGGTTTTTTTTTCAAGGTCTACATTATTGTGTAATGGGGGGCGACTATTTGTGTACCTAAACAAGTGTTTATTGTGTTTACGTTCATGACTAAATGACTACATCATATTGTTACTTAGTAATACAAGTAAAGTAGCAAGCTAGATACCTCATTTGATGCATTGGTGAACTGAAAGTTGAGGCCACACTCAAGACTATGTCTTCCCAATCGAGTATGCATGGAGTTGAGCTTTGGAGTCGTTGAGTGACCCGATGTGAAGACCATCATTTG
Source organism: Erigeron canadensis (assembly GCF_010389155.1). NCBI lineage: Eukaryota > Viridiplantae > Streptophyta > Magnoliopsida > Asterales > Asteraceae > Erigeron > Erigeron canadensis. The sequence goes on along the minus strand of NC_057766.1, from coordinate 1,936,671 downwards.
TGGGCAGCCAGAGATCTTAACCTTATCCAACTGTGGCCATTGAAACTCATTCATTCCCAAAAAGAAACCTTCAACATTTGGTAAACCAATAAGTGTGAGCGACTTTAGCCGGGGAAAGACGACAACCTCAGATGTTGTGTGCTCTCCATTTTCCTTCAAGTCATCTTCCTTGACAATTACTTTCATTGCCTTGCAGTTTTCTACTGTCAACTCTTCCAGTTGCTTGAGGCTCTTAAGTGTGGAGCTTGTGAAAACATGTTTCAAAAGATCACACTCATTGATTCGCAATATCGTTAACTTGGGTAATTCAAGCAGAATCATATTTGCCAATCTTGGGGTTGTTACTATATCGCCACTTTCATCGTCTACATCAGTGCCACCATGACAACAGTTGTCACTAACCCCTTCAATTTCAAATATCTCCCTCAGTGACTGGCACCGTGTTATTTTCAACTTTTGAAGCTTTTCTAATTTTCCCGCAGCATTGTATGGAATCACGATTGATAGTGCATTACATTCACTTATCGTTATCTTTCTGGGATATTGGCACAAGGACCATGAAACACCATTCACCTCATAACTCTGCAATACAAGATATCTTACACATGATTACCAAATATCATCTTAATTCATCAACTTAGTTTTAAGTCTACATTATAATAAAGTAAAAAAATACCAAATATCCGATTCAAAAGTAACCTGCTTATGAACTTTCATACGGCAATGAGACAACTTTTCAAATAATGGAGAACCGGATTTATACATAAAAAACGTTGAAGAGAATAACATACCTTGAAATTCTCATGGATGGAAATATTGGAGATAACATTACCCCTTCCAAATTCGTGATGGATAAGCTTTAGCTTTGATAAACAAGAAAGAGACAGACTGTCTAAATGTGGGAAGAAAGTGGGGTTTGTGCCAGAAGATGTCGAAGCGGCCGCCATTGTTTCAACACCATCATCATCTCTATTTGACACAACTTCCTCAATACCATCACATTCTGATATGTCAATTGTATTCAAGTTGAAAAGAAGTTTGGCCATAAGAGGTGAAAACAAGTACTTTATCTTTCCACATTTTTCCATGCGTATGGTTGTAAGGTTCTGGAACGGGGATTCTGTTTGTTTTTGAGAATATAAAAAATGATTCCAAGAGGTACACTTCCACACGCAATTCATCTTCTCCAAATTAACTAGATTTAAATCCTTGAGGTAGGAAAGTATTGGTGGTTGTTGGTTATCCCATGTTGTCAAATCTCTACTAGTTGCGTTTTCTATGTCAAACACCACCTCAACTTTTGTAAGATTTTTTAAATAAAGGGATTGAAGGTGATGAAATGTAGGTAAGAGATGAAATGGATATGCCACGTATGGAATATTGTCAACTACTTCTATTATCTCCCTCTTAGATGTATCATCGATCTGCATATATCGCGAACAAATCTGATTAGCATTCCGTTGAGTAAAGGAATTGCAATAACTATTTATACAAGCAAATCCATTCCATTCGCATGCCATTTTTTATAGCTAGAGGTTACCCGAGCTATACATGTGTTTATGATTGTATATGTGTCCAGAATATGTGATCGTTCACTTTCATGAAAGTTATATAAATCATACAAAATGCATATTTTGAAAAGTATGTTATGTACACTACATGACTTTAACCTAATTTATATTTAGTAACTAGATTAAACCCGTATATGGTACGGGAAACTGAGAACGTAAATAAAGGATAATGATAATGATTGCCTGCCCCACCCGGTAAAAGCTCCACGAAAGCCAGGATAAAATCCTGACGGGCAATCACAGGCCGAGAGTATCAAACCTGTGATCTCTTGCACAAAAGTCCGGGTGTCCAACCACTGAAATAATAATAAGATACTAATGATAACTTTTATTATTATCCACTACTATTTTTTGTATATCTTTTGGATTTCGAATAAAGTAATATTTTTATTATTAAAATAATAATAATATATAAATACATAGTGTTTTATTCATTTATAAATCTGTTCTTATCTTTTTAACTACAAATAAACATCTATATTTTATTTTATATACTTGTACCTGTAAATCTGATCTTTATATCTAAAGAAATTATGGATATACAAATCATACATATTAGATAAGTCTTGTGATATATTTTTTATTTTATATAAAGTTATAAATCTACTTATAAATCTAAGTACACATATATTATATTTATATTTAAATGCCAACTAATAATTCATGTAAGTTAGTTAATTTAAATATAAATAAAATCAATTTATCTAGAATCTGACAAGTAAGAAAAAATCTTACAGGTAAAATAGATAAAAGTGCCGCATAAACTTTTTTATATCCTCTCCACGTAATACGCGAGAATTCTTTTATACTTTCATTGCCATTTATGTAAATCTTCTTCAGTGCTCCCAGATCAAACCTAGCGGTGGTAGGTGTAAGTATATTCCTAAAGCTTGGACACAGCTTTATTTCCCTCTCTTCAACAGCTTGAAAGCAGCCACAAATGATGACATCATCATCATCATTATCAGGGTGGTTAATATGTACGGCAGCTTCTCCTCTTTTCAACCTCCACACCTCTGTAAGCCTCTCTGAGTTATATACCCAAATGGATCTCAATTTACTAATACCGCCGCCTTCTTCACCAACATCAATGTCGAATAACGCTTGAATGGAACCACAACCATCAACCCAGATTCTTTCCAGATGAGGCAACAATGGCATCGGATTCCTCGGAAACACATTCACAAGATTATCACATGACCACACTTCAATATATCGCAATGAGCAGCAGCAGGTGGCATCATCAACTACTTCCGGCCATATATTCTTCAATGCCTCCATCCTGCTAATTTCCAATATCTCCAACCTAGGAGGGATCATAGCCTGCAAGTTAATAAAAAATTATACTCAAATAGATTACAAATATTCTTTTTTTTTTTTTTAATAAAAAAATACTCATCTTCAAATACCTGTTTATTGAAGAAAGGTTTAATAATAGTAGAACTGCCACTGGACATAATCGATGATTTATACTCTCCCGCCGGATAAATGCTCGTCAAGTTTGGAAGGCCTGCGAGTATCAACTCCAGTAGTTGCGGTAGATGGATTACAATATTGTTAGTGTTGGACGACAAACCTTCCAACTTTGGTAGATCACTCAAACGTAGATACTTCAGCCCCTGAAACCTAATTTCGTCTATACCATTTTCTTCCCTGTATACTAGTGCTTCCATAACAGGGCATTCTGAAATTGAAAGATACTCAAGCTTCACCAGGGCCCTTGCTACTGGGACTGTAAAGAGGTATCTCAAGTCGACACACTTGGTAATACAAAGGACTCTTAAATTATAAAACAAGCTGTGTCGAGGTACAGATTTCGGTAAAACTTCTTCAAGGTTTTTCATGCCACTGCCAGCTTCCAAGTAAAGCACTTCTGTTTTCGGAAACAACTCATTCATTCCAGATTCCAACAATTCATCTTTGTTAGCGACTTTTAACATCAGCGTGTTCTCGGAATTTTGCACATTATCTAAGTAACGTCCCATAGAATTTTGCACTTCTGTTCTCGGAATTTTAACATCACCATTTTCTAAGTAACGTCCCATAGATATACGGAATCTTTCAAGCTTATTATATGACATATTCTTTGACTCAGGATTGTTCTCAACGAATTCAAAGTCAAATGCAGAAAGATTCTTGGAACGTTCTGCCAATTCTTTGTAGTTTATATCTGTGAATCTTACAACCTTTCCATTAACCTCCATATAAAGCTCTTCAAGCTTGACCAAGTTTTTCAAGACGCCTTCATCGATTCGTAGATCCATACAGCCTGTCAAATCAAGTAGCTTTAGCTTCACTAGCTTCCCGATTGCAGATGGTAAATATCGGATGCCAGAATGAGCAAAGCTGAGCACTTCAAGGTTCAAAAGATGATCACCAATAGGAGAGCAATCAAACATCAATGAGCATTTATGGAGACACAATGTTCGAAGGGTGGTAGAGCATTGAAGCGATGTGGGAAGCAGTGGATAATGCAACTTCTCAAATGCCATAACTTGAAGATTTTCCATTTTCTCATAAAAATCATCAGGAAACTTAAGAGATTCATCGCCATTCATAAGTCTCAATAGGGATACTTTTGGGTAGTTAAAGTCTCTTGGGAACTCAGACATGCCCATACATGTCAAAGAAATACTTCTGCAAGACTCGCTCGTTGTTTCAGCTCTACTCCATTCAGAAACATTATCACCGTGTTTAATGATCCATGGATCTTCGCCTTCAGAAACTTTAGCAACCACAAAAGCAAGCACAAGATCGTGCATTTTGACACACTCGGAGTGATCACTATCCATCAATAAACTTGCATTTTTTAGGACGCCGACACATGTTTTTGTCCGGTCTCTAGCGGTCCCCAGAGTAGTAACTTTATTGAACAACTTAAGCCCCCATGAGAATCTTGTCAGTTCCTCGATTGGAATATTGAAGTCATCTGGAAACAACCCACAAAGCAAAAAAACTGCTTTAGCATCTTCATCAGCTAAAAAGTTATAACTTATCTCAACAATTTTTTGCACATTCTTATCGAGTTCATTTTTCTTCAAACGGTGAAGTGTATTCCTCCATATCGGCTTTTCTTTAGATCTAAGGTTTGTTGCAATGAGTTTGATAGCTAAGGGTAAGAAACCACATCTTTTCACGATTTTAACTCCCATTTCTTTGAGGTCCGGGTCAGATACTTTTGAAGTATGAAAAAAGAAACTATTCGCTTCTAACTCCTCCAACACATCTACTCTAACAACTCGAAGATCTAAATCATCTTCTGCAACAATTTGTGTACAAACGTTTTCATTTCGTGATGTTAGCAACAACTTGGAGCTGTTTGGCAAAGGACATAGTCCAATGTCTTTAAGCTCAACTTTCTCCCAAACATCATCCAATATTACTAAAACCTTCTCTTTTCTTTCTTGTGAAATCTTCCCAAACGTTACGCGAAGACGATCTGCCCTTGTTGTTGTACTTGTTTCGGTTAAAGGAATTTGTAAGTATTCTGCCACGGTTTGCTGAATAGAAAATGTGTTCATCTTTTCCCCAATAACCACCTTCACAATCCAATGAAACGTTTTCTTGTCTTCCACAGCCTTTTTCAGTTGTTCCATCATTGTGGTCTTCCCAACGCCACCCATTCCGCATAAGGCTATCACCTGGGCCTTTTGATCTTGTTGAATCAAACCGAGCGCCTCCTCGAAAATCTTCTCTCTTGATTTGAAGTCATTCTGGGCATCACCATCAGAAGTGGATGCCAATTTAGAACTCACTTTTCCAAGAGGCTTTTGAGCATCACGCCAGTTCGTCTCATTATTTTCTTTAATAAGAGCTTCAATCTTCTGGGTAGTCTTAAATGCCTTCCTTCCTGCTCTGTACCTTGTTTTCAAGTTAAAACATCCATTGACGTTACTTGAACTTATTTCAGCATCTTCCTTAATATTTTCGACCTCTTTCAGCCAACCTGGTACACGAGCAGGTATCTCCATATTGTTTCTGTAGTTAGTTTCCATGTGCTTTTTGACATCATCGCTTGCACCATCCAGTTGTTTCATCTTAGTAGTCATGTTGCTAACATGTTTTATGGAAGAAAACAGATAGCCCAGGTGTTTCGTGACAGGCACCAACAAAGATTGTACAACAGGACCCAGGATTGCTGATAAATCCATTTCAGTGAGACCTATAACATCACATTGATCCGACTAGCAATTCAGAATGGTATATCACTATATGATCGACTATATCATAGAGATAATCCCTTAAAGATGAAGATGTAGATATATCTCTATAACTTTTACTTGATTATATATACTATAAAACATTTGGTCCTAATTAATATCTTAACTTAGTTGGGGTCAAGTTACTTGTATAGATCTCCTCACTAGTTACTATCGATCATAATAAAATTCAAAAAAACAATATAAGTACCTGGGAAGTGATTATGCTATGAATCTGTAGCTTGCTTGCTGTTTGTTTATGCAAGTATAATTATTATCAATGAGAAATGTATGTGAACAAAATGAGTGATTTATTTTATCAAAAGGAAGACGAGGAAGACCATTGATAACAATTGACTACCTACCTCAATCAGTGGGGTGGACTGGACGGCCGAATAAACTATATGTCTAGAATTGACATATTTGTCATTATTCCTCTGTTTTGCACCAAATTTCATATAGTATTCTTCCTTTTCTTTTAAAAAATTAGCAAGTGTTATATTCTTAATTGTGATCATTATGGTGAATACTAGAAGGACTAGCTCATAAGTTAACTGATGAATAAATTAACTATATGTATATAATGTAGTATCATATAATTTAAAAGATCTTATGAGAAGAAAGAAAAACAAGCAAACAGAGGAAGTGAGTCAAAGAAGATGAGAGAAAAGGGAAAAAGAAGCAGGTTTCGAGCCAAATCAAGACCATTGATAATACTCGTAATATCTAGGGTCGAGAAAAGGTGGCCATCTCGACCCATATTAATTTCCTAATATCCAGACACAGTTATTAAAATTTGATAAGATTATGAAACAGTTTTAGTGTCATGTTATATGCCTTAAAACCCACACGCAACATCTTAGAGATGACAATTAAAAGCTAAACATGCAAGAAAAAACACACAGAAACAACTTTTAAACGTCAAAGTAGTCACATAGTTGTACAGTTGAGTTCAACAAAGAAAAAATGGTTCAGCATATATCACACACAGATTACCACTACAAGTTTCAAAGTGTTCAAACACCGAACCAACATGATTTTTTAAGTCTTTTCAAACATCCAACCCTGCCTGGCCTATTTCAACCCGTACCAAAAGAATTGCATGTTTCTACATCAAAGGCTTGTGTTTTCAAACAAAACTAACAAGTTACAGCTCCATTAATTAGATTGTTACATAGCAAATATCAGAATAAATAGTTCAGGAGGTTAAAGTAAACTCGTTGGTTAAGTCGGGTTATGAACAGACTATATAAGTGTATGGCTAGCTAAATTACATTTCTGCTCTATCAATTTGGCAAAGAAAAAAAAAATAGAAATGAAATACATATATAGTCGCGGTATAAAAGAAGCAAATTATCTTATATACGAGTACCTCTCATAATGTCTTTCAATTTACATTTCCTAGGGGCAGAAGCACTCATACACATCATAAATTCAGGCAGACTTCCACAATTAGGTGGTAAAATGATGACATTCCATGAAAACATGTCTCGTTGAGGCATTTTACAAACAGTTGGTGATTTGTAGTGATTGTGATTCTGTTATTAAACAAGTATCCGAATATCATAGCTTCATCGCAACTTGTTGATTTGTAGTGATTCTGTTAGGCATTTGGGTTTATTTTAGCTCCTGGAGTTTTTACAGCCTTGAGTAGTTGAGTCGGTTTGTTTGGCCAAAATATTACAATTACACTTTTAACCCTCTCCATTTAATTCCTGTCACTTCTAATCCCATTCCATTACAAAGTTAGGCCCCGTTTGCTTGAAACCGAATGAACTTTATTAAAAACTAAAAGGATATCCGCGCGATCCAGCGGTGATGGTGGTAGCGATGAAGGTGTGCGACGATGGCAGTGAGGTGTGGCGGTGACGGTGATGGTGGCGTGATGGTGAATGTAAATCAATTGATGTAAAAGGAGTTAATATGGTTTTTTTAAGGTTGGATGAACTATGTTGTAATTTATTTCATTAAGGGTATTATAAATAAATATGTGAAAATATTAAATTAATGAATAAAGAAAAGGGGTAATATGGTCATTTCAAAATCTTAATTATTTAAAGCGGGGGGGGGGGGGGGGGGGGGGAGTAGTTTGCTTTATAAAGTTGTATAGATGTATAGATACGAGCATAGTACCCGCACGTTGCAGCGGAATTTTATAACTACCATTTTGGATGAATACATCGATTACAGAGTGTGTCAAAAATATTGATTATGAGATTCTGTCAATTGTTTGAAAACTATATAGAAAGATCAATGTTAATTAAATTAGAATCAATTACATATATATTGATAACAAAAATAGTGAACTAATATAATAAAGCAAAAAACATAACAATATAATATTTATACATATATAATGTTGTAGTGTGTAGAAAAGCATTTTGAGAATCATAAATATGCTAAAAGGGGCATTTTGAGAACAAAAATATGCTTAATATCTTAATTCAATACTCTTTATAAGGGGTTAAAGGAGTATTTAACCCATTATGTTAATAAAGATTATTTGTTTTTAATTTAATAGATAAAAAACAATTATATTGACTTAATGATATTATTTAATCATGTAGTTATTTTATACATTCGGTTATTTAATGATTAAAAAAACAAATAAACCGTTAGTCGGTATGTGACATCAGGGAAACCTCACCGTATAATGGTGAAGTCTTGCACGTACCCTAGACAACGAGATGTTGACTATGTTCTGTTACAAGTATTCGAAGGAAAAAACCCCAAGACTTGTCATCCCTAAGGATTGAACTCAAAACCTAAGTACAACCTGAAATGCCTATAACCAGTAGTACTAGTTATCATTGACAACTATTTAGTTAACTAAGAAATTTTTTAACCAACAACATTTAATACATATATGCATACAATACCCTTAATTGAGACGTTACACCATGTGTCTTGATCTCCCTTTTTAACCATAAATTTAAGCGGCATCACTATCTAGTCTTTTTACAAACATACAAAAGACTTTCATGAAGAAAAAGTCTGCCAAACACAATGATTACCAAATTATGTTTCTTCACCCATCAATCGTTCATCGTGAAGTTACAAAACAATGGAAAAAACCTCCTTACATAAATAACCCATGAAATTCATAAGGTTTAGTTCAGTAATAAAATTGACAAAGAAAAAAAAAATACTTAAAAGAAACTGAAAGATGGGGAAAAAAACTCACTTTATTTTAAACAAAAACTTAAAAAAGCAAACTACTAACAAACTGCTCAAAAGACATCGAACGCAAGCACAAGCCAAATCCAGATTGGGTCTGAGATATCACACGTGTCAAAACCTCCGGCATCTGTCCGAAACCCTTTAGATTTCTATCCCGATAATCACAGTTTTACCAGTTCAAGTGCATCAGGATACACCAAAACTTCAATCCAAGTTAAGTACACATGATCAAACTGATATGATAACTTCCAAATTCCTTTGTTTTTGTTCCTGATTTCACCAACTGACCAACTATAAGTTAACATTGCTATAGAGTCAACCGGATATCTGATCTATTTTAAAGATGGCCATCCATCAATTGGACAAATATGTAAAAGATTATGGACTTCAAAATGCATAACGAAGAAAATTGCATCTCCAAAATGCAGGTGACCTGGTTACTTTTCTAGAACTGCCAACCCTGTAAGAGATTAGAAGTTGAAATTTAGAGAACGATTCAAAGTATTCAGACATATAGTAAAAAATGGAAGTAACTGATTGAGATACATGACATATATAACCCGAGACTTTCCTTAAACCAGAAACAGCACATATCCCGAAGCTGCATATAAACTTGATAAAAAGACATACATTCTGACATTATGAGGCTTCATCTCGATAACAATGTAAGCCGCTTTTTCCCCTAATTCAGTATTGCTATATATAACCACAAAAATGACTCGTGAAATTCAAGTCTATTACAATAAGTATATAACCCGACACTAATGGGATATCTGACAATTACAAGAAAGCAAAACGATATATTGTAGTTATCAGACTTTAAACATTCTTAACAACAAAATTCAAGTCTATTACAATAAGTATATAACCCTTTCATTGATTGACTTGTAAAAAATAGGTAGACATTGCCACATTGGTCACATTAAGATACACAAGAAAGTACATATTTGCAAAATGCAAGCGAATAGAAATAAGAAAGAGAGACCTCTAGAAGACAAAACCCAATATGGAATTCAATTCCTTGTCGAATACCAATTTTTCTATCACAATCAATATTACACATTTCTTTTCAACAATAGTTTTCTCATTCATTTTCAATCAATATGTTGATAAAAACACAAGTTTGGATGGAAGTGCAAAGATTTTTTAGTTTTGTAATACCCTTGCTTAAGAAGGCTTTCAGACTTATTGAAATCCTCTAAAGTTGCTTTCAACTTTATTGATAAAGTTGGAAGTATCTTGACCTTTGGATTGAAATCAAGGGTCAAGATTCAAAAATCATCTTTAAATCTTGACTCTTGATTTTAATTCAAGAGTTAGGATCACTAACTTTACCAATAAAGTTCTAATTAACTTTAGAGAATCTCAATCCTTCAGACTTTCAGCACCTGAACAAAAGAATGCTAAACAGGTAGCTGATTTCAAGCTCATGACATGACGTCTGAATAAATATTTTGATCCTCATATTATCATACTTTATAAAATATATATCTTGATAATTGTCAACCTCATTATCGTATATCCTATATGCTTCTCTTTTGGAAAGGGGAGAAGAAAAGGGAGAAAAAAACAGTTATATAATGAATGTTTATAATTGTCAACCTCATTATGCATGCTGTATAAGTATATTAGATCAAGTATATGCTCCTCTTTTGAGTGAACAAACCAAAATCTTAATTGCAAGCTTGGGTGAAGCCAGAATTGTTGTCAGGTGGGTTCTTTATCGAAATTATCAAGGCTAATGGACAAAAGTAAGAGTTTCAAAAATCAAATTTACATAAAATTTACACTAAATAACACTATAATGAGGGAAAAAATTACTCCATATAAAGCAGGTACAATTACGCCTTCTTAAATGTATGTAGCTCCGCCCAGGTCTATGACTCATCTCCAATGTAAAATATATATCTATAAATAATTGGCTAAAAATAACGGTTCGAAAAATCATGTCAGTCAGAACTCAAAGTTGTCTTTATATTAAACCGTTCACCAGAAAAATATTGACACTACACACAGATCGAATACCCAGTTCAGAAATTGGGAAAGGCCAATCTAACAAAGTGACTGAACGATCACCATGTCATCACACTTGAACAGATGTTAGATATTTTCTAAAATAACCTATATCAATGTTCCTACCAAATAAACACAGTTCAGAAATTGGGAAAGATCAATCTAACATAGTGACTGAACCACCACCATGTCATCACTCATCACACTTGAACAGATGTTTAATATTTTCTAAAATCTATAACAATGTTCCTACCAAAAAAACAATATAGAAACAAATCCAACCAACTGAGCCTTTTACCAGTCTACATTACAAACCTTACAAACCACAGCCATCGTATGAAGTTATAAGTGCATAACTAAGTGTACCCTCTTCAAAACATAAGCTTAGCCAAAACAAACGTGGCTATTTAAGGCTAAGACATTACAAATGTTATAAGAGTAAGCTAGGTTGCATGTGTATACCTTAGAAAGCTGTTTTCTAGTTCTCAGAATCATCTTCTCTACCATCTTCAGCCAACAGCTTTTGTTTTTCTTGTTGCTCTGAGGTATTTATTGGAAGGTATTTTAGACAGGTGAGGTGCCAAAAAGCAAAAAAAAAAAAAAATCATTTTGAGAATGTTTAAGTCAAAAAAATATGATGTTCATAGGTAAGAAGGTAGAATAACTTATGGTATATCAGTATATGGCATAAAAAAAACACTTAATCATTTTAAAGCAATATCATAATTGAATTGTTTTCCACATGTAAGATCGATAATATGGATTGCCTTTCTGTACCAAAAACAGATTGCACTTCGGTTTCCGGCATCTTATGAAACTTATAAAAGAATTCATAAGATGCTGGAAACCGAAGTGCAATCTGTTTTTGGTACAGAAAGGCAATGTTATGTAGACAATAAAAGATGAACTACACGTTTGAGTAGAATGCTACCCATTTATATACAGCATAAATAGATAGCAAGGATTCACATACCCATAACTTGAAAGATGGCCTTCTGTGTGCGCTTTTCAAGCTTATCAAGTTTCTTCTGTACATCCCTTCTAAGATCCCAGTTTGGCTTTTTGGGGGCAATGTTCAAGAAAGGATCCTGGAGAATATTTAATGTAGTGGTATACAATTATATAAGATTTATTATAACACGCGGTTTCATAAAAGAAATAACTAACAGATTAAAAAATCATTAGAAGCCCTAACTTACCTCTTTTTTCTCTTCAACTGGAGGTTCACTAGCAACAGGGTCTTCAAACTTCGGTAATTGGGGTGGAGCAAGTTTACCCTCCTGAAGCTGCTTATCATGAGGTAGGTAATTTCGGAATTTGACATTGACATCACTGCAAAGGTTTAGTAATTTGTTAACAAATCACACATACATATTAACTCCTAACATAACTTGGAAAAATGAAGTGAATCATCTGCCATGAACGGTAAACATATGTTTAAGATTTATCTATAATATTTGATTTTATATGTCTATTGCAAGCAAAAAGTTGGGCTATAGATATATCTTCCAAGTTCCAACCATATAAAAACACTATCAACTAAACTAAGAAAATACAATATGCATGCTTTCCAGATAACAGGCAGCAAAAAATATCAATAGCTATTTTATACTTGCGACAAAAACATCAATGAATGCTTGTGCAAACCTTCCCAATAATTAACCTTTAATTTTGCATATCTATGTGACTATGTCACTATGTGATGATTAAATAAAACAATTAAACCACCCAATCATTTTAACTTGGATTATATAGCAACTTTTTAGAGATTGTATTGTCAATAAATTTAATCCGAATGCGGCATTATAACTTAATATTGAAATTTAACTTCTATAATTTCCGCATATAGCATTGCTTGATGTATCTTCTTATATGCAACATATCCAGAACAATGTACGTTATGTGAGAGCAACTAAATGGAGGAAACATCTGTAATCCATTTCCACACACCAACTTAGAGACTGACAATTTATCAGTTCAGTAGTAGGAACCACAAGACCACAGCTAATGTAAAACGTGATCCATCATCATTGTGGCTATCCCTGGCAAAGCATACCCATTTCAATTGAATTGGGCTTAATTGGATAAATTATTTTATTGATTGGGTATAACTGGGCGGCTGAAAACATATACAAGCGGGTCTCACTTATGGCATCTAAGGTTATTATTAGTTTTATGCGGGTCGAGCGGGTGTTAAAATTTAGAGTGATTGGGTATTGAAGATTTGAAGCTTTACTCATTAATGTGATATATGCCGACATTACTCAGGTCCTTATGTAGTTATGTTAGTCACTAAGCAATTAAGCATCAATTTGTTTATCGTCTTTATCTATCACATTTTTATGTTTTTATTTGTTGATAATTTAATTGAACTTTAATTTTTTATACATATTTTTCTTCCTTCATCTTTATTTATTTTATTACTATTATTTAATATGTTGTCTTATTGATATTCTAATTGACTTTTAATTTTTTTAATGCATAACTTTTCCTTCATGTTTATTTATCATTTTATATATTACTCGTATTTGTTGATAATCTAATTGATTTTTACTTTTTCTAATACGTTTTTTTTCTTTATCTTTATTTATCATATTATTATTGGTTGATAATTTAATTAACTTTTAACCTTGTTCTAATATATTACAGTGCTTATGTTTATAATGATATATAACGTGAACATATGTATATTAAAGTTGTGACCATATTTAAAAACATTATTTAGTTTGAAAAATGATACGCGCACTTTTGAGCAACAAATCTAATTAAGTCTTTACTTGATTTTAAAAAATTAGGTAAGACGTGATTTGTAAAAAAGAAAAAAAAAGTGTGGGTTGACCCGCACCCAACCCGCTTTGACCCGCACCTGTTAGACCCGCATTCCTGAAATGACCCGCTTTGACCCGCACCCGTTTCGACCCGTACCCATTTTGACCCGTTATCCAAACCCGCCCGACCCGCCCATTTTGCCAGGTCTAATTGTGGCGTAAGGACGTATGATGCTACATGCAATTACGAATTACCACATAGACAAATGTCTCTATTTCACTTTTTCATAACGTTTCTCACTCTTGAAAGATAATCTTACAACATTAAAAAGAGGTTGCAGGTTGGGTTGTCAGACAAAATGCGCTCAGGTATAAGAAATTTCTTTTGTCCATTTTTAAACTAAAAATACACGAGTTACTAGCGATTAATGTCGTAACTGTATCTAATAAGCAAAAGTGTTTACACTAACAAATCAACTCTTTGAAAAGAACCAATTTGGATGGCTGTATGCCTATAAATAGACTTTGGGCTACTTTAAACCCATTTCCATTTTAACCAGTTTGAGAAAAACACAAGTATTTAAACAACCAGTCCAACATGCTAGAATAAAACTAGTCTGGGAGGCTGTATGCATAACATGCTGAAATTTCAACTTGTTCTAGCTATAAAAATTATTTGACCAGTTTGAGAAAAACACAACCCAAATCGACCCATCCATAAGTAAATGGGTTGAAACTGACACCTCCAGATTAGTAATTAACTTTAGCAAAACATATACCAACCACAATAAACATCGATTTGAGAAATCAAAAGTAGTCCATAAAAAGAATAGGGATTGTAGCTGCTTACTTGTCTTCATCATCAGCTCCATTTTCACCGTCAGGTTTATCACTGTCCGGAGCTCCATCATCCCCGGGATTTTCAAGAAGTTGTTGAGCAGCTTTCAGAGCTTTCAACCTCTCACGACGAGCTGCCGCCGCTTGCTCTATAGTTTCTTCTTCTTCAATAGCCATGTCTTAAAATCACAACCAACCTACATTTTTTCACAGGGGCACATAATAAAGTCTCATTAGCATAAGACCATAATGATTAATTTTTAATTTTTTTTTGAAAGGTGAATTTCGCTGGAAACTTCGTGTCGCGATTCGACAGCGGAAGGTCTAGCATACGTTGTCTTAACCGGGTCCGCGCTAGAGAGCTCCCTCGAAGTAGAAATGCCTATTTCAAATACCCGATGGGGGAAAACCCCCTACTAATCCGCCCGAAGGCATGACGATCAATAGGGGTAAACCCTGCCGCCTCAGACTTGAACATGGGTATACCCAAGCCAGGCCCTCATAATGATTAATTAACCCTACAAATCATTTAGCTAAGCGGATTTCGTATGCCTAAACTAAGAGCTCGAATCGTGTACTTTGTGATTCATAGACAAACAATATTTGTAGAAAACAGGTCACCCGACAAACAAAGCACTAATATATACTCCTGCACACTTTCGAATACAGAGATACAGTAATTGGGGAACGTATGAGTTGCGGTCATTCAAGCAACTTTAAGACATCGAAAAAAGCCCGATGACAAGTCGTTAAATCGAAACGACAATGCGTATTTAGTAGCGAGTAAAATCGGGGTAAGGTCAAGAAGGTGATGGAACTACTAGAATAGGTATTAAGAATTAGGGTTTTATTATAATTAATATGAATGAATGAATTCAAGTATCAAAAACCTAAATCAATTAAATATAGATATAAATAGATACACAGACGCAAAAGCGAAAACTCACCTGACCAACTGATGAATGAATGAATTCGGAGAAATAACTCCCCAAAACCCCAAAATCTCACTCGGTCTCCCTTGTTTTTTACTTTCTTTATTTTTTTCCTTTTAAATGTTGGTTTTTAATTAGCTTTTTTAGTAGAGTTAATTTCAGGAATCGTCCTTGTTAATTCCAAAACAGTAGGTTTTGTCCTTATTGTTTCATATCGACACTGATGATCCTATACAAAAATAAAAGGTTCAAGCTTCGTATTGTATTTTATTTTGACAGATTGAGATCCTCTAAAGTTGTTTTTAATTTCATAGGTGAAGTTGAGAACATCTTGACCTTTGGATTAAAATCAAAGGTCAAGATTCAAATATGAATTTTGAATCTTCACTTTTGATTTTAATCCAATGGCCCAAATGTTAATTTTACCTATGAAATTGAGTTTTAACTTTAAAGGATCTCAATCTTATTTTGATAGACATGGCCTCCATTTACTCGCTCACGTGCTTTCCATGTGAGTGTATTTACATCATCTTTAATCACAAAAATACTAAACATGACAATTAATTATTGTATTCAGGTAACAATCTACCAATCATTTAAACAGGATTATAATATTCTTTAATCGACATATGGCATTATATTGATGCGATAAATGTCTTTTTAGTTATATTCATTAAAAAAATACCTATTTATTAAGAAAAATTTAACCTCTTCTGTCCTATTTAAACTAGGATTCTTAAAAGTTAACAACGTTATTATTTAAACAAAGAGATCCAATATTATAATTACTTTTCACTATAATCTATATTTGATCAAATTATGAAGTTTATCTTTCTAATCTATTTTTTTAATTTAAAATATACTTCATCGCTAGATATCTACTAATAAGCTAAAAAAGGATTTAGATATTCTTGAAATGACACGTATCGTAATCCTTGATTAAAATTTGTTCTTATAATTTATCTATTTTATCGAATTAGCTTTTTTAATTGTTGTTATGCCTGAGATTTTCACCTCCAAGATCTTGAGGTTCCAAGATTTTGGGGCTCTAAGATATCTGACCGTTATTTTACTTTGACTCGGCTGTACAGGAACGATTAAAACGGAAGACTTGCCCCCAAAGTCGGAATTTATGGTTGAAAACGTGTAGAAATTACTCCACAACGTCCATTTACCCAATAATCAAGTCAAGGAGAAGAATCTGCTCAGTATCCTAGATTTTCAGGATAGTCAGCTCCAAGATCCCGGATTTTCAGGAGAGTTAGTTAGACCCTTAGTCTATATAAACGAAGGAGGTTGATCGATATTAGGCATCTTATCTTCTGCACACTTATTGCTTACAACACACTTGTATTCACACACTACTCTCTTTATTCTCATCACCGTTCTCACACTTAGAAAGATCGATCAACCAAATTCCACCTCTTGTAAACATTTTTACGATAATCAATAAGATAACAAAGGCATGAACGATTGCTTCCTCCCGGGGTTTTTATGCCGGCAATCCAGAAGGATTAAGGGCTTTTCCTCGTCAACAAATCACGGTGTTCTTACTCCTTTTATGCACTTTACTTTATTTCTATTTTATATAACGTTTTTCTTACGATTATCGCTCATATCTTTTCATTTTGCTTAATGTAGATCAATTTTTACAAAGTAATCTTTTTATTTACGTTCAGGTATTTTAATTAAACATATTTTATGGTTTTATATTGTTTCTTAACGAATTCGTAAGTATTATCACGTTTTAACGTTTTTTATTCAAGATCTTGGCACTTTAAATGTTCATTTATTAGATTTTACAAGTAGATCTTTACTTTTACAGTCCTATCTTGATAAAAACATTGTTTTAAACATTATTTTACGTGATTATTCAATATCTAGCAAATACGTTACATTTTCACAATTATTTTGACACCTCGGTATACTGAACTTTCAAGATCTTTAAGCACACAACCTCACGAATGAAAGTTTGGTTACATAATTGATCTAAGTCTTCAAGGTTGATTATCTTGGATAATTTTTTACCAAAACAATTTGGCGCCCACCGTGGGGCAAGTGGTGCTTTTCTCAATTTTTTTCTTCAAATTTGCGATTACATTATCTTACAAAACTTATTGCGAAAATGTCATTTCAATACAGATCTTCTTCTATTTTATCAACTTCAATTTCAGGGATAGGTGGCTCTCCTCTTCATATCCAATCATCTCAGAAGGAAGATGCTAATTCGGCCAAGATATTGACATCCGAGTTAACTACGTTAGATCCCATTGGTGATCCTAACCAAGATCTTGTTTATATGATTTTTCAACTTAAAGAACAGGTACATTTGATGATAGAAATGCAAACATCAAGGACCAGAAAGCCATTTGGAGCTCTCAAGATCTTAACAAATCGGGATCTGGACGTCACTCAGGATCTTAAAGCTCCAGATCTTAAAGTTGCAGATTTAAAGTTGTGGATCTTAAAGCTCATGATCTTAGAGCTCAGGATCTTAAAGCTCAAGATATTGATGCTAAGGATTTTGATGTAACTCTGGAATCGTCATACCGGAACCTAGGTCATAATATTTTTAACCCTTATTACGTTCTGGACACTAACAATATGCAGGATCATGGAATCAGTTCTAAAGAAGTTCCACCAAGAAGCTATATCTCCAGATTTGCTCCTCCGATATGTGACATGGAGATCCCCAAATGTATCCAACTTTTCAACTTGAAGCTATATGATGGTACTAAAGGTCCTAAAGAGCATGTTGCCCGATTTAGGGTGAAAATAGAAAGATTTCCTATTCCTGCACATTTGAGAGAAGGATACTTGTGCAAAGGTTTCAAATCTACTCTTATGGGTTCCGCGTTGGAATGGCTGCTAAGTTTTCCTCCCTACTCAATTACTTCATTTTCTTATATGATTAATTTGTTTTATAATCATTTTTATAGAAACTTAATTAAAAACCTTTATAAGATTACTCAAGGTCCTAATAAATCTCTTGCGAGTTATCTTAACAGATTTTGTCAAAAGTGCTTTCCTATCCTAGATCTTGAGATCACTTTGGCGGTACAGGCTTTCCATATGGGTTTGCGTAGTGATTCTCCACTCTATGATGATCTATCAGAAAATCCATGTAGGAGCTTATTGGAGGCAAGGATTCGAGGTTCAAGATATGCAGATGAAGAGGATAGGATGAGGATAAAGTTGCAATCTGCTTATGATTGTCCCAACCGAAAATTGAAAGCCCCGTCTTTCATATCTCTTAGGGCCAAACCCTATTCAAGATCTGATTATCACAGAATCGACAACGTGGATAAAGATAAGGAGAATGAGGAATATCCTAACATAAATGACTATCATTTTTCTGTTGACATTTCAGGTCTAATTTTTGCAATGTATAAACTTGGGAACAAAGTGAGATGGCCAAAAGCAAAAAATAAAAATCCTAAACGGAGCGGAAAACTCGATTGGTGCGCTTTTCTCAAGGATTTCAGCGACATGACTAAAGATTGTCTTGCTTTAAGGAAAGAAGTAGGCATTCTGGTGAGCAAAGGATACCTCGACGAGATCTTGAGAAGGAGTAAGGCGTGATCTCTACGTGAATAACATCAAATGTCAAGTAAGAATTTAACATATGCGGAAACCAGGTATACTCTTCTTAAATATATTACTTTATCATTACTTATATCTTTTACAAAACACAGGAAATATTTGAAATGTTTGCTACATATATAAAGGATAATATCTTATAAAATACATAGAAACTAGAAACTGCCATTTGGATGACTCCATGTTGTGAATTAGAAGATGATCCTAGAGCGGTGATAGAATCTCATATGTTAGTAAACTTGTGAATAATTTTAGTAATGATTTCCAACATAAAATAAATTTTACAAGTTAAAGTAGATAGTTAAAAGAAACAAGATTAGAGGTCATACTAAAATTTTCACAGGGGGACATAATACCTTGATTTATTAGATGTTAATAAGCGAAACTTAATATGAAAAATTGATTATACGATTACAATTCACTTGGAATATGAATATCAAAAATCTATCGATGCATGATTATTTTTTATCTATTTTGAAATTTTCTTAGTTATTAAAGATATTAGAAATATATTATGTTTAGTAATTAAACTTGTGAAAATTTTCAATCTTTTACTTCATGATTTTGAATCTCAAAGATACCGGGGACAGTCCAGGACCCTTAGGATCTTGGATCTCATGTTCATGCAATCATATTTATGTAGAAACTTCATATTGATAGTATCTTTAGTATTTTAATCTATTTCAATTTTATAGAATTTCATTTCTATTACTTATATTAATTATAATAAGTTAATAACATGAAGAATTCAAAAACTGAATTTACGATCCGAAATCACAAAGTTATTTGCCGTCATTCTCTATTCATACAATTTTCGATTTTGATGTGACTTTAAAATTTTAAGGTAAAGCCAAAAATTTAACTAAACATATATTTATCATTACTATTTATTATAACTTAGCTTCGATCATCGGTTTATTTGAACTAAAATTTATTTTATATTCACAAATCATGTATGCAGAATATTCGAATTTCTTTATGATATAACCTATATAACTACCGTACACCGTACGGGTATTAAGACTAGTTATAATATGTATCTAAATATCTTTTTCCACTTTATATATCTTTATATATCTTTAATACCTAGTGGTCACCAACCGTCACTTTCTAGAGAAGGTCTTGGGATTGAGTCTTGCCAAAGGCAAACTTAAGATAATCAAGGGATTATTAAGTGGTTGAGAATCACCTGCACACTAGCCTGGCTGGGAAATTAGTGGGTACCATATAGTACATAGGATCTGAGGATTTCCATCCAATTACTCTTCTTTTTACCCACTTTATATACAATAGTAAGATTTTGCCCTTCAATAAAAAGGATAAAAACGAAAGTTTAAAGGTCTTTAGACCATCTCCATTGGTAGGATTTTTATATATCATTATAAATCCTTAAATATCTTTAGCATTGAGCAAATCCTTAACCAAGAAATGCCAAAATCGCAACAAAAAATGCTAAAATCGTAACAAAAATCGCGAAATCGCTACTCGTAGTTCGCAACTCGCAGTTTGCAACTCGCAGCAGTTTGACTTTGACCTTTTCTTTTTCTTTTTTTTTTAAGGATAAGATTTCTTGCGATTTTTTCCTAAGAAGATAAGATTTCTTGCGATTCTATCAATAAAAAGATAAGATTTTTTAAAAGATTTTCTGATAATACAAGTACAAAAGTTAACTAGTATATTATGTTCATTGTATTTGTTCTAGTAACATAAATATCAGATATATTCCAAAATTTCTCTTCTCATTTCCAGACTAAAGGTATGCTTTTTATTTATTTAGTTTTGTACAAGTAATTAATTCGTTATTTAGTGTTTCTTACATAATGGAACCATCAAATATCTTGACTGTATGGGTAGATTTGTGTTTTGTAGGATCGTGGGAGAATGTGAATTGTTATTTACAGTATTTACCATTACCTATGAATGTTTCATTAAAACTGTCATTTAAAAAGTTAAATTATAAAGGATTAGTGTTACGTGTTGCAAAGAAGTTGAGTTTAGAGCCTGGTAGTGAGTTTAAGCTATCTTATTTGAAAGATGGTAAAGTTTATTTGTTAAATGACAACATAGATGTTGATCGGTTCATGACTTATATTAGTGTTTCAAGAGACAATGTTGCATTGTATGTTGTTCAACCTAAAAGTAGTGAAATCGTGATCGTATACCGTCCAAGGGTGAAGAGAGAAAGACAACAACATGCAATCGTTGTAAGGAAAGTGGTCATACAAGGCTGACTTGTGGTGCACCGATGCCATCACAAACATCTTTTCCTCCACCGAGAGAGTATGCATCTTCATCAAAATCAAAAGGGAAATCAAAATCGACTTCACAATCATCTCCTTTCGGTATTGTTAACTTAGGGGATTATTAGTATGTTTCTTATGTATTTGTGTTGTAGGTTAATGTTTTGTGTATTTTAATTTCTTAATGTTTTATGTTTTAAATAAATGTTATGTTTTATTTAGTTGTATTGTGTTTTTAAAATTAATGAAAGTTTAGGGTTTATTTGAAGTTTTGTATTCATGTCTTATATAATAAATTAGTATTCTTAAAAAAAAAAAAGAAGTCAAAGTCAAACCGTTGCGAGTTGCGAACTGCGAACTACGAGCTGCGAGTTGCGATTTTGCGTTTTTTGTTACGATTTCGCTTTTTTTTTTTGCGATTTTGGCATTTCTTGTTGCGATTTCGCATTTTTTGTTGCGATTTTCATATTTTGTTGCGATTTTGTTAGCTATTTTGTGATAATCCGAAAAACCTTGGCTATTTTGATACGATCGCAACGAAAATTGGCTATTGTCGTGATTTTCTCTTTGAAATACTTTCTTTCTTACAAAAAAAAAAAACCCTCAAACAATTAATATTGTTTTGTGTATTGCGATAGTAAGCTTTATAAGGTTAACTATTTAACATATTGTATTCACCACTAACTAGATTATAACCCGCATAAAACGCGGAAAAAATACATAAGAAAAAAAAACACAAAAAAACATTTTACGTATAAAAATCTGATAAAATAAACAAAAAAATATGATCAAAAATATAAAACAACTTAAAAATACAATAAAAAATTTTAAAAAATTGATATAATGAGGACTAAAATAAGAACACTCACACAAGTTAGCATATATAGTTAGCCCTTCTATATGTAAGTTTTATTTTCTGTATAGAAATAAGTAATTTGACAATGCCGCATCGCGCGGGTACTCGTAGAAAGATAAAGTAACATTTGTGGAAGAAACTTTGAAAGTTTCATTAAAAGGTATAACGTTTGTTGCATATAACCGTACAACTACGTACTTTCTTTTGTTAGGAATGAAAATTAACAGCTGTTTAGTATAATTAGTTATACCCATCATCCGCTCGCGATCCGCACACGGACGAATAACACGTTTTTTCTCGTCTGGTGCCATCCTTAGATTAATGGTATTTTGGGCACTTGGTTGATTTAAGGAAGCATTGGTAAGTAAAATGTTACTATTTGTGACAGATTGTTAAGTTTTTTTTTTTCCGAAGTAATTAACCCTCACTAATATATTTTTATAAATTTGGATTAGTGCGTGTTGTTTTTTTTTCTTTTTGTCTTATACCAATATCTTCCTAATACACATACACAAATATATCCCTTTTTATAAGATTGGTTTATATATTTTTTATGTGTAGTATATATATATACACACATATAACATCCATTTATACTAATAACTTTTATTTTTAATAATTTGTATGGGAAAATTACGAATTAATCAAGGTTGACATTATGGAGGCCATAACTTTTGTAAGTGAGAATGAACGGTTTGAATTAACCTAAATATCATTTTAATATTACTATGTCGAAAGTTTCATACTTATTAAAGTTCGGGGACTGAAAAGGTATAAGACTAATTGTTTAGTCAAAGATGATGTCATCAAGGTTGATCCAATGGTAGATATTAAATGTTGAAAATTAATGGAGGGTCTTGATTTCTTCAATTTGGAATTAAAGGTTCTCTTTTAATATATATGTATATATAAAAGATTATTTAGATCTAAGTTGCTTTTGATTTAAATTATTTGTTTCAAATGATTGTTAAACGTGTTACTATTGGCCTTAAACATATAACATAATTTTAACGGTCGATTCGCAGAGAAAGGTTTTGTGGTGTATTTGGTTATTACTTCAGTGTGAAAGTCTCCTGTTCTAAACTACTACATCTTATATTTCCTTTCCGTCATTGATAATAAATATCAACCTATTTTATTTAATTTTAACCGACATACGTAGTGTTTTTCTGTTTTGAACAGGTTTTTGCATCTTGTTATTTTGTTAAAATACACAAATTTCCCATTATATATCTATTACCCGCATAAAGTTTGTGTAACACGTCTACAATGTTGTTTACTTCACAAGTTTTCTTTATCTATACTATATTATAAAGTATATTTCTCTTAGATTTTCAACATTAAACTTGAAATTCTGAATATTGATTTTAAGTACTTCCCCAAAATGTCCCTTCAATTTATTATATATTTATCTAAAATAACTATAATACTCTTTCTCTCTCATCAAATCTCAACTAATTATTTTTTTCTCTCTCCTCCATAAATCATTCCAATTCATTCAAAATTTTTTATCTCAAAAACCGTACATCGATAAATTATAAAAATTGTATGGGTGTTCTTAAAATTTCATGCTCTTTCATTAGAGATATCATTCGATATACTTTCGACAAAATTTTAAATCCGAAGCCGGAGCCCGTACGGCTAAGGCATTTGACTATCATACTCTATGACATATCAACTCCTATAACCTATCACACTCTATGACCTAGGTATCACCACCACCATCTCACCGCCGCAACGCGCAGGTACTTGCTTTCGTGATATATAGTCAATGAAATAAAATTTAGTTGGGTATAAATCCAATGGGTTATGTTTACAGGTTACTATAACTCTTACTCTACCACCAATTAGGCTCATTGTTAGCCCCATCCTTATAGGTGCGGCCTCCGGTGTTCACCGCGCGGCACCCGGAGGACGCTATTAGCACGACTTGTCTTCCCCGGCGTCTGCTTGGTTTCTTCCACGTTTGGATGCGCAACTTGAGTGGTTGTGGGGCCCGATGTGGCCGTTTGAAGCAAATAAAAAAAAAAGATTTTTCAAACAAATTTTTAAAAAATTAACGGCTAGTAGCCTTTTTTATTTTTTTGTTCTTTTTCTATTAATACCACTTCCACACTACCAATTCAAATAAGAACCATCTATTTCTATCACTTCCAAACCATTTTATCTTTCTCAAATAAACTATTTTTCATAAACCATTCCATTCACAATGTCTAGAAGTGTTTGGATTCAATCAGAAGATCTTTGTTTGTCGAGGTGTTGGGTGTTGAGGAGACCGGATCCTGTTACGGGCAGGTGTGAAATGAGTATTCCCGGCCTATCCTTTTGGGACGACGTTACTGTAATGTTCAACACGGAGACCACTGGAGGGCCACGAAGCAAGTCTCAACTCCAAGGTCACTGGAGCAAGATTCTGAAGGAATGCAAACAGTTTGAGGTAATTTGCACGAAGTTGAATGCACAGGAGAGACCCGGCGATGATGATGAGCAATATTATGCAACGGCGCATCAGATATACCGGGAGAAGCATGGCAGGGGATTCAGATATGAGCACTGCTTTAGGCAGCTCATCTTTGTTCCTTTTTAGTTGTTTTGGATTATGAAGTAGACTTTCTAGTTTTTTTCTAAGTAATTTTTAGCAGTTTGAATTGTGTGTTGTCTTTTACTATTGTAATGCCATTAAGTATTTTAATAAAATAAGTCTACTTTAAGAACATAAGTTTATTCATAATTATAAAAAACATTACAAACTTAATAAAGAAAGACATACAATATAATATTAAAAGAGGCTACTTATTTCTTTTGAGCATAAACTGCTTTGGCAGTGTTGATGAACTCATTCAAGGTCATGACCGCACAAGCAATTTGTTCCACAGTTGCTTGAATCTTGTCAAACTTCCCCTGCAAATAAGTAAAGTATTGACACTCAAGCTCAGTACAATTCCCCGTTTGTATGTAACTGATTTGTTCTTGACACCATTTCTTTTTCGCTTGAAGTTTTAGACCAATTTCAACAAGCTTGTCTTTGCACATTTGGTGGTCGAGGATATTAGCCACGATACTATCATTCACTTGATCGACAGTCATTAGTGGTTTTCGGTTAGTGACATTTGATGAAGAAACCATTGCAGATGTATCAAAATGTGAGATTTGAAATAAAATATCTGGTAAGGAGACTGTATTTATAGTTGAAGTCACAGACGCTCCTCCAACGTTCAAAATTCAAAATATTTACAATTACAGTCCCTCAAACGGCCAAAAATTCAAAAACATTTACATTTACCGTCCCTGAACGACTAGCTACATTATCACTCCATAAATAGTTATGTAACACCCAAACCTTTAAAAATATGGATTTCCAAAATTTTTCACCTAAACGGTGTCAAAGAAAGCGGAAAAACGTTTAAAAGTCCAAACCAAAAAAAAATTCAATTTGGTTTATTCTTTTAAAAGGTGTTACTCATTACTTCATTGAATAAGTCTAATGATAACCCATTGATTGCACAACATAAAGCAACCAATCATCAAACATTCCAAATCTGAAAATTGCAAAAACATAAATTAAAGTCTAGATGGAGTAGCAACTATGGGTATACTAATGTCATCATCACTTGCTATCTACCCATGCCTTTCCTTATTTCATCAACGACCTTTAGCTTGCTAAACCTGAGGGGACAACACATTTCAAGAAACAAGTGTTATCTAACGAATTAGCTAAGTAAGAATACACAAGGTTTAGAAAGCATTTGTCCGATTAAAACGTTATAAAGATCGTTTTGCGGCATTAGAATACATATCATCACATATCATCTCATTCATCATCTTTCATACAAAATAGGTCACCCTAATTGTGCCTAAACATCTTTAACATCATCACATAACACATCATAACATCATTTAAGTGTAACTGAAGTCACACCCGACTAGATGAACACACCTTACGGTTGTCCATCAATGTCGTTAAGGAATGGCAAGCCAATTCCAGGAGTAATCCGTATGTTCAATGAGAATGGGGCTGGTAAGACCTCCCGTATTACTCTTCACGTTATACCTCGTTGCAAGGAGCCACCCGAGCAACCACATCAACGCACTTAACCGGGCTAGGGCAAGTACGGGTTAAGCTTAACACTTTCACGTTAAATTTACGAGCTCGATTTCACATCACATATAGTTTAGGTGTTTACACAACCTAAACAATCATCACATTTATACATCTTTACGTTTGGGCCCTTAAACGTGCACGTGACATGGTAACTTAAAGAGTCTAGTGAACTAGATGAACAAGCCATACAAACATGCACATTTCAATACTCTCATCAACAAGTGTCATAAATCAACTCATCAAAAGACATTGCATTTCATTTCATAAGACAACATCACATATCGTTGGGACTGCATTTCAGGCCTCATTGGTTATTTGCATAGCCCATATAACCTCCCGTGTACTCCCAAATACTTATAAGTAACAAATACCGTTAAGGAAGTTATAATATGAAAACCATGCTTTTGTTGAACCCTCAGCGTGTCAAAATAGTGTATCTTACCTCGTAGAAGCGTACAACAAATGATAACGTAAGTTACCGAGCTTTGCAAGTATTCTCGACTACCTATAATCAACATAGGACCGATTTATGAGTATAACGAAACTAAACTGACCTACAGTCTAAATACGTGTCACATACTCTATAATTACCATCACTCCACATAATAGTCCCTTTTTGACTGTTACCCCTGGTAAGTTGTCTCTTTTTGTCTATTTCTAGACTATTATTCTAGGTAGTGAGTCTCTTTTTGTCTATTCTCAACTTTTGTCTAATTCTAGACTATTACCCCGGTAGCTAGTCTCTTTTTGTCATTTTTTTTCTTCCAAAAACGGGTTTTACACCAAAGAGAAGACTCTTTTAAGACCTAATTGATAATTTAGCCCCATCAATTACTCCATGAACGAGTTGTTAACAAAAATGGATCATTAGGTCACATTAAACAACCATTCTTACTATCGAAACTCGATTAATTAATCACAAATGATAATCAACAACCCCATCCATACTCCAAACACTAAGAACTGAATTAAATCCATAAAGTTGAATCATATGATCACAAATCAAGGGAAATCATCTATATTACCTGCACTTGACGTAAGGGACTCAAGATCTAAACAATCCTTGATCGAAACGGCACGAAACGAATGGATCTTTGCTTGGAGAGGGAAGGGGATTGGCTATGGCTTTTCTCACACACACGTTACAGCAGGTTTATGGAAATTAGGGCTTCCTAATTGCCCTCTAATCCCTGGCCACCCATTACAAATCTTACACTTAGGACCCCTCAAGTTCTAAACTTAACTTTCTTAGCTTATCTTTCTACCGGGAGTCTTAACACACTAACAAGCACCTAATTACTTAACGTCGCTTTGATTACTTTCATTAAACATCACATTCACATTATTGCACATTAAACATATAAGCATTATATCATTTAATCACATATAAGACATATAACCTAACGAACCTAACGTTAACTAATGGAAGGTCAAATAGTCAAACACGGAAAGTTTGAGATGTTACAATTACCTCCCCCTTAAGAGAATTCCGTCCTCGGAATCACTTCAGAAATGAACAATTCTGGATACTTTTCTTTCATCACGGATTCAGTTTCCCAAGTCATGCTTTCTCCATGAGTGTGCTTCCATTTGATCAACACAAGGTCAATCAATTTCCGGCGTAGCTTCTTTTGCTTCCTTCCAAGTATGGCTACCGGTTCCTCAATCATTCTTTTACTCGGATCAATGCTTACATCTTCAATGGGAATAACACTAGATTCATCCGCCAAACACTTCCTCAAATAAGATACATGAAATGTACTATGAATTCCATCTAATTCAGGAGGAATTCCAATCGATAAGCCACATCCTTGATGCGTTGAAGTACCTTAAATGGTCCAATGAATCATGGACTTAGCTTTCCTTTCTTACCAAAACGAATAACTCCTTTCCAAGGGGAGACTTTCAGCATTACCAAATCACCGACTTTGAACTCAATTGGCCTTCTTTTCTTATTAGCATACGTTTTCTGTCGTTCTCTAGCCACACGAAGTGCTTCCTTGGCAACATTAACTTTTTCAGCTGTGATCTCTACAATTTCAGGACCCGTAATTTGCTTTTCACCGGGCTCCATCCAACAACTTGGAGTCCAACACCTTCTACCATAAAGCATTTGAAATGGTGGCATTCCAATACTTGCATGATAGCTATTATTATAAGAAAACTCAATCAGTTTCAAATGATCATCCCATGCTCCACCATAC
Organism: Erigeron canadensis; assembly: GCF_010389155.1. NCBI lineage: Eukaryota > Viridiplantae > Streptophyta > Magnoliopsida > Asterales > Asteraceae > Erigeron > Erigeron canadensis. The sequence goes on along the minus strand of NC_057766.1, from coordinate 1,908,169 downwards.
TCTAGTACACAAGCTCTCAATATATCCTCCAACGTTTGGATTGTTCTTTCGCTTTGCCCATCAGATTGAGGATGATAGGCGGTACTCAAGTTTACTCTAGTACCTAATTCTCGCTGAAGACTTTTCCAAAAACTAGATACATACCTCGATTCTCGATCTGAAACAATAGATAGTGGTACACCATGTTTGGACACAATTTCACCTATGTACATCTTTGCCATCTTGGCTAAGGGTACATCTTGACGTGTTGCTAGGAAATGAGCACTCTTCGTCAATCTATCCACAATAACCCATATCATATCATTACCTTTAGGAGTCCTCGGTAACTTAGTCACAAAATCCATAGTTATATGATCCCATGTCCATTCCAGAATTTCCAACTGATGCAACATTCCATATGGCTTTTTATGATCAGTTTTCACACGTGCACAAGTCAAACACCTTTCAACAAAATGGGCAACTTCTCCCTTAATGTTTGGCCACCAATAGATAGGCTTCAAATCTGCATACATCTTTGTAACACCGGGGTGAACTGAATATCTTGACCTATGAGCTTCTTCCAGGATCAATTCTCGATTACCATCAAGCAATGGTACCCAAATTCGACCCTTATACGTTTGGAAACCACGGCTGTTCGTTTCCATGGCAAGATATTTCTTCTTTCCAATACTCTCTTTATCAATGTTATCCTTCATCAAAGCCTTCACTTGAGCTTCCTTGATACGATCAAGTAGCCCCGACTTGGCTTGAACGACCATGCTCATCAATCTACAAGAGAAATTCTGCAGCTTCCTACTTAACGCATCCGCCACCACATTGGCTTTACCGGGATGATATTTAATTTCATAATCATAATCTTTCAGAAGTTCCATCCATCTCCGTTGTCTTACATTCATTTCCTTTTGTGTGAACACATATTGCAAACTTTTATGATCGGTGTACAAGGTACACCTAGTGCCATATAAATAATGCCTCCACAACTTCAAAGCAAAGACCACAGCAGCCAACTCTAGATCATGGGTCGGGTAGTTCTTTTCATGAGGCTTCAACTGACGTGAGGCATAGGCAATAACTTTGTCCCTTTGCATAAGAACATAACCCAAACCTGAAATAGAAGCATCACTATAAACAACAAGATCATCGGTACCTTCGGGTAAGGCGAGGATTGGAGCTTCACATAACTTGGTCTTTAACGTTTGAAAAGCCTTTTCTTGAGCTTCAGCCCACACGAACTTCACCCCTTTTTTTGTCAATTCTGTCATGGGCTTAGCTATATGAGAGAAATCTTGAATGAACCTTCGGTAGTAACCCGCTAAACCAAGGAAACTCTTGACCTCAGTGGGTGTCTTTGGCTGTTCCCATTTAGAGACAGCTCCAATCTTTGAGGGATCAACTTTAATACCTTCAGAAGAGTCGACATGCCCGAGAAATTGAACTTCTCAAAGCCATAATTCACACTTGGAGAACTTAGCATATAATTTCTTCTCCCTAAGAACCTCAAGGACGGCTCTTAAGTGCTCACGGTGCTCTTCTTTAGACTTAGAATAAATCAGGATATCATCAATAAAAACAATCACAAAATGATATAAGAATGGGCGACATACCCGATTCATTAAATCCATAAAAGCGGCTGGAGCGTTTGTCAACCCAAATGGCATGACAATAAACTCATAGTGCCCATAACATGTACGAAAAGCTGTCTTGGCTACATCTTCCCTTTTGACCTTTAATTGATGATAACCGGACCGTAAATCGATCTTAGAGAAGTAGGAAGCACCATGAAGCTGATCAAGGAGGTCATCAATGCGCGGGAGAGGATACTTATTCTTAACCGTTCACTTATTCAGCTCACGGTAGTCTATGCACATGCGCATAGAGCCATCTTTCTTTTTGACAAAAAGAACCGGAGCTCCCCAAGGCGAGGAACTTGGTTGTATGAAACCTTTGTCAAGTAGCTCTTGAAGCTGAGACAGTAACTCTTTCATTTCTGTAGGAGCTAAACGATACGGTTCTTTTGCAACAGGAGTGGCACCGGGTACGAGTTCAATTTGAAAAGTGACCTCACGGTCAGGAGGAATACCGGGAAGATCATCCGGAAACACATCAGAAATTTCAGAAACTACTTCAACATTAGAAATGGAAGACTTTTCTTTTCGTGCATCAATGACATAGGTAAGAAAATGACTCTTGTTCTGTTGGATACACTTGAGAGCTTTCATCATATTGATGATCTTTATGGTTCCTTTTTTCTTATCACCATACACAGAAATGATCTTACCGTCAGGAGTAGGAAAACTCACGATCTTTTGGGAACAAATAATTGTGGCATTATTTTGAGATAACCAGTCCATACCTATCACTACATCAAAGCCAGCAAGAGTAGTAGGTAATAGTTGGACCGGAAAGGCACGACCTTCAATCTCAATAGAACAATCATCGTAGCCCACACGTATATCACTAATAGTACCGTTAGCAACTTCTACTTCTATAGAGCAATCAAGAGGAGTAGTAACTCTTCCAAGTTTAGGAGCAAATAAGGTAGACAGAAAAGACCTATTTGCACCCGAATCAAAAAGAACAGAAGCAGGTTTTGGATTAACAAGAAAAGTACCGCTTACTACCTCATCATTTTCCTTTGCAAGGTCGGTAGTCATTTGAAAGGCACGAGACTTAGCTTTGGGCTGATCTTTCTTCTTCTCATCTTCTTTCTTCAATCAAATGGCCCGTCTCCTGGCACTTGTAACAACGAGTCTTATCCTTAAACACTAAGGTAGCATGGCCCGTCATACCACACTTGTCACATCTCTTTGTCTTCTCAGAACATGACCCGTTGTGTGGGGCCTTGCAAGCTGAACACCATGGAGCAATCTTCTTATCATCCTTACCTTTATGGGAGGAAGAACCTCCTTTAAACCGTTTTTCTGAATTTGAAGACCCATTAAACCTCCTCTTGAACCCGGACTTTTTATCATCATCTTTTAGCCACTTTTTCAGACTTAAAATCATCATCCAATATCTTAGACTCCTTGATAGCAGCAGACAACGTAGTATGTTGCCTGCAGAGGCCACGATAGCTGGCAGGAAGACCATCACAGTAAGCTTCGATCTGATCTATTTCTCTGGGTACCATACGACCTACAAACTGGAGCTTTTCTATAAATGAGCGGGCATACTCACCTATGGCACCTGGCTTAGCATTCAAAGCCCTGAATTCCTTCTCGATCGACCTTAACTCACGTGTACCCACATATTCTTCCAGAAACTTTTCCCTGAATGTACCCTAAGGCATAGCAGCAAGCACTTCAGGAGTCAAGGAAACCGTAACTGATCTCCACCAGTTTCAAGCATTCTTTGTCAACACACGAGTAGCACATAAAACCTTCATATCATCAGGGCAATAACATGAAGCAAAACCCACTTCAACATCATCCAACCATTCCATTGCACCCACTTCATCAAGTGTGCCATCAAATTCCTTAGCACCACACTTCTTAAAACTTTCATACTTAAAGTCGTGGACACGAGGAGCAGCCACAACACGAGGCTCCACCCCATTTTGCACACCATTCCCTTCAGCTACCACATTACTAGGAGCAACCAATGACCTTCCAGCAGATATCTCAACACGATTCGAGCGATTGGAATAGTTTCCATCCGTGTGCTCGTTCCTTTGCAAGCTTGCTTCTTTTTCAGCCCTCAATTGAGCCAATTCCTCCTCATTCCTTAACAAAAGAGCTCGAATAGCCCTCAATTCCTCGTGCATTTCAGCTCGGGTAGGAATCTGCTCAATCACTGGGTTTGCCCGATCAATTTCTGACCTAGTGAGTTGTACACCTGGAAGTGGCCTTCGAGGAGGCCTTTGGTTAACACCATTTCCAGCCCCATTTTGATCAGTTTGGGCATTGCTTGGAGCTGCTCTCTCACGTCGACTGTTAGTACGAGTGTTAACCATGATGTCTACAATGCAATGACGTTGGTTAGCAAAGGTTAAAGTGAGAACAAAGAGATTAAGGCTACTTAACATAAATTTTAGCAACATATAAACACAATCCTGCCTCAATCAACACCCTCACTCAGTCCCAAACCCGTCCTAAAGCATTTCATTCCAATGGCTAAACATACCTATTTAAGCCCTACATGTCCTCTATCGGTTTAAGTCCAATTCCTATGGTAAACCTATAGTTCTTGGTTCACTTAAACCATTTTTCTGATACCAACTTGTAACACCCAACCTTTAAAAATATGGATTTCCAAAATTTTTCACCTAACGGTGTCAAAGAAAGCGGAAAAATGTTTAAAAGTCCAAACCAGAAAAATTCAGTTTGGTTTATTCTTTCAAAAGGTGTTACTCATCACATCATTGAATAAGTCTAATGGAAACCCATTGATTGCCCAACATAAAGCAACCAATCATCAAACATTCCAAATCTGAAAATTGCAAAAACATAAATCAAAGTCTAGATGGAGTAGCAACTATGGGTAAACTAATGTCATCATCACTTGCTATCTACCCATGCCTCTCCTTATTTCATCAACGACCTTTAGCTTGCTAAACCTGAGGGGACAACACATTTCAAGAAACAAGAGTTAGCTAACGAATTAGCTAAGTAAGAATACACAAGGTTTAGAAAGCATTTGTCCAATTAAAACGTTATAAAGATCGTTTTGCGGCATTAGAATACATATCATTACATTTCATCACATATCATCTCATTCATCATCTTTTATATAAAATAGGTCACCCTAATTGTGCCTAAACATCTTTAACATCATCAGATAATACATCATAACATCATTTAAGTGTAACTGAAGTCACACCCGACTAGATGAACACACCTTACGGCTGTCCATCAATGTCGTTAAGGAATGGCAAGCGATAAAAACATGCACATTTCAATACTCATCAACAAGTGTCATAAATCAATTCATCATAAGACATTGCATTTCATTTCATAAGACAATATCACATATCGTTGGGACTGCATTTCAGGCCTCATTGGTCATTTGCATCGCCCATATAACCTCCCGTGTACTCCCGAATACTTATAAGTAACAAAATACCGTTAAGGAAGTTATAATACGAAAACCATGCTTTTGTTGAACCCTCAGCGTGTCAAAATAGTGTATCTTACCTCGTAGAAGCGTACAACAAATGATAACGTAAGTTACCGATCTTTGCAAGTATTCTCGACTACCTATAATCAACATAGGACCGATTTATGAGTATAACGAAACTAAACTAACCTACAGTCTAAATACGTGTCACATACTCTATAATTACTATCACTCCAGATAATAGTCCCTTTTTGACTATTACCCCTAGTAAGTTGTCTCTTTTTGTCTACTTCGAGACTATTATTCTAGGTAGTTAGTCTCTTTTTGTCTGTTATCAACTTTTGTCTATTTCTAGACTATTACCCCAGGTAGTTAGTCTCTTTTTGTCATTTTTTTTTCTTCCAAAAACGGGTTTTACACCAAAGAGAAGACTCTTTTAAGACCTAATTGATAATTTAGCCCCATCAATTACTCCATGAACGAGTTGTTAACAAAAATGGATCATTAGGTCACATTAAACAACCATTCTTACTATCGAAACTCGATTAATTAATCACAAATGATAATCAACAACCCCATCCATACTCCAAACACTAAGAACTGAATTAAATCCATAAAGTTGAATCATATGATCACAAATCAAGGGAAATCATCTATATTACCTGCACTTGACGTAAGGGACTCAAGATCTAAACAATCCTTGATCGAAACGGCACGAAACAAATGGATCTTTGCTTGGAGAGGGAAGGGGATTGGCTATGGCTTTTCTCACACACATGTTACAGCAGGTTTATGGAAATTAGGGCTTCCTAATTGCCCTCTAATCCCTGGCCACCCATTACAAATCTTACACTTAGGACCCCTCAAGTTCTAAACTTAACTTTCTTAGCTTATCTTTCTACCGGGAGTCTTAACACACTAACAAGCACCTAATTACTTAACGTCGCTTTGATTACTTTCATTAAACATCACATTCACATTATTGCACATTAAAGATATAAGCATTAAATCATTTAATCACATATAGGACATATAACCTAACGAACCTAACGTTAACAAACAGAAGGTCAAATAGTCAAACACGGAAAGTTTGAGATGTTACAAGTTACCCAAAGCCTTGACCAGTTTCATCACCATTCCACTTTTTTCAAACTAACTCACCATTCCAAATGGCTTCATCATCATCATCATCATCATCATCAAATAAGAACGTTCACCGATCTCGTCTCACCGAAGATGAGATGAAAACACAAATCATAGCTGATATCAAGGAGGACACCCTCCTTCAAAATGAACTCTCTGGGGAACTGGTTTACCTACGGAAGAAGAGACACCAATGCGACCAACAAGTTCAGGAAATAGAAGCACCAGGCCGCAATGTCTTGAAACACGAAGAGACATATTCTTATTTTCTACAAGATGAGAGCAAAAGATTGAAGAGGGTTATGGACAATGTTTTTATGGCCGGTCACACATTGACCGACCAATGCACTTTGGCAGAATCGTACCACGACAACTGCGGAGAAGGCAAATCAACGTGGGAAGTCAAATGCTCAGAATACGACAAGTGGTGGGCCAATGAAACGGCTTACCTTGGATTAGGAAAAATGTCAATCAAAGATGATGACGATGAAGAGTAATCGTATCATTATTATGTATTTCATTTTTTTTCCAGGACTGTCTTTTTTTTTATTATTGTGTTGTCTTTTATTTTAAGTAATGTAATGTGTGTTTAATTATATTAAAATGTGTTTTTTTTTAATTTTGTGTAAAAAAAATGAAATGTTAAAGTATTAGATGAATAGTGAAGAAGTGGGTATTATAAGGAGGGGAGTGTTCTTGGGGTGTTCTTGGAGAAAGTAGGAAAAAAGTGCCTCCTATAAGGAAAGGCCTTACGAGTGGTATCATAGCTATAGTTAAATAGATAAGTTATGCCTAATCCTGTTGGGAATATTATTGGAAGGAAGGCCTACTCTGCAACTTACTTGAAAGAAGGATTGTTGGTCATAATGTAACACCCCACCGTTGACAGAAACATGAGGTGTCATGAAAAGTACAGCACGACATGGAATTACATAGATACTGCTAAATGAGATAGAATATAATAAATATATTCCCAAAAGTATGAGTTCAAGTCATAACAGTGCTACAATAGCTTATTACAATTAAGTCCATAAAGAAATAATCCAAGGCATGTAGCCTCAAAGTCTGATAATTATTAAGGAGTACTAATCTCCGAAGTCCAGCCTAGCATAGCAACCTTTAACCCTGATTAGCCTGAGCACCTGAAAAGTATACTAAAACGTGTCAACACAAAGGTTGGTGAGTTCGTAGGTTTTATGTCAAAAGTCTAATAAAAGAAATAAGTCTTTTGTCAATTCTTTTAAGTCTAAACAAGTAATAGTTCAATATATAATGAGCAGAGTTACGCCATAATAAGTCCAAATGTCTCAAAGTCCGGCCTTACGGTACCTGCCTTAGTCCAAAGTCTCAAGTCTCAACTCATACAATAAGTACGTCCAAAGCACAACAAACAAACACATAATCACACACAAACAATAAGATCAAAGCACATCAAATGGCACAAGTAACTCTATACGCACAGGCTCGATATTGAACATAAAACAGAAACTGACAAAACTGTTTGAAAATAAGTATACGTTCCACCAAGACTTGTAAAAAGAGGGGCTACAAAACTCACCTGAAAAGTGTTATGATAGTTTAACGAACGAGCACGACAAGCACAATCAAAGTCCACGACAATCAACACCTATCAATAATACATGACAAGTCACAGTGAAAGTCTTTGGTATTAAGTCTTAGCCTATTAGAAATGCCTTTCAGTCCATATGTCTTTATTTAACTTTTAAAACGACGTTTATCAAAAGTGACGAGACTCGTATTAACCGAAAAGAAGTCTGGCTTTGACACCAATGTCCTTTAATTTCAAAATACATTATTTTATCAATAAAACCTAATTTGAAATCATTTTATAGCCCAAAATAAGTTTCACTCGAACTTAACCAAAACTAGACGAAACCGGAGGTTTTAACCGAAAAGTTTGCGAAACCGAAATGAATAGAGGTTGAGCTCAACCTAGTGGTTGAACTTGACCATGTACAGCCCAAAAATGTCATTTTAGAACCATTTAATCATAAGTTAGTCAATTGGACCAAAACTACATCTTTTGAGAAAACTAGTCAAGTTTAAGAACCGATTAAGCGCGTACGGACACGAAAGGCTAAGGAATTCGATTATATGAGTTGGGAAGTGGTCAAACTCGACCATGACAGGTCTAGTTAGACCTGGACAGCGGTAAAAATGAGTTCTTCCCAAGACTTAAGGGTCCGAGAGTTAAAACAAGTCATTTGGAGTCAACTAGGAGCTTTACGAGTCGTTTAAGCGACAAAATCTATGAGAGGTTGAACTAGACCAGAAGAGGTCGACCTAGACCTGATTTAGGTAGAGCTAGACCTGCCTAAGTCGAGCTAGACCAGGTAGAGGTCGAGCTAGACCTGTTCGGGGTCGGATTTGGACGCATTTTGATCAAAAACGACGATTTCGATGCGATTTTTGTTAAAACGACGCAGATTATGGCTAGCCAATTCATACCCATGGATCTTGGATGCACAAAAGTTACACAACTTACTACAAAAAGGGTGATGTTCGACCGATTTCATACGCATGTGATTGACAATTGCACAAATCTTGATCTAGGATATGAAGTCGACTAGTTTTTGAGTCATTTAGTCAAGTGGATATCTTCAATTTGTAGTTGCACAAAACCGATTACATGAGTGCATAATGAGTCGAATCAAACCTTAATCAAGGTTCAATTTCGGTTCTTACACACAAATGTAACCAAAGATGCACAAACAATAATCAAATACATGATTCGCTTAGCTTTTGATAAGAACCGAAAAGTAAACATATATATATACATATAGAACGAATTAAATAGATGAAGAACAGCCTTACCCACGTTTTTTGATGATGATTATGATAATACACACTTGTTTCTTGATCGATGATTGAAGCCTTGATTGATTTACACGCGTTAGAACCGAAAATCAATAGAAAATTTTGCTAAAATTCTTGAAAGAAAACCTTGAGTGTGTGTGTAGCTATGTGAACGAACAAAACAAGAAAAAAAGGGCAAAAGGCTGGTCTTCTATTTATAGGGAGAGACAAGGGAGGGGAGGTCCGTCAGACTAACGGAACGCCTGACAGTTTTAGTCCTTTTTGCTTACCGGACGAACACTGAATGTCATAGAAATGATTTGACCATATTTTATGATATATTTTTGAATTACGAACCCAACGACTAGTCACATGACCATATTTGACTCACGAAAGTATTTTAAGTATTTATTTAGGCATTTCTACTAAACAACTAGTCTTCCTCAAACATTTGCACCAAGTCTTAAAAAGTCTAAAACTCTAGTATACAATAAAATGACATGTCTTAGTCATACTTTAATCCATAAAAACTCATGTATTTAGACTTATGTTTGACGGTTACTAACCTTATTCGGACAAAAAAGTACAGGCAGACGAACGCCCAGGTGACGGTTGTTACATCATTACCCCGTTAAAAGAATTTCGTCCCGAAATTCAACTCGAACTAGTCCCATTAAACAATTGGGGGTATTTTGTCTTGAAATGATCTTCCCGTTCCCAAGTATACTCAGGCCCTCGCTTTGAATTCCATCGAACTTTGACAAGTGTATACTTGGTTTTCTTTAGTTTCTGCACCTTGCGATCCACAATCTCTAAAGGCTCTTCAACAAAATTCAACTTATCGTCAATCCGGATTTCGTCCATAGGCACATGACGATCTTCTTCAGCTAGACATTTTCGAAGATGCGACACATGAAATACTTCGTGAACTCCCTTAAGTTCTTCCGAAAGTCTCAATCGATAAGCTACCTCGCCAATTCTTTCTAATATCTCAAAAGGTCCAATAAATCTTGGTCCGAGTTTTCCACTCTTGACGAATCTAACCACTCCTTTCCACGGGGAAACTTTAAGAAGTAAACGGTCTCCAACATTGAATTCTAAAGGTCTACGTCTGACGTCGGCATACTTCTTTTGTCGCTCACGTGCTAATCTAAGTCGCTCTTTTATCTGGATTATTTTCTCGACAGTCTCTTCAATAATCTCAGGTCCAACCAACTGACTATCGCCAAAGTCAGACCATGCGACAGGTGATCTACACTTCCGTCCATACAATGCCTTGAAAGGAGCCATATCAATACTCGCGTGATAACTATTGTTGTAAGAGAATTCTATCAAATGTAGATGGTCATCCCAGTTACCACCAAAATCTAAGACACAGGCTCTCAACATGTCTTCTAAGGTCTGAATCGTACGTTCACTCTGACCATCAGTTTGAGGATGGTACGCCGTACTCATGTCTATCCTAGTCCCAAAAGCCTTCTCAAACCCTCGCCAAAACTGAGAATTAAAGCGAATATCTCTGTCTGAAATAATTGAAACTGGTACGCCATGTTTCGATACGACTTCCCTTACATACTTCCTCACCAATTTCTCTGTGGGATCTTTTTCTCGAATAGCTACGAAGTGAGCAGACTTTTTCAATCTATCGACAATCACCCATATCATATCATGACCCTCCTTTGTCCTAGGTAGTTTGGTAATGAAATCCATAGTTATGTTCTCCCACTTCCATTCAGGAATTTCCGGTTGTCTGAGTACCGCAGGCTTTTGATGTTCCGCTTTCACCTGTAGACATGTCAAGCATCGACTTACAAACTTAGCAACATCTTTCTTCATGCCAGGCCACCAATATATTTCACGCAGATCATAGTACATCTTGTCAGTGCCCGGATGTACCGAATACCTTGTATTATGAGCTTCGTTCAATATCAATGTTCGTAAATCACCAGTTGAAGGAACCCATAGTCTGTCCACGAAATACAAGCCATCATCGTCTCTTCTATCCAAATGTTGTTCCATTCCTCGTAGTTCCTTCTTAAGAAGATCTTTATCGCCCACAACCACCATTTGTGCTTCTATGATCTGATCTCTAACACTCCTTTGCACTGTGATACTCATAACACGTACTCGTCTAGGCTTAACCCTTTCCTTACGACTTAAGGCATCGGCCACTACATTGGCTTTCCCCGGGTGATAACGAATGTCACAGTCATAATCGCTGAGTAACTCAAGCCACCTTCGTTGTCTCATATTCAAATCTTGTTGATTGAAAATATGTTGTAAACTCTCGTGATCCGTGTAGATCACACACTTGGTTCCATACAAATAATGCCTCTAACTCTTTAATGCAAAAACCACTGCTCCTAATTCCAAGTCATGGGTTGTGTAATTCTTCTCATGGACCTTCAATTGTCGTGAGGCGTAAGCAATCACTTTGCCTTTTTGTATGAGCACACAACCTAATCCTTGACCCCATGCATCACAATACGCTACAAAGTCATCAGATCCTTCAGGCAGACTCAAAATCGGCGCATTACATAGCTTATCTTTCAGGATTTGAAACGCTGCCTCTTGTTTTCACCCCAGACATACGACCTATCCTTCTGAGTTAATTGCGTAAGCGGCAACGCAATCTTAGAGAAATTCTCGATGAACTTTCTATAGTAGCCGACCAGTCCGAGAAATTGTCTGACTTCAGTCAGTGTCTCTGGTGTTCTCCAGTTCTTGACCGAATCAATCTTGCTAGGATCCACGTGTATTCCATCCTTGCTCACGACATGTCCCAGAAAGTGTATCTCATAAAGCCAAAACTCACATTTAGAAAATTTTCCATACAGTTTTTCCTTTCTCAGTAATTCCAGTACTTTTCTCAGATGTTCAACATGTTCTTCCTTTGTCTTTGAGTAGATTAGCATGTCGTCGATGAACACAATTACAAACTTATCCAAATACAGTCGACACACTCTATTCATCAAATCCATGAATACTGCTGGAGCGTTAGTCAATCCAAAAGGCATCACTGTGAACTCGAAATGTCCATATCTTGTCCTAAAGGCAGTCATTGGTATATCGTCCTCGTGTACACGCAGTTGATGATACCCTGAACGTAAGTCGATTTTTGAGAAACATTTCGCACCTTGAAGTTGATCGAACAGAGCATCAATTCTAGGAAGAGGATAACGATTCTTTACTGTTAACTTATTCAACTCACGGTAGTCGATACACATGCGAAAAGAGCCATCCTTCTTTTTGACGAATAAGACAGGTGCTCCCCACGGTGACTGGCTAGGTCTAATGAATCCTTTGTCTTGAAGTTCTTTTAATTGCGTGGCCAATTCCTGTAATTCAGTTGTTGCTAATCTATAGGGAGATTTTGCTATAGGAGCTGCATTAGGAACGAGGCTAATGCGAAAATCAAGTTGTCGAGACGGAGGTAAACCAGGTAAATCATCAGGGAAGACATCCTGATAGTCCCGAACGACGGGGACATCAATCAAGCTAACCTCTTTAGCAGACGCACTCATGACACGACCCTCAAAAGAATCAGACACCTCGCCCTGAACTTCTAGTATCTCACCATTTGGTAAGGGAATTCTAACAATTTTTGCACTACATAGAATCGTCGCATCGACTAAAGACATCCGGTCCATACCAACAATAACGTCAAAACTCCCCATTTCAAAAGGTACTAAGTCAATAAAGAAAGCATAATTATTAAGAACTAATGTGCACGAACGGATGACTTGGTCTAGTCTGACTAACCCACCATTAGCCATTTCTATGTCAAAACATAAATACATAGGGCTCGGCTTAGCACTCAATAAAGGAACGAAACTAGTCGCGGCAAAACTATAATCAGCTCCAGAATCAAAGAGAACAGTAGCATAATGACCATTTAGAAGAAAAGTACCTGCAACAACGTTCGGGTCGTTGCGAGCCTTAGCAGCATTTAGAACAAAAACACGACCTCTAGCAGCTAGAGCCTGATTGCCCCTATTCTGATTGGGTCCAGTAATCTGTAGCTGGTTAGGATGAACTGCCACTTGAACCTGTTGCCCAACCCACTGAGGACATGTGTTCTGATAGTGATCAGTGGCCCCACATTCATAACACCCTCCACGAACTCCGATTGGTCTCCTCTGATTCAACGGTGCAACATTCAAGGGTGCCACTTGAGTCCTTGGTTCCCGACAGTAATTTGCCAAATGCCCAGTCTTATTGCAGTTGTAGCATGTTAAGCAATTCTGATTTGTTGCATGGTGCAGATTGCACTTGGTACACTTAGGATGGGGACCCACATATTCATTTTTGCCAGCATTCGTCACTGCAAACACCTTGCCTCTGTTTTGTCTCTTCCCATCAGATCGCCAAACTTTTTTATTATTATTCGTCCCATTGGTTTCCTTCCTTTTTGTCCCAACAGCAGTAATAGTTCTTATTGAACCAACTCCTCTGTCATAGCTTCAGACCTCAATATAGCCTCTTCTAGAGTAAGTTGGTGAACAGCAGCCATAGTCGATCTAACCTGAGGAATTAACCCACGAAGATACTTCTCTATACCTTTGTTCTTAGGTTCAACCAAGTGTGGAACGAGCCTTGAAAGTTCATTAAAGCGAGTAGTATATCCAGCATGATCCGCACCAACCATCTTATGTTCCAAAAACTCTCGTTCTAGCTTCACCAGTTCAGTTGTCGTGTAGAACTTTTTCATCATCAACTCTCTGAAGTTATACTAAGACATCGCCTCTGCCGTTAATCTACCTCTGATTCGGCACTGAGTGTTCCACCAAGACAAAGCATCTTTAGTGAATGAGTTCGCCACATACTTGACCCTCTGTTCAGGAGTGCATTCACTAATACCAATCACAGCTTCCATCTTCTCTAACCATTGAATAAACTTAACTGCCCCACCTCTACCATCATACTCTTGCACACCATAATCCTTAAAGTTTTTGTAAGTACAAGTCCTGACGCCACTCCTAGGCCCCCTTGGCACATTTCCAAGTCGAATTCCTTGGTCAACGTCTTCATAATATTCACCATCCTGCTCATCTTTTGCGTCCTCATACTGAGCATCATCATAATGAGCATCATCATACTGAGCATCTTCATTCTCTGCATTTTGTGCATTTTGAGCATTTTGTGCGAGTATAGTATTAACCACTTGAGTGATCATGGCTGGGTCTGGTTGCATTCCAGTTTGCTCCCTCGCCCTTCAGCTTGTTCATTTCCACGACCTGCACCGCGGCCGACACCTTGAACTACTTCAGGCCCAGTGCCATGACTAATACCACGACCTCGTCCAGTTCCTCGGCCAACACCACGACCTTGGCCAGAGTCTTCATTTTCACCATGGCCTCTTCCACGACCGCCGCTAGTCCCAGCACTAGATCTTGTTTTTGCCATTATCCTATAATCATGTGTCATTAGTCGGGGAGGATACGCTCGGCGATGTTAACATCACAAAACACTCTCAGTAGGCTCTCTCGTCTTATGGTCTAAGGAATGCTATCTAGAACCTAACTATTCATGCAGTTCATGTTAATGAAATACATATATATATATATATATAACCCTAAATCGCAGTTAAAATGTGGTCCGAATCTAACACCTACATCCATTGCACTAGTGGTGTATGTATACAGGGTGTACCAGCGGCTAACCCTCCACACCCCTAGTACATCTAATGCAAGGTCGGATCACGGTACTGGTATGCTCTCTAGGTATTGGCTCGGTATGTATACATGTAATCAACACGATTTATCAACCGAATTCACATCAACAATGGTGTTTGGTTAGTGTGTGTGTTCTTGTTGTTTGTGTGTGTATTGAGAGATAATTGGAATCAAGAGTGTGATATTCAGGAGTAATTGTATGAAGAATGTGTTGTTAATTTGCCAAAGTTATGATTTCAAAGGAATTGAAGGCTATTTATAGTCTAAACCAATCAACTATGCTAATTATCACAATTAGCCCCTCAACCTTAGAAATCATCAACTCATGTCTTAACTACAAGTAAGTCCATAACTTAAATTACAATGTATCACTATTTTTGGATTTCTAACATTCTCCCCCTTAGTGATATATTGTAAGGTCTGAAGTACGTGTTGGTTTGTCTTGTAGGAATGAATTTGATGAGCCCAGTGATGAAGACAATTGGTAATTTGAAACAAGTCATCAAAGCTTTCTCATTGTCTTTGGAGAACTTGATTCAGTATTGGTTTTGGACTTCTTGAAGTTAAATCATTTGTTGTTTTTCAATGTTCTTATAGAACAGAGAATGATGAGTGTGTGTATGTCTTGAATCTTTGAAGATTGTTGACTCATGAATCAGAGTTGTCTTTTGAGGTGCGGAAGGTATGAACTTGTCTTGAATTCTTCAATCTTCGAATCTTGAAGTCATTTCTTTGAAATCTTGGAATGAATTTTCAGAAATATGTACTCTCCCCCTTGATGTGTGCAATGTAGCTTTAGATAAAGTGTTTGTTGTATGACGTGAAGATCTTTAATTTGACGAAGACTCTTTTTGAAGCTTTTCTTCTTTGTCTCAAATCTTCAATCTTTTGTCCTTTGAATCTTTGATCTTTGTCACATCGTCTTGAATACTTTTGAGAGTAAACATTTCAAAAAGGTTTTGGAAAGTCTCTTATGAAGTAATCATACTCCTCATTAATCCATGAGTAATCACAGTCTCTTTGATTTTTGAAGCTCTTTGATTTTTGAAGCTGAATGATAGTATCTCTGAAAGCATTTAAAACAACCAAACACAAACTTTTCTCCTTGACCTTATCAATCATTCTAATTTCTTTTCCTAATCAATAATCAATCGAACTACTTTCTCCCCCTCATAATGACAAAGTTGGGAACCAATGTCATTATGCAAACATTGATTGATTGGAATGTTTGAAAGAAATAATCATGACTAAGTTCTAGACATTATGCTCATGGAGAATTATCAACCATCAAAACATCAATCTAACCATATAATCCAACCCAATTGTACCTATGGATGACTAAAATGTGAGATTGAAGTTGTTGGGATAAACATTGTATCATGGTGTTGGTGTGTTCTATGTTCGGGTGATGAGAAAAGAAACCGGATAAGAATTATCCGTTTGCATTCAAAAATCGAAAGGATTAATGAAATGACCGAAGGAAATGTATTATCATTTATCGGATTTCCTATGTAACATTGAGACATGCACAAAGCAAACCTCTAACATAGTTTGGTCTTTTGACTTTCCAACCTCAAGATTGCTTTAAAGAATGTAAACCATAGTCAGTGTCACCTAGGCGTTCGATAACCATGTTCTACTATCCGTAAAGACTTTTAGGAAAAATCCAAGGTCACAATAGACTTCTTGTTAACTCAATAATTACAAAGATGCAATTATGAGACCTATGTTCAAAGCTGGAAAGGATGTATGCAATGGTAGGATTTCCATTTGATCATCGTGACATATCAATTAAGATATCACTACAAATGTTCCGGCTATATCACAAAGATAAGCATGTATATCACAAAGATATGACGCAAATGTGTCCTAAAGAAGGAATAATGATCAAATTAATGATCAATGATAAGAGCTCTAGACACAAAGTGATCAAATGAAGTCGGGGACTGGAGCAGAGTGTCACCCTTTTTCAATATCAACATCTTCCAAATGAAGAGTTAATAGAGATGAGAAAATCTCCGTGAGAAGTAAAACAAGCATTTGTTAAGAAACACTTGAGTGGTTAGGTAAAGATGTGCATTGCTTCACTGGGTTCATGAAGGCTTTTTCAATACCGAAATATCAACAAATGACATCCGATAGAAATGTGTTTTACCCGGCGATTTTAGAATTTTAGGGAAGGGTATCAATTCTTTTAACCCTTTTCTCACAACATGATCACCATAACCTCTCACTTTTCGACTTACTCCCTCCAACTTAGTTGCACAAATTCATCATCACTCAAAAATACCCTCACGTTCTAATGAAAGAAGTGAATACCCATTAAACACCCATTAAACATCCCAGGGTAGCTACCACACTCTCACTACAAGTGCAATCACTGATGTCAATAACTGTCGCAAGGCATGGCGGTAATCATAGAACAGTTGATCAGGCTTTTCTATGATTATCGTTATGCGATACTAGTTAGCGCCATCACTTCATCTTGCTCTAATACACATAAATAATCACAATAACACTAAACGCACACAGTCACCATAAGTACACAGTCACCAAATGACAGCCATAGTCAAAATAAGCACAGGGATAATAAGTCTCAATAGAACATGAACTCAAAATATAAGTGACGTTAGCACATCTAGAATGAATCTATGATTCCTATCGTAAATGCTATACGGGGTTCTTAGGTTATAGTCTAGGCTTTTCCACCTAATTCTCTACAACCACGGCTTTGATACCATTCTGTAACACCCCACCGTTGGCGGAAACATGAGGTGTCATGAAAAGTACAGCACGACATGGAATTACCAAAAGTATGAGTTCAAGTCATAACAGTGCTACAATAGCTTATTACAATCAAGTCCATAAAGAAATAATCCAAGGCGTGTAGCCTCAAAGTCTGACAATTATTAAGGAGTACTAATCTCCGAAGTCCAGCCTAGCATAGCAACCTTTATCCCTGATTAGCCTGAGCACCTAAAAAGTATACTAAAACGTGTCAACACAAAGGTTGGTGAGTTCGTAGGTTTTATGTCAAAAGTCTAATAAAAGAAATAAGTCTTTTGTCAATTCTTTTAAGTCTAAACAAGTAATAGTTCAATATATAATGAGCAGAGTTACGCCATAATAAGTCCAAATGTCTCAATGTCTCAAAGTACGGCCTTACGGTACCTGCCTTAGTCCAAAGTCTCAAGTCTCAACTCATACAATAAGTACGTCCAAAGCACAACAAACAAACACATAATCAATAGAAAATTTTGATGAAGAACAGCCTTACCCACGTTTTAAATAGATGAAGAACAGCCTTACCCACGTTTTTTGATGATGATTATGATAATACACACTTGTTTCTTGATCGATGATTGAAGCCTTGATTGATTTACACGCGTTAGAACCGAAAATCAATAGAAAATTTTGCTAAAATTCTTGAAAGAAAACCTTGAGTGTGTGTGTAGCTATGTGAACGAACAAAACAAGAAAAAAAAGGGCAAAAGTCTGGTCTTCTATTTATAGGGAGAGCCAAGGGAGGGGAGGTCCGTCAGACTAACGGAACGCCTGACAGTTTTAGTCCTTTTTGCTTACCGGACGAACACCGAATGTCATAGAAATGATTTAACCATATTTTATGATATATTTTTGAATTACGAACCCAACGACTAGTCACATAACCATATTTGACTCACGAAAGTATTTTAAGTATTTATTTAGGCATTTCTACTAAACAGCTAGTCTTCTTCAAACATTCGCACCAAGTCTTAAAAAGTCTAAAACTCTAGTATACAA
Organism: Erigeron canadensis; assembly: GCF_010389155.1. Lineage (NCBI taxonomy): Eukaryota > Viridiplantae > Streptophyta > Magnoliopsida > Asterales > Asteraceae > Erigeron > Erigeron canadensis. The sequence goes on along the minus strand of NC_057766.1, from coordinate 1,889,696 downwards.
TAAAATGACATGTCTTAGTCATACTTTAATCCATAAAAACTCACGTATTTAGACTTATGTTTGACGGTTACTAACCTTATTCGGACAAAAAAGGACAGTCAGACGAACGCCCAAGTGACGGTTGTTACACATAAATTCAAGTGTCACAATACATTAAAGGATCATCCCTCTTATCAGTTTAATATAAATAGACCACGGGAACTCGTAAATACGACATGAGTAAAAGTCTTGTGCATCAGCGTCAGGTTATTAGTCTACCCACATTCTTTGATAACCATGTAAGCAGCTTTTCCCCCAAATTCAGTATTGCTATAAATAACCAGGAAAATGACTCATGAAATTCGCAGTATTTGGTTCATGAATTGAATAAAAAGAAATCACATAACAAAGTTAAAAATTATGTTATATGCAAATATAGAGTGAGGTTATTGTGAGAACTAAAAAATTGTCGAAAACTACGAGAACTAATTATAACCATTAGATTAAGTAGATCAAGGGTAATTAAGCATTAATGGCAGTTTTGTAAATAAGTTAACTCATTTAAACACATGGGACAATTAAAAGGGTGTAATAGGAATATTAAAATTAGTAAATGATAAATGATAGAGCTATTGAAACCCAAATTTACGCAGGAATAACAAAAACGCATGCCTAAAAACTCTCAACATTTGTTTTTGAAAATTTATATAAATGTTTTTACAACACGATGGTAGGCAAACGGGCAACAAGCTGCGCCACCACCCCTTTTTGAATAGCAAATCCTATCCTACTAAAAACAAACCCTTGGTCCCTAGGAGTCGAGAAATTGCTATGAACGACCCTCTGTACTCTATTAAGAAATCTAACAGCTTTTGGGGCTAACATACCAAAGGTATCGAAGGCAAAAGGGACAAAAACATGTTGATTTTCGGTGCAAGCTTTGTCATGTTTCTCAACTTTTTTCATTTCGGCCTTCACAACAGCCTGCCCTGCAAGAAAACCGTTATCTCGTAGTGTAACATCCGACATTTTGACCGGTCAACGCTAGCGAACTCGTAAAACAAAAATTAGTTAAATTGAAGTAAATAAACATTTGTAATGAAAAGATAAGCATGTGAATAGCCGTTAGAAGCGTAATTTCAAAATACGTTTCATTTGAACGAATCTCGAGTCAAAAGTTGTAATGAAACGAATCATTGCTCGGGAGAAGTCGGAACTTGTTGCGAGAGTGTTAAGGGGGAACAAAACCCCACCCACCCCTCCCTCCTTTCTTCCCTCATTTCTCACACTCTCCTCTCTCTCTACTCACTCTTTCTCTCTTCCTTCTCTCTATAATCCAAGAACATCACCATCCACCTCCCCTTCTCTATTTCTTTCGGATTCATCATCATCGTCATAAATAAATCAACTAGAAATGGTGTAACAATAACAATAATCTTCAAATGTCCAAGATTCCTCCATTTCATGACCAAGAACAAGTCTCCCTTTCATCCTCTTTGTCTCAAAACCGGATTTGAAGCTTCGGGACGAATTGGTAAGTGATCTTTAGCTCAAAATGTTCCCCTTAACTAGTAGAATACTTCCTTGTTATAGATCTAAGCGATTTGCGATCGATTCGAGTGTAAAATGGTTGCTTTTGCTTAAAAACGGGTTTTGATTTAGATCTTGAGATTTAGGAAGTGGGTTTTGTTTAAGAGTTAATTTTTATACTTGTTTATACTTGAAATAGGTTGTGTTAAAGTTTGAAGCTTTGATTTTGACGATTGGTGGGTCGAATTGAGATCTAAAACGCGTTTTTTCTGCAATCTGAAGCATATCGCGTCGCGAGGCTTGCATATCGCGTCATGAGTCTTGCATAAACTTGGGAAATCATGTCCAGGTCAAAATATCGCGCCGTGATACCAAAATATTGCGCCGCCATATCAATATATCGCGACCTGAAGACAATTTATCGCGCCGCGATATTTTGCAGGAAAGTCATTTTTAAACATCAATAACTTTTAAACCGTAAGTCCGTTTTTGACGATTCCAGCGGCCATGGATGCATAATTGAGTCTACTTTCTAATTGTATAAGCCTCTGAGTCTAAAACATATTTTGAACAATTCAAAGATTTTGATCAAGCAACAGTGGTCATGTCCCGACTAGTCATTGTGAAGCAAAACGTAATGATTTCACCTCGTTTGGATCAAAGCCTTATAAAATGGACATAGCAAAGCTTTTATAGTAATATTAGGTCAATATTGATAGGACCTTACGTCTTGATATGCTTTAGGATTAATGTGATATATGTATGATATGTTTCATCTTGGACTTGTCATTGCTCGTCACAGGTGAGTTCCGTAATTCCCTACTCGCTTGAGATTCGGGCTGGAAAGTGCACCCATACGTGTTTATTAGTTTAATGGTCCTAATTAATCTATTTGCACTTGTTATGATTAAATATTGTGTGATTGAACGTTGATTGAATTATGGATTGATTGATGGATGGTTTGATGGATTGTTTGTTGGATTATGCATATGTTTGGAATAATGTGGTTATTTAGGATAGATGTACATACATGGAAGTCGACTTTGCTTTCAAAAGGTTTGAGATGTGGTGGGAAGACTGCGGGTGACCCTGTATACAAACATCAAGGACTCTTTGAAAGCAAGCCCTCTTAAGTGTATGTATGTATAGTTTGGTTAGATGGTTAGATTGATGGATGATTATTGATGGAATTGTGATAGAGGCAACACATTTAAGCTTTGATATGGATATCGGCTAGTTTGTTAGTCTTTGTGGTAAACTAAGGCTTGGGGCTGTTCGGGGAAATGCATTTGGGATTGCATTGGTTGGTTATTGATGAGATGTACGTAGCCCCAAATGAATGGGAAACGTGAGCGGGAACGTACCTACCCCTTTGTATGGGAAACGTGTGGGAGGCCGTTCGCTCCCCGGGGTACGTAAGCATTGAATGATATGATTTTCTGTTGAGACAAATGTTTATCTGGGGGTATAGACGTATGCACCGGTGTTGATCGGGTATATAGACGTATATACGCCCAAGCATTTTTGAGATGCCACATTGGTCATGATGACAAGTGAGTATCGTTGCATAGATGGCCATACATATCATACGTATCACGATATTGGCATGCATATCATACACATTATGACATTGACATGCATACGATTCCTATTTGGCATTGTCATTATATGTGTTTACCATTACACGCTTGTTTATATCGTGAAGACTACTTGTATGCTTGATCTTCCTTATATGTATTGTGATTATTGACGATGGCTCCATGTGACCCATCGCTACAAACTCACCAACCTAGTGTTGACTTTGTTTAGTGCACTTTTCAGGTATTCATGTGAAGTTGGAGTATTGATTGGCTACTTTTCGTTTTTGCTAGAGCTTGGATTGGGACTCCCATGGATCGTGATCAATTGTCCATTTAGGGTTTATGTTTAGTACTTATGGAATTAGTTGTAATGACCCGTTTTATTTCTCATTCATGACTTCTTGTTTACTTTGTATCTTGCACCTTAAATGTTGGTTTGGATTCACCGAATCCTTTATTTACATGTAGTTTATGTTCAACGATAATTCCACTGTGTGCTATATAATTTCCGTAATATTTCAAGCCCTAGCTCGGGGTGTTACACGTAGGCCAACAAGGGGGGACACACCGGTCACATCCACACAAGCGTGTTTCCCACTAGTCCATCCAAATACCAGAACATCCGCAGGGCACAAGGTAGACCTCTCCTCAGCGGGATCTGTTAGAAAATTCACGGGGGCCTCCTTTTTTGCTGATATCCCTGCCCTCTTTAGGATATCCCACAACACATTTTTAACCAGATCATGCCGATACTTGAAGCCTGGTAATCCCTTACAATGGGATCATTATGGGGTATTTAAGGACCGCCATGTATTCAATCGCAGACATGTGTTGCCCGAGTCCCTCAATGGGGATGACAGACAAGAAATCCTGTGCATGTGGCCCTTTGAAACGACACGACTCGATTAAAGAAAAACTAAGAATTTTTTTTTTTTTAACGCCCAGGTGTGCCACATGGTATATGCATGTGCCACATTTTTGAGTTAAAATCTGAACAGAAGCAAATATGTGCCACATGCTGTATTTCATGTGCCACATATCTTGACTTCAAGTTTTCCATGTGCCACATCCAAATTGTATGTGCCACACAAATGACCAAAATCCAAACAGAACCAAAACTGTGCCACATACCTTTTCTGTACGTACCACATATTTTCGCTGAACAACAAAATGACCCTTTATAACACTTGACTCAACTTGCAATCTTTAAGACTCATTTCCAAGTTTTCAAACACTGATTATGGACACAATTTGAACTTAAAAGGTAAAGTAATATCCTTACAAACTTCATTTAACAGAATGTACAAAGATAACAACTCAGGGGTAATTTACCCAATTTGCCACATTATCCAAAACACCATCTTGACTTCAATTTATCAAGACTAGTTACAAACACCACAATGTACAATTTACATATCCATAAGATTCAAAATGCCAAGATTGTACCAAGAGCCATATGTGGTGGGATGCACTAAGTCTCTAACCAAAAGAATACCATTCTTCCGTGAATGGCCAAAAATACCTTCGAGTAAACTAGCACTCCAAAAATCAACACTTCAATTCAACTAGAATTAGTTCCTTCTTCCGGAGCCACTTATAAAATGGTAAACAACTAAAATATAAGCAAAGGCTTAGTGAATATACTTGCATACATTTACGAATACGAAGGAGGGCAAAGTACAAGGACTATTACATGTAACCGATGGCATCGTCATGTCACATTTACATACTCACCTTGCACACTAACAACACATATATGGATCCATATAAGCTAAACAATCATAACTATCGGGATTCTTAGGCCCCGGAGGTTCATAGGCCTCAGAACAACTATGCCCCATATGGGCCTATGCCAAAATCAATTACCACACATGGACTAACAACTTTAACATGGTGGTCTTTCCACACATGGATAAACAACTTCACCATGGTGGTCTTTCCACACATGGATGACAACTTCCATATGGTTGTGTTTCCACACATGGATAACAACTTCAACATGGTGGTCCCGAACTTTTTATTAACGGTTGACTTGAGTCGTTAAGTCAACACCATGAGTCCGTTAAGTCTCCAAACGATGTGATGCTCACGTATGATTAATGTGCTATGTGTGTAAGGTTTTAAAGCCTTAATGATTCATGTGTTAATGTGTCTAAAGGTATATTTTAATGTCTTTGGAGGTGCTTAAAGTGTTTAATGTGTTGTAAGTATTCCCCATAGGTGTTTTAAGCTAAATATGAGCCATAAGGAAGTCTAAGGACTAGTTTTGATAAAGCTGGAAACTAAAAAACGGGTTAAGGGTCTAATAATCTATCATTAGACTCATAAATCAGAGAATATACATTTCCTTTGAAGCCCTAGCCATTCCCTTTGTTCCATGGTATCCTATTGTTCGATTTCATCGTTATTCGGTTGATTCGAGAGTGTTTTGATCAAGTTTTTGCATCCTCTTTGTAATCTCCAGGTATCCAAGGTATAATAACATTGATTTTATGTCCTTTCAATCATATAATCAGATCCATAACTGGTCTAGGTTATTGGAAGATCAATTGATGTCAAAAACGTGTGTTTTGATCGATTTGGTAACCTAAAATGTTTAATTATGTGATGCAAATCAAGTAAGGATTAATCAATGATTTCGTTGCATCATTATGGTCTTAAAATAGTGAATTTTGAGGTGCAAAAGTCGTTCATAAGGTTTGGGGTCGTTTGGGGTGTGTTTGGTTAAGTTTTGGAGGTTAAACAATGAGTTTTGTGCAGAATGGGGGCTAGCTGCGGCGCAGCCACTAAGCTGCGGCGCAACTGGAAAACAGTGACTCATAGCTGCGACGCAACTTGGTAGTTGCGACGCAATAGCGACGGAATTTTCAAATGGCCATAACTTTTGAACCGTAACTTCGTTTTTGACAAATAAGATATCCACGGAATCGTGAGAGAGTCTACTTTCTAATGGTTATGTTTTTAAAAGATGATTGTGATGTCAAGTTTCCAGAAAGGTTAATTTAGTGAGTGAATGTCGAGTTTCGTCGAGTTATGTAAGCTTTAAAGTATTAATCGAATGTCCGATGCATCAAGCATTATCATGAGTCATGTTTATAGGTATTTAGACGTGATTCATGACCATAAGTGAGTGGGTATTTATTAGCTCATTATGTCGTTTAATGATTATAGGTAGTCGGGAATACTTGCAAAGCTCGGTAACTTACGTTATCATTTGTTGTGTGCTTCTACGAGGTAAGATACACTACTTTGACACGCTGAGGGTTCAACATAAACATAGTTTTCATATAATAACATCCCAAATGGTATCTTGTTTGCTTATGGGTATTCGGGATTATACGGGAGGTGATATGGGCTATGTAGATGTATATAAAAGCCTGAAATGCTACCCCAATGATACATATTGCTATGAGATGTTATGTATGCTTAATAGATGATATGATATGAAATGATGTACGATCTATGATGATAAATGATATGAAATGTTGTAATGATATACGATACGCAATGATATATGACGATGTACGTGATGTAACAATGTATGCGATGTGATGATATGAAATGAAATGCTATGAAATGTGATGTATGATGATGATATGTGAAATGTGCATGATTACATGGCTTGTTCATCTAGTTCACTAGACATATTAAGTTGCCATGACACGTGCACGTTTAAGGGCCCAAACGTAAAAGATGTATATGTGATGATTGTTTAGGTTGTGTAAACACCTAAACCATATGTGATGTGAAATCGAGCTCGTAAATTTGATGTGAAAGTGTTAAGCTTAACCCGTACTTGCCCTAGCCCGGTTAAGTGCGTTGATGTGGTTGCTTGGGTGGCTCCTTGCAACATGGTACAACGTGAAGAGTAATACGGGAGGTCTTACCAACCCCATTGTCATTGAACATACGGATTACTCCTGGATTGGCTTGCCATTCCTTAACGACATTGATGTACTACTGAATGGTGGTTCATCTAGTCGGGTGCGACTTATGTCACACTTAACGAGATGCATATGTTATATGAGATGCGTGACTTTTGTCACAATTATAAAGATGTTTAAATGTGATATGTGATGATGCAAAAGATGACTAGGCACATTTAGGATGGCCCATCCTAATATAAATGATGTTGATGATATGATATGTAAATGTGATGATATGTTTGAGGATTTGTGCTTTAACGACTTAATATGACTTTTATATAATGTTTTAAATGGACAAACGTTTCATAACTTATGTGTTATCTTACTTAGCTAATTCGTTAGCTAACACTTGCTCTTTCAAAATGTGTTGTGCCCTCAGGTCCAACAATAGTGAGCAGGTAGATGTGAGAAGCTGTGAGGCATGGGTAGATGATCTTGAAGCTGGTTATAGTTTACCCATAGTGGCTGCTCGCTTTAGACATTTGCTTTATGTTTACATAATAATGACTTGTATTGATAATGTGTTCGGTTGTTTAATGTTGGGCAACCGATGGATTTTCATTTAGACTTATTTTGATGATATGGCTAGTAACACCATTTAATGAATAAGCCAAACAGATTTTACTGGTTTGGACTTTTAAAGTTAATTCCGCTTCTTTTAACGCCGTTAGGCAAAAGTTTTTGGAAATCCTTATTCTTAAATGTTGGGTGTTACAAGTTGGTATCAGAGAAATAGTTTAAGTGAACCAAGGACTATAGGTATGCCATAGGAATTGGACTTAAACCGATAAGGAACAAAGTAGGCTTAAGTATGTATACTTAGCCATTGAGATGAAATGCTTTTAGGACGGGCTGGGATGAGTGAGAACGTAGGATTAAGGCTTTATGTTCTTTGATGTGTTTTTATGTGTATACTCCTGTTTGTGTAGCCCTTATTCCTCTGTTTCTCGCGCTCCCCGTCGCCAACTATTCTATTGCTATGAAAGACGTTATATGAAGGGTAAGGTGCTAATGCTCTATTTGAATTTGATAAGTGTGCTTCATATTACACGGGCTATTGTTGAGATGCACAAAACTTGAAGGATTTTGTGAAAAGAAGATGATACACAAATGTGGGAACAAACGCGTGTGTGAAAGGATACAATTACAATTATGGTCCGGAACATAGTTGCAGGCGTATCACGACGCGAGCGTGTTTGTATGACCATGCTTGTGTTGACTGGTGTACAAAGTAATGAAGTGGGAGAGATTTTTATGAATTATACCCCTATTTGTCAAGAGTAAATATCGTGTTACAACTTTAGTGGTGTTGATGCTTCAAGTGTATGGAAATGGATGAAGATAGATGGAAAGTGATAGCCGAATGAAATGTTTATGATGAATAATGATGTACATGAAGTTGAACGAAGTGATTGGTAGTCAATGTAGTCGAGTCTACTAGTTAAAGGACATGGATTTGAAGTTTGAAAATAAAGTTGATGTTGGTTACTTGAAGGATTATAAGTAGGTGATGCATAGAAGGGTTACCGGGCACACGTATGAAAGGATATAGTTACAATTCCGGTCGCGAACGTAATTGTAAATGTATCCCGAAATGTGTGTGTTTGTGAGACTGTGTCTATGTTGATCCGAATGAGGTAAAGATGAGAATGTTGGAATCACAGAAAGGCATCATGTTTAACCGCGGGAGGTGTAGACACGTATGAATGGAATGAAGAATGATGAAGTTAACACTACGGTTGATTGGACTTTTAACCATGAAGCTCTTCAATTCTATGAACACTATAATATGATGTGAAGCCACCTTTGAGCTGTGAAGGGTTGAAGTCATGCTAGAGTGTAAGGAAAAACGTTTAGCTTTCGTTTCGAACTAGCTTTCCGGGTTATCGATAGTATGCGGCACATGTTTTGACCTGTTTTGGATTCGCGACTCGTTAAACTTGATTTCTCTACGGGACGATATATGACGATTAGGACGAGTATCTACAGGTGGAGATTCTCCCGTATATTGCACGGATGTAAGGGCAATGCTGAGATCCTATAATAGTTATTTGTTAAAGTATACGAAGTAGAAGTACTCAAGAGTATTTGGTTCCGAAGTGATCATGTCTCTAACCTGTGTGATTAACCATTTAAGGCGAACATTATACTTCTAAAGTCGAGGTTACACGTAGCTTTGAGACGTTCTAATAAAGTTCTCAGTTTCGTTTTGATCGTGAGGTCGAACCTTCAATTGATGTGTGACTAGTACTACTTCCAAGCAAGTGCACCTTCTGTTTTTTTACCCTCCTTTATAGGAAGAAGTTAAAGTTTTTGATTGTGAGATGTATTTCTTTCTATAAAATGAATTTATAGTTTTGGCTATCAACTGATAAAGGTGAAAGTCCCACTAATGCTATGTCTAACCTCATCATGACCCTATTGAGTTTCTTGAAGTACCTCCATGTTAACGACTGGTCTTTGCCATGTCATGAACTTAAGGGATAAAATTTAGAGTTTTCTTTAGATCAAAATCCTTGCTGAATATTAGTCATATCCATCCATGTATTCCGTCCATACCCGAACTTCATGAGTTTTAATTGATAGGGGACGTTTTGTTGCTAGATTTGACGATTTCAGGTCATTCGATGATTGTTATTGCAATTAATATGTATCTTGAGATCCCTACAGGTATGAAGTTGCTTCCAAAGTCATTTTAAATGTTCAAATGGAACCAATATATGGTTCACATCTGGTCTTAAGGCTTGTATGGATTCGATTACATTTGTGAGTCGATTTAGGACAATCGGGTGTCAAATCGGATGTAGAAGGAGTATAATGAATCTGTGGCTCAATTGATGATTTCATAATGATAACCAGGTCATAATTTGATGTGTGTGAGCTGTAAAGGTCGTTGTGGCATGACTTGAAAGGTTGATGGCGGAAATGGTTTGCAAAACAAAGAGTTTATTGGTCTGAAAATTCAGTCATATTGCAAGAATGATATCTTCCTTATATAAACGATTTAGAAGTTGAATCTTACCTTTATGGAAACCTCTATGTGTCTCCTAAATTTGATATGAACAAAGTTTCTTGTGATTTTGCCCAGTGATATGCGAAAAATGTCGATTTCCAGAAGTGGTCAGGTTTCTGACGAATTCTGCAGACTTGCCTTGCAAAATTTTTGAAAAGGTCTTTAAGTTTGCTACATTTTTTAAGAACTGAGTTTTGTCTCAATTGGTAATCTTATGACCCAAAAGATGTACTTGAGGAGGCTTATGAACCATGGTTATGCCATAGGCGTTGAATGTCACTTCATGATACAAAATGTTATTGAAAGGAAAGTTGTGGAGCCAAATATCATGAAGATAATAGTTCATGAAGTTGGAATCATTAAAGAAGAGTTTGGGTTAGCTCAAAATTGACTGAAGGTTTGTGGTGAGCAAAGAAATCTTGTAATGAACAAAGTGGGTGTTATGGTCTAACCATTAGACTTTATTGAGGGATATGTTATGCATTAAAAGTTGGTGAGTCGAACCTTTGTTCAATGAATCATATGAGTCATAGTAGCAAACTAATAAGAATATGTATCGGAAGGTCTTATCCGCCAAATGAGTAGTCTTCACCGAATGTAATGTGTGTATTACCTATGAAGGCTAAAGAAATGAGATGATTACTTGTTTCGATTTAAAGATTGAATCAAATAAATGATGAAATGGTTGGAATGTAATGTGATAGTATGTGTGCAAAAATGTGTGACTTGTGCTCAAGTCAAATCTGGGTGCCAAACGATATATGGAAAGATGCAACAACTAGTTAGTCCAAAGCAAGAATGTACTTATATGATGACTATGGATTATGTGATGAAGTTGTTTATAAACCCTAAAGGTAATGATGTCGTATGAGTCGTTGTAGACTAGTTGATAAAAATGCTTCTTTTTCTCGTTACTCATGAGTATGTGCACGTGGTGAAGCTTGCCACTTTCTATATAGGTGAAGTAAGCATGGAGTTCCGTTAACTAATGAGTATGACCTTCAGAAAAGGTTAAACTCTTAAAGAAAGTTTCATATGGGAAACCGAGTCCGTGATGCGGGAAACTATTCTCACCTATTTGATGCTAAAGTGATTCCGAGGACGGAATCCTCTTAAGAGGGAGGTAATTGTAACATCCCGAACTTTTTATTAACGGTTGACTTGAGTCGTTAAGTCAACACCATGAGTCCGTTAAGTCTCCAAACGATGTGATGCTCACGTATGATTAATGTGCTATGTGTGTAAGGTTTTAAAGCCTTAATGATTCATGTGTTAATGTGTCTAAAGGTATATTTTAATGTCTTTGGAGGTGCTTAAAGTGTTTAATGTGTTGTAAGTATTCCCCATAGGTGTTTTAAGCTAAATATGAGCCATAAGGAAGTCTAAGGACTAGTTTTGATAAAGCTGGAAACTAAAAAACGGGTTAAGGGTCTAATAATCTATCATTAGACTCATAAATCAGAGAATATACATTTCCTTTGAAGCCCTAGACATTCCCTTTGTTCCATGGTATCCTATTGTTCGATTTCATCGTTATTCGGTTGATTCGAGAGTGTTTTGATCAAGTTTTTGCATCCTCTTTGTAATCTCCAGGTATCCAAGGTATAATAACATTGATTTTATGTCCTTTCAATCATATAATCAGATCCATAACTGGTCTAGGTTATTGGAAGATCAATTGATGTCAAAAACGTGTGTTTTGATCGATTTGGTAACCTAAAAGGTTTAATTATGTGATGCAAATCAAGTAAGGATTAATCAATGATTTCGTTGCATCATTATGGTCTTAAAATAGTGAATTTTGAGGTGCAAAAGTCGTTCATAAGGTTTGGGGTCGTTTGGGGTGTGTTTGGTTAAGTTTTGGAGGTTAAACAATGAGTTTTGTGCAGAATGGGGGCCAGCTGCGGCGCAGCCACTAAGCTGCGGCGCAACTGGAAAACAGTGACTCATAGCTGCGACGCAACTTGGTAGTTGCGACGCAATAGCGACGGAATTTTCAAATGGCCATAACTTTTGAACCGTAACTTCGTTTTTGACAAATAAGATATCCACGGAATCGTGAGAGAGTCTACTTTCTAATGGTTATGTTTTTAAAAGATGATTGTGATGTCAAGTTTCCAGAAAGGTTAATTTAGTGAGTGAATGTCGAGTTTCGTCGAGTTATGTAAGCTTTAAAGTATTAATCGAATGTCCGATGCATCAAGCATTGTCATGAGTCATGTTTATAGGTATTTAGACGTGATTCATGACCATAAGTGAGTGGGTATTTATTAGCTCATTATGTCGTTTAATGATTATAGGTAGTCGGGAATACTTGCAAAGCTCGGTAACTTACGTTATCATTTGTTGTGTGCTTCTACGAGGTAAGATACACTACTTTGACACGCTGAGGGTTCAACATAAACATAGTTTTCATATAATAACATCCCAAATGGTATCTTGTTTGCTTATGGGTATTCGGGATTATACGGGAGGTGATATGGGCTATGTAGATGTATATAAAAGCCTGAAATGCTACCCCAATGATACATATTGCTATGAGATGTTATGTATGCTTAATAGATGATATGATATGAAATGATGTACGATCTATGATGATAAATGATATGAAATGTTGTAATGATATACGATACGCAATGATATATGACGATGTACGTGATGTAACAATGTATGCGATGTGATGATATGAAATGAAATGCTATGAAATGTGATGTATGATGATGATATGTGAAATGTGCATGATTACATGGCTTGTTCATCTAGTTCACTAGACATATTAAGTTGCCATGACACGTGCACGCCTAAGGGCCCAAACGTAAAAGATGTATATGTGATGATTGTTTAGGTTGTGTAAACACCTAAACCATATGTGATGTGAAATCGAGCTCGTAAATTTGATGTGAAAGTGTTAAGCTTAACCCGTACTTGCCCTAGCCCGGTTAAGTGCGTTGATGTGGTTGCTTGGGTGGCTCCTTGCAACATGGTACAACGTGAAGAGTAATACGGGAGGTCTTACCAACCCCATTGTCATTGAACATACGGATTACTCCTGGATTGGCTTGCCATTCCTTAACGACATTGATGTACTACTGAATGGTGGTTCATCTAGTCAGGTGCGACTTATGTCACACTTAACGAGATGCATATGTTATATGAGATGCGTGACTTTTGTCACAATTATAAAGATGTTTAAATGTGATATGTGATGATGCAAAAGATGACTAGGCACATTTAGGATGGCCCATCCTAATATAAATGATGTTGATGATATGATATGTAAATGTGATGATATGTTTGAGGATTTGTGCTTTAACGACTTAATATGACTTTTATATAATGTTTTAAATGGACAAACGTTTCATAACTTATGTGTTATCTTACTTAGCTAATTCGTTAGCTAACACTTGCTCTTTCAAAATGTGTTGTGCCCTCAGGTCCAACAATAGTGAGCAGGTAGATGTGAGAAGATGTGAGGCATGGGTAGATGATCTTGAAGCTGGTTATAGTTTACCCATAGTGGCTGCTCGCTTTAGACATTTGCTTTATGTTTACATAATAATGACTTGTATTGATAATGTGTTCGGTTGTTTAATGTTGGGCAACCGATGGATTTTCATTTAGACTTATTTTGATGATATGGCTAGTAACACCATTTAATGAATAAGCCAAACAGATTTTACTGGTTTGGACTTTTAAAGTTAATTCCGCTTCTTTTAACGCCGTTAGGCAAAAGTTTTTGGAAATCCTTATTCTTAAATGTTGGGTGTTACAAGAAGAAGGTTGGAGAGCTTGAAGAAATGATAGTGGAATGGTGAGTATGGAGGGAATGGTGTGGCTGGCAATCTAAGAAGATGCCACGACCCATCTCCAATTTTGGTGTGAAAATATCCACTATCCACTAAAGTTCCAACTAAATTAACCCCATATTCAAAAATAAAATAGTAGGAAATTAATTTAATGTCAAAACTATAAAAAGGGGTTAATTTCTTTACCTTAAAAACTTTGGGGTGTTACACCCTTGTAAACATTCTAGCACTACTTTCTACCGCGGAGTCAAATCATAATCAATCCCAAGACTTTGGACGGTTTTACTATAAAGGGCACTCGCCAAAGTTTGTTGAGCCTTTGAGGGGGCGGTATCCTTATTAGAAAAACTGCCTAAATCAAAGTTTGGGAAGGACACATGTATATTCCCCAACACCTGTTCATAATCCGAGTCAAGACCAACGACCCCACATCCCCGTAGGATGTGATCCTGCAACTTCCATGATTGAGCCCTTGAGGCCATGAAAGCATATGTGGAAACGTCCTCGACCGTGAGCAGCCCCAACCCTCCAAAACAGATTGGGAGGGAAGCGATCCTCCACTGTAAATCACCAAAGTACGGTCCCCCACATACCACAATATCTTCAATGGTGCTCCTGAGTCCTTTGTCGAATAAGGACACAACCTCCTTAGCAAAAATAGGTTGGCAAGTATGCAAACCAAACAACATCTTAGCAACACCCATACATGATCGTAGTAGGAGCAACTCACTTTGTAGGTCCCGCAATTGGGAGAGGCACTTCATAAGATCTACTGCACAAGAGGCCCGTTTCATGGCCAAACTGCTAATATAGCCTCCATCCTTGCTCACAGCTCCCCCAAGAAGTTTTACCCCTTTGCCCGGCCTCCCAATGTCACTAGGAAAAAGAGCTTCCTTCACCTTCAGCCCATTACTTGACGGCCAGAAAACCTCGGTTTTCTTAATGTTGAGTTTGAGCCCGAGAGGACGCTCTTCTGCCCTAATAATGTCTAAAGCTTTAGCAACCTCCTCTGCGTTACCTATGATCGTACCATCATCCAGGTACCAAGCTTGAAAAGGTAGGGAACAAGTATCCCTTACACGGTGAACCTGAGGGTGTAGAACAAGAGCAAAGAGAAGAGGACCTAGAGGGTCCCCTTGTTGGACCCCAGTAGTAGACCCTATGCACGCGTTTCCAACATATAATCTGGCAGGTTGTGCATACAGAAACTGAACCAACGGGGAAATAGATGGACATCGTAGGCGGACCTCGCGTAAAAGGGCTGTTCGATCCACGAGATTAAAAGCATTAGAGAAATCAACAGTAAGCATAGCTAAGAACCCGTCAGAATGGAAACAATTAAGAAACTGTTCGCACTATGAAGCACAGCCTCTGCCCCATTTGGAATCCCAACCCCAAATTGGAAGTCCCCCAGATAATTTTCCATCTCTTTCCCGACTTTCCTCATAGCCACTTTTGAAACCAATCTCCTCCGAATAGCACCAACAGCAATAGGTCTAATCTCATTGTCCGGCTTGAGTAGTGGTGTTAAAGGAGCCGAGGTAATGAACTCAGCAAGCACCCTAGGGCAATTTCCCCCTAACCAAAGGTTAACTACATCGGTAATAGCCACTAACAAACCCGATGCGGTCGCAGAACCTTCCCCACAAAAGGCGTCTAAAAGATGTTGGGATCTCAAACCATCTCTGCCGCAAGAAGTCCCTTTAGGAAAGGATTTAATACATCCGAGTACACAATCCTTGTCAACAATAAGAGGTGGTTGGGTGAGCAGATCAGAAGGCAACATTGGTGGGGGCATGTTCAGGTGTTTATCAACCAAAGCTTTTAAAGTGGAGTCACCGAGGGGTGCCACACCAGAGGAACACAACACCTTAACAACAGCTGTGAAGTGACCATCTACAACTTTCCGAAGGCATTGTTTAATGTTGGAGCTTTTTTGAGAGGACCCTTTCTAAGAGCACGAGTCTTCCCTTTTAAGAGAATTTAAAAGAGAAGAAACCAGATCTCCAACCCCAAGCCCATCATTCCACAATGCAAGAGCTTGTTGAATACTATGACACTGAAGAGACTTACGATTCCCCGACCGGCGTTCTTGCCGACAAGTCGGGCGAACTACCCGCAGTGTACAACTAGGCAAAAGAAGGAGTTTAACCCAAGACTCAACAGAACCAGGAGTTGCGACAACTTGACGCAACGACAAAGTCAACGCTTGCGCAAATGCCAAACGACAACTAGGCATGATACTTTTGACGGTTTTAATGGGTAAGGAAAATACATGCTCAAGCAACGCGATATCTACGTGCAACACCCCTGGAGGATTGAAAACTAATACCTCATGAGGCTTGCGGGGCTTAGGGATTCCCACAATGAAATCATCCGCCTCTCCTGAAACGGGAAGGAAAGTAGAGATGCTATCAGAATGATGACACCCTCTACTGAGGGCGTGCAACGACATGCATTTCCCGCACAACCATTGGCTAAGCATCACCAAGGCTTCCCCCACGTCCCTAAACAGAGCAGCATCAGTAGACAAAGCATCCCTTAAGACATCTTTCCCATCATCTGACCGCAAATGATCACGCTTCAAGTGAGAAAGCAATCTTGAATACCCAGCTGAACCCGGCCTGTCGTCTTTACAGGAATGATAATTTTTAAATGGACACGGCCACACCCCACACACAGAGCTGGAGCTGGTCCTGTCAGATGAAACAATACCAACCCGTTTGACTGATGTAATGCATCAAAAGACAATCCCCAACGAAGAAACTATAGAGTTCTAAAACGCTAAGTGCAGCAAAAGAATGAATGATATTGCCTATTTTATACATAGTTATTTTACGCGATATCGTTTCTTTTATTTATTTTACGTTTATGTTATTGTCACTTTTATGGACTTTTATACTTAATATGTGACTTTATATGATTATAGATCTATAATATGAAAGATTACGAAAATATGTTGAACAAAGATCATTTATACAAAAATATGATGGAAGCGGACAAGACGAAGAATATGAGAAATATCAATTTGTATGTTAGCATGAATGCTAGACAAATTCGTTGTTGGGCTCGATCTAGATTAGAAAGAGAAGTGGCACAATGCCTTTGAAGTTAGCAGCCTAATTGAAGCCCATTAAGAGAATTATGGTGTCGTGAGCTGATCAAGAGGATGTCCCAACTTTGAGCAAAGTTTACTTACAAGTTTCCAATTTATGTAATTATGGTCACAAAAAAAAAAAAAGAATTGAGTCGGCAGGAAAGAAAACCCATACGTGGGTCCTAAGAAAAGCACTCCTATATATATATACATATTACATTATATATCTAGACGGGGGGATCATAATTAATTAGAAGGGTGGTACGTGAGTTTTTCGGAGGAACCGCGAAAAGAAAAACACCTCACTTTCGTGAGGTGTTATTATTGGTTCGTGGGAAATTTGAAAGCCGCAAAAAACTTCGGTTCGTGAATCAGCAGTAGAAAGCAATATATTCGCAGACTATATTCTCTTTCGATATTCTTGACTCTTATTATTATTATTATTATTATTATTATTATTATTATTATTATTATTAGCTGTTTAATTACAAGACTATATTACTATACAGTAATTATTATGAATTCTATTTATTTTAAAATTGTTAGTTTTATTTGTCTTAACATGCATAGCTAAGTATTTTAATCATCTACTTAGATGAAGTGATACAATGAATTAAGGTTGCATATTTTATAAATTTAAGTTGATTTGATTTAACGTTGTGTCGTAATCTTAGCTTATTAATTCTTTGTTATTTAACTCTTGATTGCGGATGGTTTTTGCATGATCTTAGTGGTAACTTAGGTTGTGTAAAAGTTATTTTGATTGCTTGGTTAGAATCGATTGTTTCTATGACGGGTACGGTAGAAAGTAATTAATAGTTAATAAGAATTAACGGGTTAATGGTTAGGTACAATCAATAGACACAATTGTTATCTAAATAACCAAAACAATTAGTTATCTAGGAAAGTTATGAAAGGCGTCTCGGGGTACCGGTCTTAATAATGGAACTAGTTAATTAAGAGGATTGAATAAAGTAACGAACTTGACGGGTACGGGGTGAGTCTTTGTTTAGTTCTCAGTTATTAATCAACATATTTGAATTGGTTCTTCATTTAAGTGCAACCTGAATTTGTAGTGTCATGGATTCGAGTAGATGATCATTTAAATAATCTTGATATAAATCAAATCTCTTTTCGTTTAATTCTTCGAAATTACTAATTTTATTAATTAACTATCTTTTCAAAATCCAAGGTGAAGGGAGTCCTTAAAATCCAAACTCTTTTTAAATTGCATTAAACTCTCTTGCTCTTAATCAGTCCCTGTGTTCGATCCTGGACTTACCTTTAAACTATATTGCATACGAACGGGTCCACTGCCCGAGAGTGTGTAGTAGTCAGTTCTAGGGTATTTCTTGTTTATAAATTTAAGACTAGATTTTACCCATCAATGAAATTGAAAGATGTAAGGAGTTGGGGGGAAACATAAATCTCAACAAAGAAGATGATAAGAAAGGTAAAAAAGATTAAAAAAAGAAGGGAAAAGGAAATGCCTAATTTGAATAAGTTTGTTGGATTGGTTATAAGAATTTGGTATGGGATATATATGGATTTTTGGGGGAATTAATATTTAGGGTTAGAATTGGATTGGATGGAATTTAAACAAAGAAAACAAAATCAAGATTACTTTTTGAAACTAATTAAAACTCCATGAAATTCGTGTGATACTGTGATCAACTAACAAATTAATATTTTTTTTTTGTTGTTGAAACAAATTATGTTTTACAAAATGATAGGTAAAAATTAGGGATATTTCTTGTTTTTACGTTTAAGTAGATACTATGCAAAGTATACATGTGTACAAATTCTTGTATATTTGGGTTCATAAAAGGTGTACACATATTCAATTTCGTAAACATGTGTATAACTAAGTTGGGTTCATTGCTTCGGTTCGTAAACATGTGTATAACTAGGTCGAGTTGTGTACGTCTTCTGCAATTATACATGTGTAGACATTCTCGTATTCGGTTTCTTGTATACTTATGTTCTTAACGACAGGGATAAAACATTTTGTAGTTACGCATGTCAGTTTGGGTGTTCGCATGTTTCATGTGATTGTTGGATCAAGTGTGTTTTGGAATATGGCCACATGTGTGGTTCGGTGTACAAATATGTTTTGATGTATAGTTCGTAGAGCACCTGTGTTTTGGTGTATCCAAGAAAACAAAGAGGCAAGCAAGTAGTATTGTAGCACCTGTATTTCTTTTGAAGAAAGCTAGTATTTGATCTTTTGCAAGTGCAGGCTTTGATGGTCGTGTTGACGAAGCCTTAATAAGAAACTAAATCTTACTATCAATAGCTCAACGAGCATTTGATAGGATTCTAGTTATACACCATGACTAACATGTAATATAAAGTATATATACTCTGTTGAAAAATTGTATAAAAAATAATATTGCAGTTTTAATTGACCATAAAATGGAAGAATGATACACATGTTAAAAAGGGGAATTTTAATAATTAATTAATCTCCATTAAGTAAATGACAATAGTGCCCTTGATATTTTAATTAAAAAATAGTTCTCACAGTTCTCGACATTTTATTGGTTCTCATTTTATCTTTTGACTACAGATATATATATATATCTATATATATACGAGCATAGTACCCGCGCAATGCGGCGGTGGTGGGGAAGACAATCTGGTGGTGGCGTTGATAGGGTTTTACTTTGCTAGAGACGAAAATGGTTGAAGGGCATAGTTGGTATATCACGTGAGAGGGTGCTTAGCAAGAAAGATTATTTAAGGGCATTTTTGTCTTATCAGGTTCTTAATTAAGTTAAGGGAGGAATCCAGTTTGCTTTATAAGGTACGAGCATAGTACCCGCGCAATGCGGCGGTGGTGGGGAAGACAATCTGGTGGTGGCGTTGATAGGGTTTTACTTTGCCAAGAAACGAAATGGTTGAAGGGCATAGTTGGTATATCACGTGAGAGGGTGCTTAGCATGAAAGATTATTTAAGGGCATTTTTGTCTTATCAGGTTCTTAATTAAGTTAAGGGAGGAATCCAGTTTGCTTTATAAGGTATTATAGATTATCGATATATAGGGGATGAGTATTGTAGAACAAGTATTAAAGTAAAACAAATAAGACAAGATTTTGACCCTTAGATTATGGTTAAATTGATGCACGAAAATTCACGAACCAATTGATGTACGACGATTTTCATGATGCACGATGATTTTCAATGAAGAGAAATCTATTATTTTATTTGTTTTATATTAATACTTGTTTTATTTAACCTTGGATCAGTGGTAATCACTCTTGCCTCTGGAGACAGAGGTCATGGGTTCGATCCTCATCCCATGCAAAGGTTGGAGGACCTTTTCTACCATTTAGGTAGAAACTGGAAGCAGCCTCTCTACTTAGGTAGAGGTAAGGTCTGCCTACATCTTAACCTCCCCCATACACCGTCGAGGTATTGGGGCTCAAAACCCGCGGAAGGCGGCACTGAGCAGTTACTTACTTATTTACTTTTTTTTTATTTAACCTAAAATCTATATATATATATATCATATGTATTTACTATTATATCCTTGTACTAGTTTATATAAGGTCTTAACCCTAACCAAGTAATATACATTCTTCTTTTTTTTCCTCCAACATTCTTCTCTTAATTTATCTATGATTTATAACACGTTATCAGCATGATTTCCTCTTATTATTTTTAATTCTTGGATTCAACATTTTACCTCTGATCAACAAGAAGAAGGTTCGAAGAATCCGTAATTCGCTTCTCATCATTACGACCCAGATTTCAAAAGGTATCTTTTTGATACACGAGGTAAATATCATACCCTGATCTTATTTGTCTTATATGATATATATGTCTTCAAATGATCAGATATATTGAAAAGAAAATTACATAAATTATTGTTGAAACCATATGTTCATATTGTTTTCTTATTAATTACATACGCCCCTGGTTTTCAAATTTTTTCTAAAAAGAAAAATGAAGATTCGAGATTGCATATACATGAAACCTTTTTCTTTACAAGTGATTATATAGCTTATTATACGAAACTTTTATATATATTCTGCTCATCACGCACAACTATAAATATTAGATTGATGTTTGTCAACAAACATGTCATCATGCATATGTTAGTTGTTTGTTATATATCTATTCTTCGAGTTTCTTTCAAATTCTACGAAAACTCTAAAAATAATATGTTAGTATGTTATTTAACTCGCGCGTACACAAATCCGATAATATGTATAGTGTTCACTGTTGGCATGTACTCCTTTTGCGTTAGTATGTTCATTCAATTTCTTATTTGATGAGTACTTTTAGAAACTATTTTGGAAGTGAATTTTATGTTTCTTTTGTTGATCTAAGTATTTTGTTGATCTAAGTATTTAGTGTTTATTTGATTATATATACCACACACTATTTTGATACATATAGTTACTAATGATGTATGATGAACTAAACAATATATTTGTATGAATTTTACGAGTCAAGTAGGTTTTGACTTTTGATAATATATCCATATTTTTGGTATAACTTTAATAAAAAGATTGCTTAGCGTCATTAAGTTTAGTGATATCTTTCAATTTTTAGAAAAAAGTAATTAGTTGAATGGGATTCAAATTAATTGTTTTTCCGATCAAAGGAAATTTTGATCGGATAGAAGCTAGGCTGGTTAATTATTACACAATAAAGATATATATCTCATTCTAAATTAAGCATCATATTCTCAATTTTAAAAACAAGTTAATAGTCATGCATTATATAAGCACTAGATTTTAGACCCGTGTCAAATACACGGATTTACGATATTATAAAGATTAGATTATCATCAAAGTTTATATATATGCAAGCAAAAAATTCTTATAAATTCAAATAGAAAACTTAGCCCAAAAACAATCCTCTAAGTTTAGATATTAAGAAGTTAATTCAAAATAAAGTCATTCTAACAGTTTAAACATTAGAAGCATGTATCCTCCTTCATCTTATACAATACTGGAAGTTTAGATAGTAAGAAGTTAATTCAATGTTGCAGTGTTTTTTGTATTCTCATCTTTGTCCCATATCAGCACCTTGAAACCCTTTTTTGCCTTAACCCTAGAGATCGCGATATACAACTATTCGTGGATGATGACTGGACGTTGGAATAGGATCAGATATATAATTTTTTGGGAGTTTTATTAAATTTATTAATTAATATTAATTATGACATCATCAATATTTAATTTGATAAAGTTAAGCTTTTTGATTGGTTAATAAGCTATTATGTCAGTTGTTAGTTAGTATATATATATATAAAGATAAAGATAGATTTAGACCTGTGTCAAATACACGAATTGTTTATGACATATTACAAATAATTAAATAAATATAATTTAAAAAAAACTGAAAAGAACAAATTAATAAATTCAAATATAAACAATGTAATTAAAATTATGAAAAAACAAATAGGTAAATTAAATATAAATAATGTAATTTCAAAACTTGATGATATTGCTTGTGGTATGAGTCTCTTGATTGTATTCTAAAGATTTGATGTTTTCTATATAAACTAAAAATGTTTTACTACATCTAATTGATATATGCAAGTTAATAATTGATACTTTGTAACATAATCTCTATCTTTTTTTTTTTTTAACAACAACATTTTATTAATATTGAAAGGGATTAATCACGGGAAGACGAACGTACTTTCTCATTTGTATACGGTTGCCCATTATACTTTTTTATTGATGAGGTTTACCCACATACTCTTTTTCTTTTGTACACGGTTGACCAATATTACCGACTATCACAGGTAAACCGGTCAACTTTGGGTCAACCGTGTACAAATAAAAAAGTATGTGGGTAAACCTTATCAATAAAAAGTATGATGGGCAACCGTGTACAAATGCAAAAGTACGTTGATATTTCCGTGATTAATAAAAAAAAAAGTAGTGATGTATGGCTAAAAAAAGTATCTTATGGATGATCCCGCATACTTAATACATGCGAATCTTTCTTACTAAAAATGGACTAACAACCAAATATTTCATACGAAACCCAAAATACAAAAACTTTGAACATTTTGACGTTGTGGATTTTGCATATCATTGCAACCCAATAATAATGAATGTTGGTGCCCGACTTCAAAACTTGTTTTTTCTTTGTAACGAGGTCGTAAGACCCGTGCGTTGTACGTTCGGGATGAATTATATTATTTTCATTTTTAACGTGTGGTTTAAAAATGATCTATATTAGAATGATGTTAAGTTGTGTGTAAGAGTTCAATTATAATATGGACATAATTATGAAGATAGAATGTAAGAAAATACTTGACAATATTTTAAGGTAACACCCCAATATGTAACACCCCAATATTTTAAGGTAATATAATATTAACCCTTTTCATAATTTTGACATTAAATTAATCTTGTAGAAACAAGAGCCGTGCTCTTCTGTAATTTTTCATAAATTTTTACCGAGGCTTCGTTTGATCTTTTCGGGTCCTGAAACTCATACAATAGACTTATATTAACATTCTAAGAAGGTTCAATTTGTCATTTTTTCAAATTTGAGATCTTTAATTTTTGGCGAAAAATGACCATATTTTTCTAAGTATAAAGTCTAAAGTTTTGATTTCTAATAATTAAGCTTTCATTTGGTTTGAATCGTTACATTAATCCCATATTGAAATTAGCAAAAAGCTACAAGAGTACATAACAAGATCAGGAAAGTTACAAAGAAAAAGAGCACCATGAGTTCCGCCAATCTAAATTTTTAAATTTCGATCTCGCGGTTAGCCATATAGATGTCGTGTGCTTTATGTCTTCGAATATCCATCTCGGGTTCGCAATTTTATTTGAAAAAACTTTGTCGTTTCTCGCTTTTAAATGAACCAACCAACAGTGAGAATAATCAAACCAATAACTTTCTGTTTGGTTTTTGATGTCGCCGGGGGCAAGCAAGTTTGTGTTTAGCAGGTCTTTGACTTGAAAGGCAAATATTGGAGGAATGTTATACCAATCTATCTTTTAAGTCATCTCTAATGGTGATGAAAAAACTTTTTGGAAGAAAACCTTCCGAATAGGTTGATACCAATGGTTGGAGGAATTATCCATTGGGTTTGAGGACTTATACTGTTATATGTAAATTGTAGATGGATTTAGATAAACTATATTAATTTTCTTTTTTTATAAATGTATTATAAAACACGTATATGCAAAGTTATTTAATATTTTTCTATTATTTCAAATTACAATTGTACTTAAAATCTACTAGCGTTGTACCTGCGCGATGCAGCGGGGAATAAGAAAAAAACGACGGTGGTTTGATGGTGGTTTGTGGGGCAGCGGCGATGAAAAAGAAAAAAAAAGCCTGCGGCGGTGGATGGTGGTTTGATAGTGGTTTTTGGGGCGGTGGTGGATGGTGTTTATAGGGGGATAACGTACATAGAAGGTAGATTGCGGCGGTGGATGGTGTTTATGGGAGGAGAAAATCAGAGAAGGGGGGAGGGAGTGAAAATCGAAAATCGGATGAACGTATGTGTGTGTAATGAGCGTGATGGAGAAAAAATAGGGTAGTGTAAATTAGGAGGGCATAAAAGACATTTTAAAGGTAGAGGTGTTAAAAGAGAGGTGAGGTAGTTCCCTTATTAAGGGAGTATAGATTAGTTTTGGATTTTTGTTCCTAGAAAAAGTTTGGATTTAATTGCTTCGACAAAAATTAAGTTATTTTATTATAACATTTATCGGGATGTCAACCTGTGGAGGCACCATTTGTGACTATTGAACAAATTTCCTCTTTAGTTTTCTTAGAATTGTAATGGGATTGTAAATTATTTAGTTTGAGATATTTGTTCTAAAAAAGGTTTAATTTTTTATTTATTAACATCAGACTACGGCTTTAGTTTTTTTTTAAATGCGTTGTATCTGATTTAGTCACATGCTTAATAAACTAAATTAGCAAAATTGAGAGTTGTGATTGACTAATTGAAGTTTGGTCAGTTGCGTTTTAGTATATAGTTATTTATATTTATTACCTTATTGTGTATCTAATTGAATCCATGTATTTATTAGCTTACTATTTATGTTACCCTCCGGTAGTTTTGTGTCCGTAATGTAATTATCATCATTAATTTTTTTTAATGAAGGTATTTAATTTAAGAAATATTTCAGGAAAGTGAATCTTTTTCATTAATTCTTTTAAAAGTATATATATATAATTAAAAAAAAAAGTTGTGATTATAAAGAAAGGAATTATTATGATTACCAAAGAAATAATTATGACTCACCTTATATACTATGGAGATCATACAAAATAATTTTACCTTTTAAACATGCATAAATTTTACATACCCAAAATTGCTTATGGGTATAAAATTTTTATAATTAAATTATATTCGGTTGTTGAACTACTTAATATTTTAATTTATTTTATTCGCATATAGACTTGATCTTATGGTATAAATATATATACATTTGTATATATATTATGTATATAATTACACTAATTAACTAATGTTTTGTACAAGTTAAGATTTGTAGATTTATTTTAATTTCGACTTCAAATTTGTTTTTGATAATAAGTGTTTAATTCTTATTATATTGTTCCTGCGACGTTTGAGATTTTAGGAAAAGTTGACTTAGAATGTGTGCCATTGGATTCTGTTGACTTTAGATCTGGGCCTTTAATTCCCGAATATCCAAGACTGTTGGATCAAGTGTAAGATTAAATCTCAGCCGTTTATCATTTAAGTTCTCGAATTAACTAGGCTGTTAGATTAAGTATCTAATTAAATCTAGCCATCCATTCATCGAATTTCTAAGGCCGTTGGATCTAGGGTCAAATTAAATATCAACCACTGGATCTTGTCAGATAACTGACACGTTACAGTGGATTATTGCTTTTTCCCGTCACTCATTTCAAAAAAAGGAATCTCTGTAACCGCATAGTAGTTTTTTAACTGTATAGCAGTTTACTTCTTTATAAAATGTTTTTCTCTTTCTCCGTGCTTCACATTTTCTCTTTCTTTTTCTTTTCCATCAATCTTCTCTCTCCATATTCTTCAAAGTTTTAACTCTCTTCATATTCTCAAAGTTACAATTCAATGGTTAAATTAAAGATATGTGATAAGAATTAGAATTGGATTTAAGATAATTGTTATTGATATGAATTGGTTGATACAACCGGTTACAATTTATGAGACAATTATAAGCTAAATTTGGAAACATATCAACTAGATTTTCTAGTCGATTCTTTTCTTGGAGTAATGCCCAAGTTCAGAGCTAATAGAGGAAATGATGACTCGGATACTGATCCTCAAATCTTCTTTTCTAACACTTCCCCTCAAGTTGAATAATGGGGTTACCAAAATTCAACTTGCTGAGACACTGGTTAAAGATTGTCGTTCCTACTGCTTTTGTCAGAATATCTGCTAGTTGGTCTTCTGATCTGACAAAGGGTAACTTAATGATCCCATCTTCAAGCTTTTCTTTGATAAAATGTCGGTCAACTTCCACATGCTTGGTCCGGTCATGTTGTACTGGATTTTCAGAGATTTGAATAGCCGCTTCATTATCACTCATAATCTGGATACTTTCTTTTGGAGCAAACCCAGGTTCAGTTACAAGATTCTTTAGCCACAATGCTTCTGCTAAGCCTTTAGCTATTCCCCGGAACTCTGCTTCAGCACTCGACAAGGAGACAACCTTTTGTTTTTTACTTTTCCACGTGACGAGATTTCCTCCTACTATCGAGAATTATCCTAATGTTGATCTCCTATTACCTTTGTCTCCAGCCCAATCAGCATCTGTATATATCTGAATATTAAGATGACCATTTGCTTTAAACAAAACACCATGACCAGTAGTTCCTTTAAGATATCTGATAATCCTAAGAACTACATCCATATGTTCTTCCTGAGGTTGGTGCATGAACTGACTTACTACTCCCACAGCATATGCTATATCTGGACGGGTATGAGCAAGATAAATCAGCTTTCCCACCATCCGTTGATACCTGTTTTTATCGGCGAGTTTGCCATCTAACTTCATAAACAATTTTTGATTGACAATCATGGGCGTATCTGCCGGTTTACAATCAATCATCCTTGTCTCGGCCAAAAAATCAAGAATATAATTCCTTTGACAGATAAAAATACCTTGCTGAGATCTCAGCACTTCGATTCCAAGGAAGTACTTTAGATTTCCAAGATCTTTCATTTCAAATTCTGTAAATAAATCTTCTTTTAGTTTCTTGATTTCGCTTTCATTATTTCCTGTGATAATCATATCATCAACATAGATTATCAGACATGTTATCTGGTCTCCCTTCTGTCTTAGAAACAAAGTATGATCAGAATTACTTTGCTTATATCCATATTTTTTCATTGCGACTGTGAATCTGCCAAACCATGTCCTAGGTGACTGTTTCAATCCATATATAGACTTCTTTAACTTACACACTTCTCCATGTTTGAAATCACGAGAGAAACCAGGTGGAGCTTCCATATATACTTCTTCTTTCAAATCTCCATGTAAGAATGCATTTTTCACATCAAACTGATGAAGAGGCCAACCTTGATTTGCTGCTACAGAGAACAAGACTCTTATTGTATCCAATTTTGCAACCGGAGAGAATGTTTCAGAGTAGTCAATTCCATATGTTTGAGTATAACCCTTGGCAACCAGTCGAGCTTTATACCTTTCAATTTCTCCATCTGGTTTATATTTAATCGTATAGATCCACCTACACCCTACTGGCTTCTTTCCACGTGGCAAAACACACTTCTCCCATGTTTCATTTTTAACTAGTGCATCCATTTCCATATTCATAGCTTCTTTCCATTTCTCTTCCTTCACCGCTTGCTCTACACTTGAAGGAATCTTTTCTGAATATAATTTTACAGTAAATGCTTTTGCTTTTTCAGATAGATGTCCTTCTGCTATATTCGCCATTGGATATTTGGAGTTTCTAGGCAACCTTTCTGGAGAATATCTTTTTGCAGGAATCCCTCTTGTTGACCTTGCTGGAAGTACGTATTTCTCCGGAACTTCTGTATCAACCTGTTCTTCATTTTCCTGCATTCTTAAATCTGGTACAGTAGTGTCCAGTGTAATATCCAGAGAAGAATTACGTACCTCGGATATCAGGTTTGGGCTCATATTTTCGGTGGCACTGTGTTGTTGATCCTGAGAGGACTGTTCTAGGGACTGTTCAGGTGCTGTATCTGGAGCTACTGTAGTTCCTGGAGAATCCTCTGGAGAATTCACTAAATTTTCTAGTGAATTTACCTCAGAATTTTGTTCTAAAGTATATCCTAGCCAGCTCAGTGTGTCACATTGTTCCTCCCCCTGACCACTGAGTGTAAAGGGATAAAAATACTTGGTTTCCAGGAAATCACAGTTCATTGTGGTGAACATGTGACGAGTGTTCAGATTATAACATCTATACCCCTTCTGAGTCACCCCATATCCAACAAATACACATTTCTCTACACATGGGTCAAGTTTATCCCGGTATGACTTAGGAATATGAACAAAAACCGTACATCCAAACACTTTAGGCCAAAAATGTTTTGGAACACATGATTTGATTATTAGAGCTCTAGCCATTTCTAATAAAAGTCTGTTTTCCTTTCGGCAACACCATTTTGTTCTGGAGTATGTGGACATGTGGTTTGATGGATTATTCCTTTGGATTGAAAAAATTGATTCATTTGTGAGTTCACATATTCTCCACCATTGTCTGATCTAACAATTTTAATAGATTGTTGAAATTGATTTTGAATCATGGAATAAAATATAGTGAACCTCTCATACACTTCAGCTTTATTTTTTAAGAAATAAATCCATGTCATCCGGGTGCAATCATCAACAAATATTACATAATATCGGAAGTTTTGACCCCAAAAACCGGAGCCGGACCCCACACATCAGAATGAACTAACGCAAAAGGAACTTGAACTTTAGTATTATTAGGTTTATAAGTTTGTCTATGGATTTTAGCAAGAATGCACGTTTCACAAGACAACGGTTTATTTAATGGAAAAAGTTTCGGAAACAAAGTATGTAAATAACTAACTGTGAGTCCCTCGATAGCTACAGATCGCTCTCGAGATCGTCTATGATTATGTCGTGAGTGCAGAATCCTCACGAGATAACTAGTTTGATTAGTAAATGGGTATATCGCTAATTATCAAGTAAATAATCAGCCGTATTATGCTATCTTCGTTTCTATAAGATATAGAACGAACTTAGGTGTCTGGTGTACGTGTATGTTGAATGTTATATTTATTTTAGTATTCATTCGTATATATATGTTTCAGGTTGAACTGGGCTTGCTGGGCTTTGTTCTTACGAACTTAGCTGCCCAGCCCATGTAACAAAGTTAATCTTCGTTTGTACCAAACGAAGTTTATCTTCGTTTGCCTCTAACGAAGATATACCTTATCTTCGTTAGATATAAGACTTAGTTATATTCCTAAGTGTTATTAAGGAATCCTAACACATATTATGTTTGTACTTGTATATCACACAACAAACATCATACATAACACATATATATAACACCAAAACATGTAATCGATCATTACCAAAACATAAAGTCCATAATCTATCAATTACATATATAGATACGACATAAATTAACATAATGTCTCAATCTAAACGACATATCAAATCTAAGTTGCTGTTGTCACATCAACATGCATCAACAAACTCCCCCTTGACAGCAGCACCTTCAATTTCTTAGTCTTCAAAATCTGATCATTCATCAAACAACAATCTTTTGCTATTTGCATGAATATCTTCATGTAAGCAGAGCTGAAGTATCTTACGATATCTACTTTCTTCATGCTTCCAAAATGGCAAAAACGAACACTCTGTATCGTACAGCTTTCTCAGATCATTTCTTGAGAAGTTCACCAGCTGCATCGGATCATAAACTCTTCTCAACAAAATCTGCTTCTTTGAATCTGCATACATCTTGGCTTCACCAGAATTTCGATCAATTTCCCAATTATCCATCTTGTCCAAGACATCTTGTGCCCATTTCTTGGCAAGAACCTTGATCATGCATTTAATATTATGTTGAACAAACTCAACTGTTTTATCTGGCTTAACCACTCTTTTCTTCGATCTTGGCTCAATCTTAAATTGTGGTTTATCAGAATCTTTCATGTTCTTCCTTAACCAGAAATCTTTTCTGAGATTCTTACCAACAACATCAGCTAAGCCATCATCGCTTGGATTGATAATCCAGTTATTTCCAAGCTCATGTAAATCTTCTTCACACAAACTTCTGAAATGTCTCTCACACCATGCTAAGTACTGACAACCTTCTGGTCTTTTAAGCACAAACAACTTCAATTCATCATCATAAAACCAACTCCAGATGATTGTCTTGTACTTTGCAACATCTTTATCTGAGATATGAGTCCAATACAAATTCGGTTTCCACGTTTCCCTATGTACTATCCAATCATTTACTCTTTTCTCGGGAACACGTCGATCAACAATATGTAATGAATCATTATCTCTGAGAGAAACTGGAAAATCATTTGAATTGAATGGTCTTGTCACATTAATCTCATATTCAGATGGAATCGACACATCACCATTCTTAGCATACACAACAAAATGTAGAACTTGAGTTAGGCTGCTGAATGGGACTTGAAGCATTCGATCTCTAACATCTGATCTCTGCTGATCCAGCACTCTATTCTCTTCAATCAACGGATCTTCAGGAATTGAGTCCCATACTTCATCAAACCCATAAGGCTTCTTGAATATATCTAGATTTGGTTCAGGGACAAATTCGCCTTCCTCGAGCTCATCACCATCAAAGAATAAATCTGTATAATCTGGATCATCTATTTAAATTTACACAAAATGAACACCAGAATAAAAGAATAATCATGATAATTATAATAAAGATGAAATGTACTTGTATTAAAATAAGATAAATTACATTTTCATTACATAAAATGTCATAACTTATTACACACAATCAATTATACATTCTATCTAACAATCTTTATCATAGACAAAATTAGAAACCTGAATCACAAGGAGCACCAGAAGGACCGGCACCAGAAGGACCGGCACCAGAACCAGAAACACCTTGCTGAGAAGTATCACCTCCTGTCTCCCCCTCGATCGCTGCACCCTTTCCTCTATCTTCAACTGGGCGAGAAACATTCATTTCAGCAGCATTATCAGCATCATCATCGTCATTCTGACGTCTTGGTTGAACCGCTGACAATCTGCAGACCTCTTCAGGAACTTCTCCCCCTTGATTCTTGACCCAGTTGATCAAAAATGTTAAGGCAGCGCGAGTCTCAGGAGTTCAGACTCCAAAGTGCGAACCCTGGTCTCCAAAAGATCAACACGACGACCAAGAACAGGAGCAACAGCAGCAGTCGGTCTTGGAGGATCAGGCATTGCTACAGAAGAAGCTTCAACAACACGTCGACGACTAATTCTGGTATATTGAAGATCAATACTTCCTTGCCTCTTCACTGGACTAACCGAACTTGCTCTGTTCACAGGGTCTTCCATATCTTCAAAGATCTCTCGCAATTCAGAATCATGCTGAGCTGCAACATCAGGATCAATCTCAGCAGCAGGAATGGAGTTAGCGGAATCTGAAATTGCTGGAACAACGTGACAAGCTTTGCTTCTGCGTTCTCTATGAAACAAAACACCCTCTTGATCAAACGACTTTTGCGAATGATCGCTTTCAGAAGCAACCGCAATATCATGAATCATCTTAGTTCGACGTTCAGCAGCAGCAGAATCATCTGTCTGTCGCAGTTGTAGCAGCAGAACCGTCGGAACTAGCAACATCATCATCATCATTTCCAACATCCGAACCAGCAGACTCATCCCCAGAACTCTCAACACCATCAACAGAACTCGCAGAAGAACCAGAATCAGAATCGTCATCAGCAGCATCCACAAACATATCATTCTCAAGACGAGATTGATAGTTTGGATTAATCAGGTGACCAAAAAGTGGTGGATCATGGAGACCAGCCACATTACTCGTATTTGCCTCAAGATCAGCAAAAAGACGCGAAGGCCAAGCATGAAGAACGTAGCGAGGACCTTGGTCATATTCTAAGTCTGGACAAAAATGTCTAACTATAGCCATCACAAATCGAGGATACAGAAGAAATCGCTTTCTCCCCCTAGCATTAATCTGATCAATAAACTCTTGATAAAAATATCGGGAGAAAGGATAAGGGCGATTATATACCAAAGCAACCATCTGCGACGCAATCTGTGCAGATAGTTGATCAAAGCCAGCCTTGCGATTGCTCAAACAGACGAGCAATGCATACGCCAGATACCTCCATCTTCCCTGAAAACCACTCTTGTCAAAAGGAAGTTTGACCGGGCCAACAAATCCCATTCTCTGAAAGTAGCGAAGAAGAAGTTCGAACTCGTAAGTCATTTCGACATCTTCCTCTTCTTCTACGTCTGGTTCTGCTCCTAGATGCAAAATAGTGCGGAGCGACTCAACATTGAAATCAAATGTTGTGCCTTCAACAGTTGCTCGTACAAAACCTTGGCCATCAACCATAACTTCATGAGCAGTAGACCAGAAGGAATCAATATACAGCTGAATCAGTCTCGGCGAATCACAAAAAGCAAAAGATAATCGCGAGCGAGCAATGTAGTTGAACATTTCATGAAAATGTTCGCAATTATGCTGATCTGGATCTAGGTTCAGTGCAAGATTGTGCTTTTTCACAAATTGACGAGGAGCGAGAGCCATTTCTGCAAAACCAATCACAATATCGAAACAAATATAAATAATCATGATAAATGGATTGCAGAATTGAAAAACCCTAATTTGAAAAACCCTAATCTGAAAAACCCTAATCTGAAAAACCCTAATTCTTAATTTCGCAAAATAAGTCTGAACGAAGATAACCAATAAATTCGTTAAGTAGACAGAACGAAGATAGAAGCTAAATTCGTAAGCAATAACTAAACGAAAATAGGTCTTAAGTTCGTAAGAATTAAATCTAAATTAACACCTAACGAAGTTTAAGTTCGTTAAGACTAAACTGTTCATGCAAGTTCGTAAGTTATAAAACTTATCTTCTAAGTTCGTAACCTATAAACGAAGTCTAAGTTCGTTTGAATAAACCTAAGGGTGTTAAGCTAAGTTCGTTCCTCATCAACTTGGGTCTAAGTTCGTAAGGCATAAAAGTAACTTCGTTTCTACCCAAGTTAAATTCGTTCAATTCAAAATCTAAGTCCATGTGCACACATCTAAATTCGTTTTGAACTAAAGGCTAAATTCGTTCACACAAAGCTAAATTCGTTTGAGTGAACCAGGTGAATGATTACAAGAATTTTATAAACATAATCAAAACAAATCAAATCGAAGATACATGGAAACCTAAATCATATTCGTGAATGAAAAGAACATTAAAAACTTACTTAGATCTCAGTTTTCACAATGAATCAAGAAAACGAATTAAAGTGAGAGAAAAGAAAAAAGTTTGGGTTTTAGGGTTTTGCTTGAAAATAAAAGTAAATTTCGTTTGATGAAGTTCCAACGAAGAAAAACCCCTTTATATATGGAAATAACAATGGGCCAACTATGGGTCGGGCATAACTTCACAAACGAAGTTAGCCAAACGAAGATAAACTTCGTTTGAACAAAATTGTTTCGAACGAAGATAGCAGTTATCTTCGTAAGAACAAATCTGAAAATATTCCGTAGTTCAGCAAAAATTTCAGAGTTTCATCCAAGCAATCTTCCAAAACACAACCCTTTATCACAATCTGTACATAGCAAAAACTCGTTAGATAGCAACCTGTTCATGCCGTGTACTAAAAAACGTGCTTAGCACCCAAATTCATAATCATAATGTAAGTAGATAACCGAACATTATAATCTTGAATGAAAATCCATGGTTTAAACGCTATCCTGAAAATAATCAATTTAAATATGAACCTCATTACCAATATGATTATGACACCGAGAACCTCCTTGGATCACAGATATGCATGACAGCAAACCATCTTGAAACACTTAAGTCCCATACTAGATGCCGTCTACAAAACTAACAATGAACAATCCAACACAAATTCACTGAAGAACTTAGGAAAATATCCAAAAAGGTTGTCATAAATCATAACCTGAAATTCAAAAGAAACTAATTGCAAAATTGATTATTTTCATTAAATACATGAATCATAGATAAATAACTATTCCAAAAACAAAAACCAGTTCATGTATTCATCCTTCACATGCTCAAATCTGCATCACAAATATTATCACTACACACCAAGGATCTTATCGTAATGATATCATCCATAACAATGTAGTAACAGAAATCAGCATTCCAACATTATCTTCTTAACCTGAACACTGCACACTTACCACAGAACTTATCAACGCATTGAGAACAAACAGTATAATGCAGAAAATTCAAGTTACAATCACACTCAATCAAGGTTAACAAATATGAAATAACTAAAAAATCTATCAACAGATCAAGAGAGGTCATTTCTTGTCAAACCCTAAAATGTCACCACACAAATTTAAACAAACCGATTAATAATTTGGTGACAAGTGAAAATCATGAGATTTCAAATGAATTTGACATTTCACATTACACTTAAAAAGATCATTTTCTAAACTTTAAACAAATTAATGTCCATATTAGAAAATCTTCTTTGTGAACAGTCTACACAACCTCATTAAAAATTCACATGAAGGGGAATTTAGCAAAAAATATACTCAGAAATTGAATAAGATCTCTCGTGCAATAAGAACTTATAAAATACTATTTTGACTCAATTAAAAAGAAAAATAACACAGAATAAAAATTGCAGAATAATAAACTAATATAAATTCTAATTAACTAGACTTTATACATAATTCACATTAAGCATGATTACTGCTGATTAGATCAGTTTAGCATGTTACATAAGCCTGCGGGTGAGAAATAATTCTCTTATTATAAGTTCTGAACCGTGACCCAACAGCGATTACCGGTATGTTTGTCCTCTTAAACACTCGGTACATCTAGTTTCCTTTGAGTTATGACACTTTCGACATACCCTGGCCAAGGACAGTCACCATGTAACCCGAGTAGCCTAATATGCCACTGAATAGTTTGCGAACTTATGTAACCCACATTCAGATATACTTTCGTAATCGATACAAGCACTTAAGATAAAAAGTGTTCAATATATTCAAGAACATCCTTAACCAATCATGAGACACTTTGTGGATAACTGAATTGAATTACTTTGTGATTTCACATATATGCTTCTGCATTTCATGATTTATAAGGAACCCGTGATTTTCTATAAGATCCATGTAGCGAACTTTCTGACAACCTATCCCAAGTTGGAAGCTTTAGGTAGGCTAGATATACAAAGATACCCTGAGGACATACTTGTCCGAATCTCAAAGACCACATTAGCCCCTTAATTTGCATATAATTGATTTGCATAACAGTATCACATTTACTTTTATGCTCATGATTGGTAGAAGTTCGTGCCTATGCATTGAACAAATCTTATAGTAATGCTAGATCTTTCACGAAATTTAAGGACTAGATCAATTCATTACTGAAAAGCAAGCAATCACAGCCATATATCTGAATATGTTTCCCACAAGAACATTATATAATTTAAGTTCAGATTGAAGGAAACCTTGGTACTTTGTGTCTACCGATATATCCCAAATTGTAATCACTGAACTAATCAGTTATATTACGATTAAGCAGGCTTAAAAGCTAAAGTATCGTCACTTCTACTCATTTAGCGCAGTAACCTTACTTTATTCATATTTTTGGATTTTCGATTTTTCAATGTTTTTGAATTTTTCTTGACACTAGATATATACAAACTTATACTAGGACAACTCTTTTTGTATTTTTTTTTATGACTCTATCTATGTACGACTTACACTACAAAGACACACAAAAAAAATAACTT
Organism: Erigeron canadensis; assembly: GCF_010389155.1. NCBI lineage: Eukaryota > Viridiplantae > Streptophyta > Magnoliopsida > Asterales > Asteraceae > Erigeron > Erigeron canadensis. The sequence goes on along the minus strand of NC_057766.1, from coordinate 1,853,844 downwards.
TAAGTTCTTTGAGAGAAACTACTCGGCATTCTTCATACCATTGAGTTGAAATAACAACTCAAGACGAGGTCCATCAAAAGCTTTAGTGTATAAATCAGCAAGATTATCATCAGTAATAACCTTTTCTAAATGAATAAGCTTTTTCTCAAAACAGTCACGGATGAAATGATACTTTATATCTATGTGCTTGGTGACTTTAAAGTTTTTCGGATTCTTGGTAATATCTATGGCAGATTTATTATCAATACAAATGGGAGTATTGGAGATATTCATACCATAATCGCGCAGTTGTTGCTGTATCCAAAGCACCTGAGAACAGCAATATCCAGCAGCAATGTACTCTGCTTCACAGGATGACTGTGCAACAGATGTCTGCTTTTTGCACTGCCACGATACAATTCTCCCCCCTAAAAGCTGACATCCACCTGACGTTGATTTCCTATCCGAGTTGTCACCACCATAATCCGAATCAGTATAAGCTACAAAGTCAAAAGAACCATACATGGGATACCAAAGACCTAGACGAGGCTTGGCTTTCACATAACGAAGGATTCGTGAGACTCTTTCGGATTAGCCTGATATCTAGCACACATAGAAACAGCAAAGGTAATATCTGGACGTGAGGCTGTCAGATACATCAAGGATCCAATGATAGCTCGATATTGAGTAGCATCGACGGATGGATCATTAGGCTTATCAGGACACAACCCATGATTAGTTTTAATGGGAGTAACAGCATCCTTAGCATCAGACATGCGAAACCGAGTAAGCAAATCTTTAACATACTTGGTCTGATGTATAAAGAAACCATCTTTCAGTTGATCCACCTGTAGTCCAAGGAAGAAGGTTAATTCCCCCATAGCACTCATCTCAAACTTAGCCTTCATGCTCTGTTCAAATTCCTTGCACATTTTGTCATCAGATGAACCAAAAATGATGTCATCGACATAGACCTGTACAAGCAAGTAGTCCTTCCCTTTCCATTTAATAAACAACGTGCTGTCTATAGAACCTCTGGTAAAACCACTTTCCTTCAAATGTGTTGACAACATTCTTAGGCTCAACCTGAGAGATAAAGCAGTAATACAAGTACCAAGTAATTGCCCCAGTATCCTTAACTTCAGCAAACATACACGACGGTTGCTTAGATTGATTCCTCGTGCGAACAGAGGCAGAAGCATCACCAATGATTTGTTTGACTGGATGATCCTTGTTGACTCTGGTTTGAGGAACCTTATCGACAGAAAGATCATCTCCCAAATTCGTCTGCACATGTTGCTCTGGAGTTTTGTAATCTGGAGTGTTAGGCTCCTCCTGAATTTCACCTTCCGTGTCATCAGTATCATAGAAAGGAGAATCAGGTAGAGGTACATGCAAAGGATCAGTAGGAACTATAGGAGCAGGCTCTAAGGGTGAATCTGCTACTTTTGTCCCACTAGATTCTCTAGATTCAAAGGTAGGCGCAACTGTTGGTGAGGAAACAGAAGAAGAACCAGAAACCGGTCCACCATCCAGAGGATCATGAAGAGTAACGACATCCTCCACTGTGGGAACACCTGCAAAAGAAACAGGACCACGAAAAGAAGTGAAGACACCATCATAATCAAAATTATTAGCAGGACCAAGGTGTATAGCAGGTTTATGACTGACAATTACGACATTTGTACCAAGATCTACTTTGCCAGTCTTCTGATTGTACACTCGCCTAATCGGTGTACTTGGAACATAGCCCAAAAAGAAACCCTCCTCAGATTTAGGGTCAAATTTCCCTTGAGGAAGAGTTTTAAGAAAAGTGCACGGAACACCGAAAGGCTCAACATTCTGTAAATTGGGCTTTTTGTTGTGCAATAGTTCATAACTAGTCTTCTTAAACCGTTTAACTGTCAAAACTCGATTCAGAATGTGACAAGCTGTATTCACTGCCTCTCCCCAGAAAGTAATAGGAAGCCCTGAATCAGCAAGCATCGTCCTGGCTGTCTCAATTAACGTCCTGTTCTTCCGTTCAGCCACTCCATTCTGTTGTGGCTCATATGGTGCACTGTACTGATGTTGAATTCCTTTGGTCAAGCAAAATACAGTAATAGTATTATTCTTGAACTCAGTACCATTGTCACTCCTGATTCTCTTAACTTTGACTCCATGGACATTTTCAACTTGCTTGACAAAATCCATAAATCGTTCGGCAGTCTCATCCTTGGTCTTCAGAAAAAATACCCATGAGTACCTCGAGTAATCATCAGTGATCACCAAACAGTAAGACATCCCTCCAATGCTTCGTTTGTTCACAGGACCAAAGAGATCCATATGAAGTAATTCGAATGGTTTGGAAATAGAGTTGAGTACTTTGGATTTATGCGGATTCTTATGTTGCTTCCCTTTCAAACACGGTACACACTTATCTTCCATCACAAACTTCTTAACAGGCACACCATCAACTAACCCAAGACTGATAAGTTCATTCATCTTCCGAAAGTTGATATGTCCCATTCTACGATGCCATAGGAGAGATTCAGACTCATTTTCCTTGCTCAACAAACAAAGGGGCTCCTTTGGATTATCAACACCTAAAATTAAACCATAGATGTCTCTCTTCCTAGGAGCTTTGAGCATAATCCATTCTTCTGGAATAACAAAACCCGGCTTCAAGATGTATGCCTCCTTTTCTGTGAAATGAACATTGTTGCCCTTATCACAGATCTGTGAGACACTCATTAGATTGTGAGTAAGTTGTTCCACATAGTTAACTCTTTCTAGAGTTAGTTGTCCATTGACGACATCTCCTTGACCGGTGATGTTGCCGCCCTTGGAACCAGCAAAACTAACATACGACCCATTTATACCAGTATAATTGGACAAGAGCTTCTTGTCCCCTGTCATGTGCCTGGAGCATCCACTGTCAAGGTACCACAAATGAATAGGTTTCCTAGGAACTCCCTGCACATAAAATGAGAGATATTAGTTATCATTGGGGACCCAAACCTTCATAGGTTTGGGTCGTCCCTTCTCATCCTTGAGAATCAGTTCAGTCCAATATCCATTGCTAGAAGCCGTGGGTGTGACTTGATTCTCAACTTGTCTGCTCACTGGAGAAGACGTCTGACCGTTCGTTGGAGAAGGTCTTGGGGAATGAAGGCCAAAAGAGGGTCTAACACTCGAGTGAAGTCGGTTATAAAATGAATTACAACTTGGAGATGTTTGTGACCGACTCGAACTCCCACTGAGGGTAGTGAATCTTTGTCCAATAGGAGAATAACCTTTGGGTGGAGATTCACGTCGTTGAGGTATAGTAAACGGTTTTGTGGAAGATTGAACTTCTTTAGTCTTAGAAACCTGTTTATCATTACCCAACCCCCTTTTTCCTTCCGAGGTGGAAACCTTTGAAGGAGAACCCAATCTCCGAGGTCGATTAGGACATACACTGTAAACATGACCTTTTTCATGACAAGCAAAGCAAGAGAGGACCTTAGTTTTTTTCTTTGTATCTACCTTATTATTGGTACTTACAGATTCACTATTGTCCATTGATTTACTTTTTTTACTAGGATCCTTATGGTCTCGTTTGGTCGGTGATATCCTAGACTTACTTGGGGACTTCTTTCGAGCAGGCATTAAGATATGCTTCAAAGTCTTAGTTGCTTCGACATTAACAACTAATTCATCTTCAGATTGACTATCCCTAGACTGCTTATGTAAAGGAGTTTGACGCAACTGACTTAATCGCTTCATATCCTTAATATCAACATCCCAGACTTTATCAATCCTCTTAGGGTCAATTGATGATAACGGAAATTCTAACTCAGTGTATACCCTACTACTCTTACGAAGTGTAAAGTGAGTAATACTGTCTTTCTGACCATAAGAAGTGGACGAATCTAGGACGACACCTTTCAATTTCTCTTCCTTGGTAGGTTGACAAGAAACTCCTTTAGACTCAGCTGTCTCCTCAGTCAAAGTAGGCTTAGGAGACGAGTCTTTCGATTTATCAACATTAGGTTGAAGTAGGACTTCAGGAATATTAGGTTCTACAGGAGTATAATTATTGTTGAAAGGAGGAGGCATGCTTTTGTAAGAAACCTTAGCAGTGTCAGAACTCTTAGATGAAGAGACCTCAAACTTTTTCATGTGCATCAAAAGCTCATCATGTCTAGCTGAATCAACCTTAGCTTGTAAGTCCACTATTTCTAGTCTAGCATCAGCCAGTTCTTTCTCAATAGTAGCACACTTTTTAGCTAATAATGCATAAGCTTCACCACCTACTCTTTCTACGGCCACAACATGTTTAACTTTGTCTTTCATAGCATTAATGTCAGACTCTAAAGATTTAATCCTATCCTTTAAAAATTTTTCTCTATCAGTGACAGTTAAATCCTTTTTAATCAACTTATCTCTTTCTTCATGAGCAGCATTAACAACAGAGTCTAAATGCTTTATTAGTTCATTCTTTTGTTCAATTTCATCAAACATTCGATTAACAATTTTGCAAACATGAACAATAGTACGAAGAGAGTAAGATACCTGTTGATCTGCTTCTTTACAGTCTGCCATGTACGCGACAAAGTCATCCACACTCATGCCTGCTGGAATTTCATACTCCTGCATCTGCTCTTCAGTTGTTTTTTCAACCTTTTCAGTAGCAGAATCGTCTTTGTTATCAGCAGCGTTTACCTCTCCAGAATCTTTCGTATCAGCAACCTCAACCTCCTCATCAGACTCAGAATCAGTGTCATATACCTGAGTAGTAGATTCCAAGTTCAAGCTTTGACCTTTTTCATACAAATGCTCATTACTGTGGTAAACTGAGGTGTCCAAGAAATCCTCAACAGAATCTGCTATTGAGCCATATCATCAACTATTTCGGCCAAATAAGCATTATTAGTCTCATCTTGTGGAAGATTCCAGACATAAGAACCATCAGGTTGAGCAGCTACGATAGCCTTGTCATTGCTATTTCCAGTAGTATCATCAGTCAACAAGAGAGCTCTACTAGCATTCGGATTAAAAGGACGATTACCACCTCTATCTTGACGAGTAGGGGTAATGTTGACATCTCTCTTTGGTCGTTGACATTCTTTGGCAAAATGTCCAAAGCCATCGCAATTATAGCACTTAATCTTTGACTTGTCAAAGCCCTGAGTACCCCCAATAAGCTGTCTACCTGTTCGTTGCATAAACCGTTGCACTCTCCTGGTGATCATCGCCAAGTTCCATTTCAGATCCATTTCTTCAACATCATCTGGATCTATTTGGTCATAATCTTCATCAATGAGTGCTGGATCCGTGATCCTCCCAGCAACAAAAGCTTCATGTGCAGCACACATTGCGGCAAAAACATTCATCCTTCCCTCAGCAGATTTCATATCCATAGGCATAGACTTGTAACCAGCAGAAGTAGATGAAATGTTACCAAACGACAAATTTCCTGACTTGGCATTCTCATTTGTCTTTCGAGCCTTGAAACCAGCATCAGAAGCCATGAAACCTGCAGAATCATCTCCATCCATAACACAATTAGGACCCTCTTTCGTGCTAGAAGAACCAACCCCAGAAAAGAATGCATTAATATCAGTTGTAGGATTCTTCATAGTGGCATGATAAAGAGATGGATCTTCTGTGAAGTTGTCTTGGAGATCCTTTGCCTTATCCTTCATTTCTCTGTTTCTTAATGTGGATATAACACCATCTATACGAAGAGATGCATAATCAGCTCTTTCTTGCAATCCATGACGAAATTCTTTATAAGCTTTCGGCAAACCATCCAAGAATTTATCCACTATCTCAGTAGGAGTATACTTAAGATCAAAATAGGCTAACTCAGCAAGAAGATGTTGAAATCTCAAGATAAGATCCTCAACTAGTTCGTTCTTGGTAGCATTAAAGCAATCAAATTGTTTCTTAAGCATCTTAACTCTATTTTGCTTCAATAAAGGATCACCTTCACAGTGAGCTTCAATAGCATCGAACAATTGCTTTGAAGTCTTGTACTCCTGTTTAGGAAACAAGTGCACTAATTCTTGAGGAATGCACATCCTAAGTGTAGAAAGAGCCTTAACTTCAACAGCATACAAGGATTTTTTTTCACCTTTTAACTCTCCTACCTTGTAATTAGTTGTAACACCATTTACAGTAAGAGTTGGCCATTCATATCCTTCAGTGATCATAATCCACATATTCAAATCTTCTCGTTGAATATAATCTTCAAATCGACCTCTCCACGCCCAGAAGTCAGCCAATGAAACTAACTTCGATGGAGAATTAGTACGGCCAACGAGATGATCATGATAGACAAGAGAATTCAGGTATTGAGCAACAGCAGTGTTGGTTGACGAGGAAGCCATTTCGTAAATTTCTGCACTGAACGAAGATAGATCTTAAATTCGTTTGAATGAGAGAAACGAAGATAGGATTAACTTCGTTTGCAGGAAGGAAACGAAGATAGAATTATCTTCGTTTGAAGGAAAGAAACGAAGATAAAGCTAAATCCGTAAGGTGAGAGTAACGAAGATAACTTGAAATTCGTTTGAAGGAACTTAACGAAAATAAAGCTAAAAACGTTGGAAGAACTCGAAAAGAAGATGAGGTTAAGTTCGTTTGCTAAATTCGTTTGAGAAAACGAAGTTAGCGACAGTAAGGGTATCGGGAGGTTGATTTTCAGAGAAAAGAATCAAACAAAACGATCTCGAACCTTCGATAAGAAATCGATTGGCTCTGATACCACTTGTGAGTCCCTCGATAGCTACAGATCGCTCTCGAGATCGTCTATGATTATGTCGTGAGTGCGGAATCCTCACGAGATAACTAGTTTGATTAGTAAATGGGTATATCGCTAATTATCAAGTAAATAATCAGCCGTATTATGCTATCTTCGTTTCTATAAGATATAGAACGAACTTAGGTGTCTGGTGTACGTGTATGTTGAATGTTATATTTATTTTAGGGTATTCATTCGTATATATATGTTTCAGGTCGAACTGGGCTTGCTGGGCTTTGTTCTTACGAACTTAGCTGCCCAGCCCATGTAACGAAGTTAATCTTCGTTTGTACCAAACGAAGTTTATCTTCGTTTGCCTCTAATGAAGATATACCTTATCTTCGTTAGATATAAGACTTAGTTATATTCCTAAGTGTTATTAAGGAATCCTAACACATATTATGTTTGTACTTGTATATCACACAACAAACATCATACATAACACATATATATAACACCAAAACATGTAATCGATCATTACCAAAACATAAAGTCCATAATCTATCAATTACATATATAGATACGACATAAATTAACATAATGTCTCAATCTAAACGACATATCAAATCTAAGTTGCTGTTGTCACATCAACATGCATCAACACTAACTCAAGGATGTCCCAGTCGTCTATGCCACAACCATGCTGCTCTTTCACTTGTCCCATGAGCCAGCATCACATTTCCACTTGAATTCACTTCGTCGACATAGTACAGTCCTCCTCTTTCAGTGCCACGCCTAATAATCCGTCCCGTCCTGATATCCTGCAAGAGACAAAAATTCGGATGCATGAGAACTGAGCAATTTAATTCTTTTATCACATGGCTAATTGACAAGAGTTTATGTGACAATGACGGAACATAAAGACAGTTGGACAATTTAATATCCGGAGAAATTTTAATTGTTCCTTCTGTTTTTACATCCATTTTCCTTTTATTTGCTGCTTCGATATATATTTTCTTTGGTTTTGAAATTTCAGAAAAATCCGACAGCTCGTATGTCATCGTATCCGTCGCACCACGATCAAAAATCCATGGGCCATTTGAACTATCATGAGCACTCAATACTTTTCCATCACGTGGGCCTTTTTCACTATTGCTACAACTAGTAGTATTATTATTTTGTAAAGATAAGAGAGGAGAAAAAGAATTGTTGAGAAAGGTTGGAGGGTTAAAAGGAAACCCGATCGTTTCCTTATTTCCACAAAATTGGTTTCCTTTTCTTCTTTTACCTGTTACCACCGAAAAATCACCATCTTCTTCTCTCCTTCCACCGGCCGCCGCTACCCCACCAAAACCATCAGATCTTCGATTTTCACCGCTGGGGTTAGTGCTTGCGGTAGGTGTGATGTTCTTTTCTTTCTCATTCTTGGGGAATTTGGTATTTTTCTTTGGACCGATCCACCAGTCCGGGTATCCGACGATTTCAAAACATTGTTCTTTCGTGTGTCATGACATACCACACTTCTCACACTTAAGACGTGATTTGTCATCTTGATTATCCTTTTTCTTGCCGTCGATCCGGCGAAGGCTTTTTGTGACAAAACCGCCGCCGCCGCCGGTATGGTCACCGGCAATTAAACTGGAGGCAACCCCTTGTGGTTCATTACTTATTGCTCCCATAATCAATTGGTGAGCGGCTTCCTTTCGAACCATGGCATAAGCGGATTCGACGGTAGGGAGCGGGTCGACCCGGAGAACTTCTCGAATAATTGGTTCAAACTTTCGATCTAAGCCATTCAAGAACTAAAACAGTTTTTGATTAGATCTTATTTTGGCATACTCTTTGATATCATCTGGACACTTCATTGGGTTGGGGTCGATTCGGTCGATCCCCCCCCCATACCCCTTGCAAAGAAATCCAAAATTCTTCCAGGGTTTTATTTGCTTGTTTGAGTTCATTGGCTTTAACATGTAGATTGAAGGCTTGAAGTTTGTCTTTGCCACTACTGTAAGTGATTGCCAATGCGTCCCACAAATCTTTGGCAGTGGCGAATTCGGTAAGATTCCCGACTATTGTTGGTTCAATATTCTGGATGAGCCATGAGAATACAATCAGGTCTTCTTGTTCCCATAACTCCTTTTGTTCTGTTGTTGCTTTTTCGGTGGGTGGTGTTTCGGTTAAATGTGATAATATGTTTTTTGATCGACCGCCTATAGCCACCCGGATCATTCGGGTCCACAAGGCATAATTCAAACTGTTTAATTTTAGATTGATCCGAAGATTATCAGATAGTTTGGAGTTTTGTGATTGATGATTTGTTGTGTTTTGTAATAATGTGGCCAACTGTAATGCCAAGTCGGAATTAGAGCCGCCGGCACCGTCTGCCATGGTGGCTGTGATTTCGACTTAAGGTGATATAGTTTGATGTTTTAACAGGTAAATGATGAAGCCCAAAATCGTGGCTTTGATACCATGATAAGAATTAGAATTGGATTTAAGATAATTGTTATTGATATGAATTGGTTGATACAACCGGTTACAATTTATAAGACAATTATAAGCTAAATTTGGAAACATATCAACTAAATTTTCTAGTCGATTCTTTTCTTGGAGTAATGCCCAAGTTCAGAGCTAATAGAGGAAATGATGACTCGGATACTGATCCTCAAATCTTCTTTTCTAACAATATGAAGCATGTTTTGCATTTAAATGATAAGAAGGAAGGATTGAAGAGCAACAAGACTTCAGATTTTTCATTATCAACAAGGTAAATTTTTTTTGTTGGTGATTATTAAAAATTTAGATGTATAAAAATCAGAATGGTTAATAGTAAAATACGTTGAATGCAAATTTATTAGAAATTGGAAATTAATTATAAACTTATGTATTTAAGGTTTTGGTTTTCAATCATATTTTATAATTTTTGTTTCAGGAGCATGTTTTATTTCATTAGTATATCCTTCAAATTTCAACTACGTAAATGGCGTATCGATGGTTTCAACAACAAGTGGGCTTAGCAAAAGTTGCAGCGGGGGCTGTAAAAAATCGTAAGAATATGTTTTAAATGTTTTTTTTCTGTGTTTGTTACTAATCTTTTGTTCAGTGATTTCCTTAAGGTACGAGTTTGTTTGTAATTATCCATCCAAGGTATGTTTTATGGGTTTTGATTTTTTTTTCTTCCTAATTTGGTTGTTGTGTACATTTACTTTTCCTAAACTATTATATAATCTTAAATGTTCTATTTTGTTGATATCATATATGAAACATGGAAGAAGCAGGGGCATGAGGAATTGAGGAGACTGAGAAATCCAATTGATGTTCTCTGTAAGTTAAGAGATTTGATTGAGGTAACCTTTTTGATAACTAATTTGAAGCACTTTTTCTTTGTTTAATATCTCCATCTGCATCTTTCTTCAGATTACCTGGATCATGGTGATGCTTGTGGTTTTACCTGGAGAATGTAATTAACATATATCAACAATATCTCTTGAGTACAACCCTCACGAAAAGATATCCTTTACATACATTGTTTCAGAAGACATTACATTTTGATTGGTTAGTTTTTACTTTTTAGAATATCTAAAGTTCATGGAGGTTGTTTGGGTTTGAATAAACTATGTCACCATAATCATTTTTGTGTTTGGATATGTATAAAAGGAAACCAGGTGTTGTATGATAAGAAAGGATGACGTTGGAAGAAAAAGAAAATGTTCATATTTTTCATTAAGAACAAGGTACTACTTTTTGTGGGTGATTATTTATGGTGACATTTGTTTTAATGGTAAAGAAGAACAAGAAGTAATATCACGTTTTTTTGTTTATTTAGTTATAATTATTTAAACGGATACTTTTATTATATGTATATATATAAGTACGTATATATGTATATGTATATATAGCATATATTTTGATCTGAGTAATGGTTCTTCAATATCAGCTCTCAGTAATATAGTTCAGTATCATCATCAGTAATCAGATTGGACTTCAGTAATCTTGCATCAGTATCATCATTCAGTCTCGCTACTTTTTCAGTAATGGTACTTCAATATTTGACTCAATATTTGACATAGGCAAAAAGTGGTTGAAGTAAGTTGGATGTTGTTGACTATGATGGTGAAAACAGGGTGGATACCTTCGTTGTATATTTCACTGACAGCAAAGGTACCTTTTTTTATGTTACGTTATTTATTTTGAGTTGATTGATTAGGGTCTTTTGGTTAAAATTAATCTAATTTTCTGGGAATATATATGTTGTTTAGGAATATGGAGAAGATGGTAGGATAAGGACATGGCATAACATAATTTCAAACTGCGATAAAAAATCAAGTGAGTTTCATTTTAATTCTGTTGATTGAATAAAATATCAAACAGATTTGTGTCAAATTTCACTTTAGTTTAACTTTTAAGTCTACTTATGCCACAAGTTAATCTTACTCGAACCAGATCAGTTGTGTTAAAGACCGACGTGGATTTTGGTCAGAATTGGCTTCTGGGTTCTACTGGAAAAGAAAGTGAGGTCATTAGGAGTACTATGAAGTATGAGAATCTTGATATCACAAAAGAGAATATCAAAATTCAGGTAATATGATTATTAGCAAGATTACAAGAAAAGTTTAATTACTGATTAAGTGGCATGTTATGTTAAATTATGTTTTGTATATTGACCGGTTTGCGTGATTTTATTATTGATTTAGGTGGGAGTCCAACATATTCTATAATAGTTTGGATAACAATGTTTGAGTCTGGAAATGGTGAAAAAATTGCTCTTCATTGAGAAGGGAATGAGCCTCGAGTAAAAAATATTAATGATCACAACATTGTGTACCATGGTCTGGTAAATCTTATAATTTACATATACTTTAGAGTAAATTACACTTTTCGTCCTTGAAGTTGGCATTTTTTTCACTTTTGATCCCCAAACTTTAAAATTTACAATTTTGACCCTAAAGTTGGCCAATTTTTTCAATAATCGTCCTTTGGCCTTACGGCGTTAAAAAATGGCCGTTAACGTACGCACGTGCTAGACACGTGAGGGCACTAATGTTATTTCACCATACACCGAGGGACGAAAAGTGAAAAAATAGCTACTTGAAGGACGAAAAGTGAAAAAATAGCTACTTGAAGGACGAAAAATGAAAAAATAGCTACTTGAAGGACGAAAAGTGAAAAAATAGCTACTTGAAGGACAAAAAGTGAAAAAATAGCTACTTGAGGGACGAAAAATGAAAATCATACATATAAATTTATTCTTCCATTCTTTCTTTTCCGATCATCTTTTCTAAGAAAATTTTCCGACTAGACATTTATTTTCCCTTTACCCCCAAGCCTCTCCAATCACCACCACCTAATAACCACTATCAACAGCCTTGCTACCAGCCACCTCCGTCTGTAACCAGCACCAGCCACCGTCGTCTATAACCACCACGAGCAATTGCCACCCACAGCCACCGCCGCCTATAATTACCACCAGCCACTGCCACTACAATCAACACCAGCCACCACCGCCTACAATCACCACCAGCCACCACCGCCTACAATCACTACCAACCACCACCGCTTACAATTACCACCAAACACCGCCATCTACAGTCACCTCCAACCACCGCCGTCTACATTCACCACTAACCAACCGCCGCCACCTAGAATCACCACCATCCACCGTCTTCCTTTCAATTAAAATCAAAATTTAGAAAAGAAAAAGAAAAAGATGACTGACATGTTTGAACTATAATTTGTTTGATTGGTTGTGTTTTGAATGTCATGAATTTGAGTAAATGATTTTGTTTGTGGTATAGATTTGGATTCAAAGTCGGAAAATTCCATCGGTAAAAATGATCGGAGAAGAAGATCGGAAAAGAAATAATGGAAAAATAAGTTTATTTGTATGATTTTCAATTTTCGTCCCTCAAGTAGCTATTTTTTCACTTTTCGTCCCTCAAGTAACTATTTTTTCACTTTCCGTCCCTCAGTGTAAGGTGAAATGACATTAGTGCCCTCACGTGTCTAGCACGTGCGTACGTCAACGGCTATTTTTTAACGCCGTAAGGCCAAAGGACGATTATTGAAAAAATTGGCCAACTTTAGGGTCAAAATTGTAATTTTTAAAGTTTAGAGATCAAAAGTGAAAAACAAGCCAACTTTAGGGACGAAAAGTGTAATTTACTCTATAGAATGGCTGGCTGGCTACTGTTTTTTAGTAATTGTAATTCTATTTCAGTAATTGTAATTCTATTTCAGTATCGCCTCTCAGAGAATGGTTGGCTGGCTACTGTTTCAGTATTTATAATTGAGTATCAACCTTCATAGAATGGCTGGTTGCTGCTGTTTATTAATAATACTTCAGTATCGACTATCAGTATCATTGTTTTTTATGCTTGTATTTTGAAATTGTGGTAGTTTTGTTCTTATACGAACATCCATTTCTGTAAATTTTTCCAGGTTTACAGAATTTGGTGTCATGGTCTATCTTCTGTGAGATGTCAGTCGCATTTGGTATTGCTTGATTCATACAAAAGGCCAAGTCTAAATACTCATACATAGGAGTTCAATATCAGTATTATTATATATAACTTCAGTAAAAACTAAATAGGACTTTGTTATTATTATTATCAGTAAATAGGACTTCTGTATTCTGAGACAGAACCTGAAGTGTTCGAAACATGAACTTCATCAGTATTTAAACACGAATGATGTAAAAGACTAAATACTTCTAAAGTCTTGAGTTGTGTTATAGGTTTTCGGTTTTGCAACCTTGCGAGTTTTTGATTAGTTACATGATATGCTTTAAAAGACTAAAAACTAAGGAATAGTTTTTGGTTCAGATACTTTGAACTGAATAACAAAATGTTTTGCAGCAAAGTCTGTGTTTAATAATCATAAGCTTCAGGTTTACGTAGTTTATAGAAGTGTATTTGAGATAGAAATGTAGGCTGGTGTTTTTATTCTAATTAGCCCATTACACACCCAAGCACATGAGCCTGTCGGGGTTCCACTTGATAACCCATTGGAAATAGAGAGAGTAGTCAATAAGCATGTATTCATTTCTTACAAATTCCTTGTGGGAAATGAGTTTCCCCCAATAGGTGAGATAAGGATGGGTGATAATTGCAGCTAATAATGATTGTTAGTTATTTCAAGTACGGTTGATATGTTTATAAATCACATTCACGATCATGTAAGTTCGTGTATTTGAATAAGGGAGGGAGCAAGAACATACTCACATATACATCATCAGTCATCACATGAATATACCTTGTAAAAGACAACCAGCCAGACATAGTCATGGACAACCACGAAACTGGGTAGAAAATGGGTGGGTTTTGATGACGAGTCATAATGGCTATTTTTCTGATACATGTGTTGGAAAATTAATGATTCGTATTAATAAATATAATGTAAATATGATTAATAATACTAACTTGAAGATCCTGTGGAACCTGTTAGTTGATTCAGCATTCTTGCCATTGAGATCGGTTCCCAAATTAAGGTGATTATAGATTAGATGGGAAAGAAGAGAAAACATATACACAAAATAATGGTGGCCGTGATTAGTGATTCATTAGTCACTAATGATGATTAATTATGTTATATTTATATATATAACATTTACACTTAGCCCCCTTGGTGTTTTATGTCATGTGCATTATAAACCTTTTTAATTCTAATCACCTAATGGGAAACCCTATATTATGTCATTAATAGTAAATACGCCCATCGTATATTTACCGACATAAGGATTTCATTTATTTGTCAATTATCATATCGGACTGATATATGATCGGTGAAGGTCACAAGTACGTGAGTCCAACAACATGTCAAAACGGGCCATTTTGACCAAAATCCGTTTTTGTCCAAACAGTTAACGTCCTTAAAAAAATTTACTACGCTGTGAACTATGACTTTATGAAAACTAAATCGACTATGCAGGATTTGAAGTTGACTGAATTGGTCACTGATCATTTCTAACTGAATTTGTATTAAGTGAGAATTGTTGCTGAGTAAGACTGTTGGAAATATGATGGAATTACTTAAGTATATGACACTTGATTGGATAAAAAAAACTTGGAAACTAAAAATTTGGATTTATAAAAGATAATATTACAAACGAAAGTAATACTTTAAAAACTATAAAAGTTGATGTACGTAAACTTATTTTTAGGAGACTTGCTTTTCTTTTACTTTGTCATGCAGATTTTATAGATGAAAATGCATGACCAACTCTACTATACAAAGTTAACAAAGTGTAATGTGAATAACCACAGCCTACAACATATTTAACACATGGTGTTGATTGAATTGTATATTAGGTAAAGCCTCCATTGTTGAATATCTAGAAATTATCCTTTCTTTCCCTTGTGAGCAAAAACACAGTACTCTACATTATCGTCGTAATGTGTTTTGGCTGAACTCCCAGTTGTTTTCTGAGCTCTTGAAACTTTTCTCGTGGAAGTGCTTTTGTAAAAATATCTGCTAACTGCTCATTTGTTCCACAAAATTTGAGATTCACTTCTTCGTCTTCAATTGCTTCTCTGATAAAATGATGTTTCAAAGCAATATGCTTTGTGTGACTGTGATGTACAGGATTCTTTGCGATTGCTATCGCTGACATACTATCACAAAAAATTGTTGTTGGCTCAATTTGCTTTTCACCAATATCTTCAAAAATTCTTCTTGTCCAAATTGCTTGTGATGTGGCTAGAGCTGCTGCTACATACTCTGCCTCTGCTCATGATTGCGCAACTGTTTGTTGCTTCTTTGAACACCAGCTGAATACACCTGAACCAAGTGAGAAAATATATCCGAATGTACTTTTCATGTCATTTGTACATCCACCCCAATCACTATCACAAAAACCATGTAAATTTAAACTTTTGTTTTTCTCGTACTTGATTCCAAAATCTTTTGTTCCTTGCAAATATCTTAAAATTCTTTTACCAACTCCCATGTGAATATGACTTGGATTGTGCATAAACCTTGAGAGTAAAATTGCAGTAAACATAATGTCTGGTCTTGTTGCTGTGAGGTACAACAATTTTCCGACTAAGCTTCGATAAAGTGTGGCGTCCACTTTATTTGAACCGTCTTCTTTCATGAGCTTTTCATTCACAACCAAAGGAGTGTCCTTCGATTTGCATTCTGACATGTCAAAAAATTTTAAAATCTTCTCGGCATATTTTTCTTGGCATATAGAAACTCCGCTATCATCTTGATAGATTTCCATTCCAAGAAAATGATTTAGAAGGCCTAAATCACTCATCTCGTATTTCTTCATCATTTCATCCTTGAAATCTTCAATCATTTTTGCGTTATTTCCTGTGAAAACAAGATCATCGACATAGAGTGCCACAATAAGGATATCGTTTTTACCTTGATTTTTGACAGACAAGGTTGGCTCACTCTTGCTTTGATCAAAACCTTTTTATTTGAAATAACCATCAATTTGGCTATACCATGCTCGCGGTGCTTGTTTAAGCCCATAAAGAGCTTTCTTCAACTTGTAAACTTTTTCTTCTTTTCCTTTAACCTCGAATCCTTGAGGTTGATGCACATAAACTTCTTCCTTGAGTTCTCCATTCAAAAATGCTGATTTGACATCAAGTTGGTATAAAGACCAACCTTTCTGAGCCGCTAATGCAATGACTGCTCGGATTGTATCCATTCGAGCAACTGGAGCAAAGGTTTCGTCATAGTCAACTCCAGGCTGTTGTGAGTAGCCTTTTGCGACTAGTCTTGCCTTGTTTCTTTGCACCGTACCGTCTGCATTGAATTTGACTTTGTAGATCCATTTGACACCAATGACATCTTTATCTATCGGTTTGTCTGCGAGCTCCCATGTCTTGTTCTTTTCAATGACTCTAATTTCTTCCTCCATTGCATTCCTCCATGATTCATTTTGAATCGCTTCTTCAAAACTTTCTGGTTCTACCTGACAAAAATGACAAATAATCTCTTATGTGTTATCATATAAATCTGTTAGTCCACGAAATTTTGGTGGTGGACTTGAAGATGGTGAAGATGCTTGAGAACTTTGGTTTGTTGGTGTTGATGGAGGTGAACTCGGGGATGGTTCATTTGGTACTTCATCATTTGCTTGATGATCTTCTTCGGATTCTGAAACAGCTCCATCCTGCATATTTTTCATAGAAACACTTACCCTCTTTCTTTTCTTCTTCCCAATTCCAGGAAGAATTTTCATCAAAAACTACATCTCTACTAATAATGACATTTTTCTTATTTAGGCTATACAATCTATAAGCTTTTGATTTGCTACTATAGCCTACAAAAATACAAGTTTCACTTGTTTCATCTAACTTGTGCCTCTTTTGTTTTGGTATTTGAGAATAACAAACACATCCAAAAATTTTAAGATGCCTTACCGAGGGTTTTCTTCCATTCCACGCTTCATGTGGAGTCTTGTCATTTAAAGCTTTTGTGGGACTTCTGTTTAACAAGTAAACTGCCGTGTAAACTGCTTCTGCCCAAAAACTTTTTGGTAAACCTTTTTCATGCAACATTGATTTCGCCATCTCTACCATGGTTTGATTTTTTCTTTCGACTACACCATTTTGTTGAGGTGTATATCGTGTGGTAACATGTCTTTCCATGCCTTCATCTTCACAAAACTTATCAAACTCTTTTGAATTATATTCTTTGCCTTGGTCACTTCTTAACACTTTGATAAAACAACCAGTTTGTTTTTCGACAAAACTTTTAAACTTTTTAAAAATTCCAAAAACTTGTGATTTTTCTTTCATGAAATAAACCCATGTCATTCTACTAAAATCATCAATAAATAGAATGAAATAGATATTATTACCATGAGAAGGATTGCTCATTGGACCACAAAGATCGGTGTGTACTAGCTCGAGTATTCCTTTGGCTCTTAAAGCAACTCCTTTCGGAAATGGTTTCTGATGATGCTTTCCGAGTGCACACCCTTCACAAACTCCTTCAACTTCTTGAATTTGTGGCAAACCTCCAACCATATTTTTCTGGTGAAGTAAATTTAGACTCTGAAAATTCAGATGTCCAAGTCTCCTGTGCCATAACAAAGACTCATATGCAACTGTTGCTTTTAAAGCAATGTGATTCCCATATTTGAGTGTGATGGGAAAACTTCTGTTCTTTCCCATTGTTATCTTCTGCATTAAACTTTTGTTCTTGCCTTTGTCATAAATGTTGCAACCTTTTCCTTCAAAAATTATAGAGTATCCATGCTCTACAAGTTGTCAAACACTAAGCAAATTTTGGTCAAGATCGGGAACTAACAAAACATCATTAATGTATTTGGTACCTCTTTTGGTTTCCACCGGGATCTTGCCTTTGCCTTTCACTTGCACCACAGCTCCATTTCCCATTTTCACATGAGATTTAATTGTAGTATCAATATTGACCAAAATACTTTCATCACCGGTCATATGATTACTACAACCGTTGTCAAGAAACCAAATGTCAGTTTTGTTGACGGTGGCTGAGTGACAAAAAAAGACATTTCCATCTTTTTGTTTTTCTTCGGAGTAGTTGGCTTGTTGTTGTTGGTTCTTTTGTTGACAAAATTTTTCAAGGTGTCCAAATCTATTACAATAAGAACATTGAAACTTTCCTTTGTTCCAACAATCTTTTTCATCATGATTATCTTTCTTGCAAATCGAACATTTGTAAGAATTTGCTTCGGCGAGTGATTTTCTTTCAAAGTTGAATCGGGGTCTTGAAGCTCCATAGCTTTGGCCACGTCCTCGACCTCTAAAATTTCTGCCTCCTCTTCCACCACGGAATGAGCTCCCTCTTTCGTAACTTTGTGGTGGCTTTTTATCACTTTGTAAACCGGACTGAAATGCACTTTCAATCGTCCTGCCAGTGTGACGTGTCATGTGTTGCTCGTAAGACTTCAACGAACTTAACAGTTCTTGAATACCCAAAGTTTTGAGATCTTTGGTGTTTTCAATGACTGCTATAATTGGATCAAATTTTTCCGGAATGGTAATGAGAATTTTCTCGACGATTCTTTGGTCATCAATTTCATCACCATAACTTTTCATCTGGTTAACCAAATCGGTTAATCTAGACGAATAGTCATTAAGTGACTCATTTTCTTTCATCTTCATATTCTCGTAATCCTGTCTGAGAGACTGCAATTTGATAGCTTTCACTTTTACATCGCCTTGGAATTCTTCTTTGAGAACTTCCCAAGCTTCTTTAGCATTCTTGATCCGCATGATCTTTGGAAAAATTGATGGTATGACTCCCCGCTAAATCATACTTAAAACAGCTGCATTTCTGCTTCTTTTCTTTTTTAATTCAGCCATTTGTTCAACCGTTTGTTTTTCAGTTGATAATGGCTCTTCAAATGTATTATGGACATCATCTAACACATCTAAAGATTGGAATAATGTCTCCATTTTGACACACCAATAATCGTAGTTTTCACCATCGAAAATTGGGACAACAACATGACTAAGATCAAATCCTTGTCTTGCCATGAGTGTTAAAAATATTGTAACTCGTTTAACCCAATATAGATTGAACAAGCTCTGATGCCAATTTATGTTGGAAATATGATGGAATTACTTAAGTATATGACACTTGATTGGATAAAAAAACTTGGAAACTAAAAATTTGGATTTATAAAAGATAATATTACAAATGAAAGTAATACTTTAAAAACTATAAAAGTTGATGTACGTAAACTTATTTTTAGGAGACTTGCTTTTCTTTTACTTTGTCATGCAGATTTTATAGATGAAAATGCATGACCAACTCTACTATACAAAGTTGACAAAGTGTAATGTGAATAACCACAGCCTACAACATATTTAACACATGGTGTTGATTGAAATGTATAGTAGGTAAAGCCTCCATTGTTGAATATCTAGAAATTATCCTTTCTTTCCCTTGTGAGCAAGGCGTGACTGATTTGCATAGATTTAGCGAAGACATTTCGCGTGGACTAACATTTGATTAGCATACCTTATCAGATCATCATGTGCTTTCAGACCACCATGCCTTATCTGATCAACATCTTCTTTCATCATTATGTGCTTCGAGATCAGTATGCGTGACAGGGTCACGTTCAGCAGACTGAGTTGACACTCCATATAGTAAAAAAAAATAAAAATTGGTTACCAATTATAGATAATCGTTGATGGGGGTACTAATATTCTCTTAGAATCAGCGTTTGACACTCTACAAAGAGACATTGGTGGCAATTTAGTTGTCCATTGATCTATGATTAACATATCAGCGAGCCAACCCTTTTCTATTATAATAACTCGGGGTCAATTCCGCATCAATATGCTTGGTCAACATCTTTGTTCAGGAAAGCCAAACATGGCTTAGATGTTGCTGTAATTGATGCAAACTTTTCCCTTTTCTTTTATCTGATTCATTATTGCATACTATTTATCATTCAACTACTTGGCTTAATTTATAAATAGATGGTGTAGTAATAACTTTAAAATTATTTGCTTTCGTGGCGACAAATTATGTACATTTTGTGACTTAAATTTTCATTTGGGCAGTTCTTATCTTTTAACTTAGACACTTATTGCAGTCTTTCTTGAACTGATTAAACTTGTATTGTCGTGATTCTTTTTCTTTATCAGAATACATCAGTTTCATTGTGCAAGTGTCGCTAAGGGAGCAACAAAGTGAAAAAATACGCTTGAACATAACTTCAGCGTTGCTATAGTTCAAAATAAGCATCAAATTTGCAACAATACAACAGTTTTAACTTAATGAACAACAAAAACACTTGAAACTGATAATAACTACAATCATCTCTAAACGTCTATCATATATTAAGTGTTAGTTTTTAGTTACCTGAAAAGCAATGTGGCAATGTGCTTACAAGATTGAAAGCTGATAATTGGTTCTTAATCTTAATAAACAATCAAAATAATAAATGAAAGTAGTTTTTTTTTAATTGGTTTTTAATCTTATTAAATAATCATCTTGGACAGATTACTGTGTCAATATATGATTGGGATATTATATGAAAAAATATAGTTATTGCTAACCATTCCTATTGAAAGTGAAGGGCAAACTCGCGTTGCATGGCATCTATTGAGTAGTTCTCCAGGCAAGGTAATTTTTATTATAAGTTTAATTATGTTTTGAAGTTATTATATTAATATATTAAACTGTTGATATTTTTCAGCTTTGTCTTCATGTTAGAACAATAGAACTCTTCACGAACTCATTCAGGTAACATGATACTTCGTTTTTTCCCCCTCTGTAGTTCTCATACAATGTCTATTTGGAGGTTAAACCGAGCAGGTATGGATTTAAACAAACAAATGAAAGTTTCCATGTGAGTGAGCAGTTAGTGAACAAATTGGACTCCGATATTGCTTTATCTAGAATTGGAAGTGACACTGCTCCACCTGTTCTGAATTCTCCAAGCTACCTAAATATTGGCTATTGGGTCTCAGTATTTTTTTTAGCGGATTGTATTTTTATATATTACCTATTGTTGAAGACATGAAGTCTGTTAATGGGTTGGGTTGTTTGATAGGGAGATGGAAAGGCTATTCAATAATGGTACTTAAATATTGGTTGTTAGTAATAATCTTTCAGTATCATCCTTCAGTAATAGTATTTCAGTAGTAGACTTCAGTATTGGCTCAGTAATCGTCTTTCAGTATTGTCCTTCAACAATCGTACTTCAGGATCATCCTTCAGTAGTCTAATTTCAGTATTTTTCTCTCCATGAATATAACCCTCACCTGCTTTTTCTATGTGTAGGTAAATAAAGGAGAATATTACTGCAAATGTCACACCGGCTGTAAGATGAGATAACACGCTCTCAAAATGAACGTGAAGAATGGTTTGATGCGCCATCTACTTCTCAGTCAAATATGAAGATTGTGTTGGATTTTGAGAGAAGTTCAAAAGATAATCATACTTCAGTATTGGCCTTTAGTAGTTGTACATCCGTACGGCCTTCAGTTATCGCACTACAGCTTAATTTGCCCTACAATAATTTTACTTTATTATTGGCCTGCAATAATCGTACTTCAATTTTATCCTTCAGTATTGGCCCCAGTAATCGAAATTCAGTAATTTTAGTATCAAATTTGTTGTATTCGTTTTGATCGACTCTTTTTTATCTATCTTCTCCTCTACTAGAGGAGGAGTTCGGCTGATGTCACAAAAAAAGTGATGTCAACTAGAGGCTTTGTCCACGTAGGATTTTGATGTCACTACATGATGAAATTGCTATGTATTTCATGGTGTTTATACTATGTGTATAAAGTTAGATACAGGGATGAAAGAGAGAGCGGGGATTTATTCAAAATTAAACTTTTTTTTGAATAAAAGCAGAGAGAGAAGAGAGAGGGATGCATGGGGATATGTTTTTTCTTCTCCTAATCTTCTTTCTTTCTCCCATTTTCCTTCGGATCAAATTCAAAATATAAATCAAATCTCTTTCTCTTTCTACACTTTGACTAAGAAATCTGATGTAAATCGTTTTTTTTTATCTGCTCGTGTTCGATGTGATTCATCATTTTCATCTCAGGTACTTTTTCGATCTTTTGAACTGTTTTTTTCGATATGATTTGTCATCTTCATCTTGCTTCTAATTTTTGGTGTTATTGTAATCTGTAGGTTTTTAGGTTTTTATTTTCGGTGGTTAATTGCAAAACAATACTTATATCCTATTATTTGATCAAATGAATGTTAAGTTGAAACTTTTTTAAGTGTTGTCATATATCCATAAAGAAATTTTGTGTATAATTTGAGAAAGATGAAAAGAAGTAAAAACTGCTTATTATTATTATTATTATTATTATTATTATTATTATTATTATTATTATTATTATTATTATTATTATGATTGTGAACAAATTTTTTTAGTTATTTGTGATATATGGTTACTCCTGAAAATAACCCTAAAAAAAGATGTTCTTCATTTTTTTCATTCTTTTGATTATTTTTTTTAAAATTATTTTTCACATGTGTATAGATGAAGATGAAGATGATGATATGGTGGTTGGTTTGTCAACTTGGTTGAACAAAGAACAAGAGAAAACGACTTTCTTGGTAAGTTTTTTGTGTAAGGATTTGTAGTCTGGATAATTGGTGTTTTTAAAAAGAGGTTGTGATTATCATAATTCATGAGTTTCACCTCCATATTTGTGATTAGGTGATTACTAATACAAAGAAATAAATTTTATGGTGATGCATATAAAGTACTCGATGAATTTATGTGGGTGCACACCAAGTGTTTGTGCAAAGTTTTCTGAGAAGTTGTTCGTAATATTTTATGATTATGTTTTCTTGCTCCTTTGAAGACTTGAACACTTGCTATTTGATGATAATTGATTAGTTGTTTTAACTTTTCAAATTTTCTCATAGATCGAAACAAAGCCCATTGATGATAATTGTCCCTTTTTATTGGCTATGATGATGTGTATAGATTCAAAGAGACTTTAGTTTATGAGTTCCTTGGCGTGGCATTTGAGGTGTGAATGTGATTGTTGTCACATGACAACTTTCTTTGATGCAGCCTTGCTGAATCATGACTCTTACTTGAGCATGTCTGAGCCGAATGAAGATATGATGAATTATACGGTCCTATAGAAACATTGGGTTCATTAGCTTAAAAGTTGGTTGTAAACCTATTTTATATGTAAGTGAGTTCGTGTGTTGGTTCATTAGCTCAAAAGTTGAAGGATGAACTTGATGGATGGCTCAAAACCTTTTTTTATGTAAGTGACTTCCTATCAAAACCACTTACTTTGTAGTCTTTATATAAAACTTCGTAATTTATGTGTGTTTTTTGTAGTAAAATATGAGCAGGTCTGGTTGAAAAAGGTCATTTTTTGAGTATGCATCAAAATGGGAGAGGGATAGGTTGAGTTGCACCATATTGCACCACACATGCTTCTGTTATCATTTTGTTCTGCTAAGTTCTGGCCAACTACAGGTCAGTTTCTCACTCTATTTTCCGAATATCGTTTTGTTTAATGTATTTAAGTGTTATTTACAAATGCATTTTGTTGAATTTTGTGACAGGCTGTGTAGATATTGTGTATGGTGATTGCAACCTCATCTGAACCCTTTAGCCACCACACGAGGAAGAAGAAAAAACTGCAGCAACTGCTTAGGCTACTTGTGAATCCCTCAACTCAATATGATTAAACAGGTCGTGTAGATAACTGCCATAATATGTTTAAACATTCTGATAGGTCGTGTAGATAACTGTCATAATATTTGGTTTCATTTGTGTTGACTTTGACTTCTTTCCCCTTATATATCCATATAAGTTCTGTTAATGGCTAATAGTGATGTGTTTGTGTATATGTTTTTAATAAAACTGTTAGGGTTATGCGCCTGTACCAAAATTTTGAGGGATTGCTGTTAGCTTTATATACCTCAATACAATTCTAAAATGTTTGATACGAAAATTTTCTTTGATATTAGGATGTCATGAGCTGAATTGATCCACGGGACGACTGTATATAGTGAGCAATCCCTCAAAAATTTAGACCAAGATCCAGGCCATATGATAAGGTAAAAGCTTTTATCAATCATTAGAATAGGTTGATATAATTGCTAAATACATGACTTATAATTAAAGTCGCTCTTTTTAATATTTAGGGGTTTTGAGCTGAAAATTTCAGGCAAGTTGGATGGGTTGGGTAACTGGGCAATGCTGATTTTTGTCTAACAAATGAGGTATTTTTTTTGTACAGTAAGCCAGGTCGGTTGGCATATACCTTAAAATTTCAAAGTACTAAATTGGTCGGCCGTACAGTAGGGGAACTAATAATTTGTGTAACACAAAAAAAAGTTGAATATTAGTGTTGTTTGGTATCATGTTTGGAAACAACATTATGGGAAAACAAAAAGTTTAACTACTATAAAAAAATCCTTTGCAGACATCATTGTAGTGGGCTTTTTGGCTTGTGATTGCATATTTTACATATTAGTATAAAACCATGAATTGCTTATTGAATTCTTTGATAACATATTATATTATTGTTTTTGTTTATATAGGTGAAAACTGTTCAATTTGGTTGTGATGGGGCTTTAACCGATGGGTGAACTGGTGCCTTGACTGGGACTTAAACCGATGGATGATCTGGAGCGTTGACTGGGGAGTTTAACTCTTAGATTATTTCATGTGTTTGATCTTGATACAAAATGCAGGGTCACAAATCAATGGGTAGATTTATTTTTATGGTTCCAGCCTTCGAGGTTATATTTCGAGATTATTAGACATCAAATATTCTATTGAATGAAGATTTTTACCCAAAGCTCTTAGATTTTGGGCTTGCTAGAGGGACCGACATAAGGTAATGCACATGTTCTTTCATTATAGATGTTACAAAGGAGATTTATTTATAATATAGGTTTATATTTCATAAAAATAAAGTTGGGTATAATTAAATTGTTCATAATATTTTTAGTGAAATCACTATAATGGATCATGCGGTCAAAAGAGAGACTGTAAGTATATATTAGTAGTTACATAAAATGAGTAATTTAGTCTTATATGATTTAGATGGAGATATATGATTCTATGCTTACACAACAGAAATCACATGGAAATCAGTAGTGGGTCATGAATTTTGTTGTGAATGGACTCTGATCTCGATGCTACAACTGGCAAGATAAAGGACTTTCGATACTGTTCAACAATTATATCATAGTTATGTAGGCTGCGGGGGAATACCTGATACTATATGTTTACACTAGAGTTGGAAAAATGGGAGGGTTGGGTTAGGTAAGAGGTTAACAACTGGTTTGGGTCAACAAAGATTAGGTACCCTGATGCAATATGAATAACACATGATTAAGCATTTAAGCTATAAAGATTTGGTTTTGGGCTTCTTTACTTTTGATCTTTTGGTCTATACTAACAAATGGCATCCCCATCTGGCCTTTTCTAAGCATGCTCCAACTATGGTACAAATTGTTGTTTTGCATCTGTGCATCAAATGTTAGGAAACAATCACATGTACCTTAACTCTCACTTCTTTTATTAATAATGGGTTGCATAATCTTATGTAGTATGATGCTGTTAAATGGGCCCCATAAGAGTATAATCCTAATGACAAACAACCTAATGACAATCATGAACAGGATGGAGATCCATAGGATGTTTTAGCTTCGCAGTCTGGTTTTGTGTGGGATGAACTTATGTTTCATGTTTATATGTAATTTGGGGTTTATTCTTAATGTCTAAACTTTTTGTTTCACTTTTATTTCCAGGCACGAATATATATATATATATATATATATAAGGTTCAAGTTAGAACCATTTAAATTGGAAGAACCATGTTATAACTTGATGTTCATATGTGATAGGTATATGTGAACATATTCATGAACATATGTTTAGGGGACCATACAGGCCTGCAGTGTTGTTGGTGCTCAACATTCCGGGTCATATTCTCTGACTATGTTTTTCTTTATTTCTCATTATCTGCCATATGCATCATGGAAGTTTATTATAAATGGACTTATGGTCAGTATGCACGAGTACTCTTCATGGCTATTTTAAATGGGTTGGCGCAACTGCTACAAAAACTAGAATCTTTAGAGTTTTGTATCGAGGTACCTTAATTAATGCCAAAATTAACGTGCATTCTATGGTTACTTTTGGTTTATACTATTTTACTGATATAGTGCTCCATTATTAATATAATGACCCTTTCAGACATATAGCCACTTGGATACATGTAGATGTACATTTTTTATTCAACTTTGGTCTTTATACTCTTGAGATTATACAACTATTTGACTATGCAGAGTTGACTTTTTATAGTCAAAATATGGCAAAAAAGAAGATGAATTACAGATAATGGTACTTTTGATCACGAATTGGATAGAAAGAGAATTCACAAAAAGCATAGTTGGGGATTTTTAGCTATTTTTGTTGATAATAAAATGTTTTGAGATGTGGACAAAGTTAGTAATAATTTTAGTTTGGACAGTGACTTGATTAGGAGGGTAAGTTATATTTGTGATATGGGTATCTAAAGTTTTTTTTTTTTTAATGGCAGGTCATGGGAAAGTTTGGTTTAGGATTGGTACAAATGAAAATTGGGTCTGCTAATATTGTGGAAAGGTTTAAAGTTTCTGCAGATTTCTATTTTTGAGGGAATGCTCTATTTTATCTTTTTTGTTTTGTTTTTACAATTCATATATTTTAGAAGGATAACTCTTAATTTTA
This sequence comes from Erigeron canadensis, assembly GCF_010389155.1. Lineage (NCBI taxonomy): Eukaryota > Viridiplantae > Streptophyta > Magnoliopsida > Asterales > Asteraceae > Erigeron > Erigeron canadensis. Next base: position 1,826,974 of record NC_057766.1, on the reverse strand, counting down.
TTTCTTACATTTTGTCAAATGGAATATATACTAATACTTCTAAAGTCTATACCCTAAAGTCCATACACTTCTAAAGTCTATGCTGGTAAGTGCAGAACGTGATTATGTTATCCATGAAGATTTCGTGAAGGTAGCTTTCAATGAAACGTGATTATCTTATCCATGAAGAGTTTGCAGCACACATACTTCAGAGATTAGAAGTGTTGAAAGATTTATACGAGTATAAGAAAGTTTTTACTTAGGAGTATAAAAGTGTTAAATGATATCTGTTCATTTGATTTAATATTACGTTGGCATGCTGCTATGGTTTTTTTACTATTCACAGGTTCAAGTAGACAAAGGAGAGGACCCCTGACCATCGTATGGAGCAGTGAAAAGGCTAAGAATCATGAAAAAAAAGGACATGTTTCAGTTAACTTGGTACATTTTGCAATATAGGTTAACTTCTCATTCATGTTTTTACTATAAATCGTAAAATGAAATTGACCCATTTCTATTTGCAGCCCCAAGATTGGTGTAGAAGTATCAGAATCCGAAAAGCAAATTTCTCACACTAAAAAGATGAATATTTTATGCATGTATGGCATCAACAGCTTTAGTAAATGGTTTAACATTCTCACTATTAGTATTTTGTGTCTTATGTAAAATATGATACGCTTTAATGAATAACCCTTGAAATGTATTGTCGTATATTTCAGAACCCATATAATTTGGTGATTTGCTATTTGATAAATTTTTTTCGATGGATATACAATGCAGCCACCCATAAAAAGTTGAATCTTACGACTTGAGCCGCTTATTAGAGAACCTTACGACTTAAATCTGATGCATGAGTATAAAACTGCAAGAGCATCAGCAGCTGAACAATCATCGTTTAGTCTCTTACCCTCTTCAATATCGGCCTCTGATTGAAACGGTTTTTTGTAGAGGTGACAAGATGGGTGGGTTGGGTAATGTTCAAAATCAATTGCGTCAGTTTGGATTATTCTGAAAATAATTGCAGTATCGTATCAAAGAGTTGGCAAGACAAAGTTAACTGTTTTTTAAACATGCATGCCAATAGTAGGTGCATAAGCATCAAACTATAGTTACTCAGATGGTAAAACGAGCGGAAAACCTTGATACCTTTTTCCTATAGAAAGAGTGGTGTTTGAAGGTTGTTTTGAGCTGGACCAGAAGGAAAAAGGGTGAATTCAAGATTTTTCTTACAAAAATTCGTTGGTGTCTTGGTGAACTAAAAGCCTTTTCACGATACCTTTTTTCTATAAGCCAACTACTTTGCAAGTCTTATGTGCCAACTTGATCTCCTTCCGTATAGAAACTGGTCTTTATTCATGTTTATTTTTTACTCTATTCAGTATAGTACTTACTGTTATTTACTATACATGTTTTGGTTTAAAATTAAGAGTGTCAGGATTTAGTTTTATATATTTTTGTTTAATGGGTCAAAAACTCCCAACAGTGTTTCTCATCTTCACGTTCTAAAGTGACCTCTTTTAGTGCATTATATTTAGGTGTACAAAATCTTGCAATCGGTTGATACTTATCAGTTGGAGTGATGCCGTCTTTGGCCGTTCTGTATTTATAAAAGGGATTAGTTTCCACGAATGTAAGAAACTTTGAATGAATGTCTATAGTAGGAAATAAATAAAGTTGTGTGTATTGTATGTAAACAACTTTAAAACAATGTTTATTGTATGTAAACAACTTTGAAACAATGTTTATTGTATGTAAGAATTTCGTTTCAACCAATTAAAATCTGACAAGTGGCACCTGTATATGGTTGCCACGTATGTTTTTTTACATACAATAAACATTTTTTCAAGTTGCTTACATACAATACACATAACTTTAGTTTTTTCCTACTATAGACATTCGGTCAAAGATAGTTACATTCCAAGAAACTAATCCCTTTATAAAACGCCATATATTCTGTGAACAATAAGGTTTAGCTATAGAAATGAGTGTTTTTTTGAATCTCAGTTTTTTGCTTTTAATTTGTTAACTTAAAATCAGGTAACAAGCAGTTTGGATTAGAGATCAGCAAGAAGCTCATAGTCGAGATTCTTAAATATGGATAACAAGCAAATTGTCCCTCTCATAGTTTACGGCAGGTTCAGATAGTTTACGAATTTTAATATTTCAACCATTTTGTTGTTTTGTAATTCAATTTTGAGATGAATTCTATTTGATGTAACTATCAATTTTAGCGATTGACTGATCACTACATTATTTGATATTTCAGATTTTCATTATGAGGTGTGAAGTTTTTTTTTCCTACATCAACTTTTTCATTCGTTCATTCTCTATACTCTATTGTTCAATGCAAGTCAATCTCAAGAACAAAGTACTAATTGCTTTAGGTATCCATGTTTTTAATATGCTTATAACTTCAATGAAGCCTTATGCCAAATGGAAATAATGGCATATTTCGATTTTATACCAGTTTATCTATGTATATACATTGATTGTGCATTTATTATGACTTGGCTTCTATGATTAAGGATCTGTACTTCTTAAGATATACATGTTATTACTGGTGTCAAGTTTTGGGTATTACTGCAATTGTATTGCTAATGTTGGTACTACCCATGGTTGTCTACAAACATTTATTATTCAAGTACAAAAACAGTAAAAGTTATATCACAAATAGTTTAATAAGTAAACCAAGTATCTCAAGCATAATGTACATATAGAATCTTTTATGTACACAATCAAAAAAGATAACGTATACATAAAGTTTTTGGTAACTTCACATATAGTATAAGTTCACAAATAGCATACTGTATATATGGATTTTTTGATGTACAATTCATAAAACCGATTTTGAAATTTGGTCCTTTATATGTAGTGCTCTTTTACATAAAAAAAAAATATTATAAAACTTGCATCATAAAACTTATTGATAGAAAGAAAACAAAATTTATATAGAATTTTAATAACCCCTATACTTTTATGCTTAGGTCTTTATCCCCTTCTCTTAAAAATGAGACTTAACGCTTAGGTCTGTATCCTCTTCTGTTAAATAGGAGACTTAACGCTTAGGTCTGTATCATCTTCTTATAAAGAGGAGACTTAACGTTTAGGTCTATATCCTCTTCTCTTAAAAATGAGATTTAACGCTTAGGTTTATATCATCTTCTCTTAAAGAGGAGACTTAACGCTATGGTCTATATCTGTAACAACCGTGGTTCCTGACCTTTTGACCATATGTACAATTTAACTAACTATCGAGTTGGTTAATATAGTTCAAGTGCAATTTGAAGTTCATTAAGTGCAATGTGTACATATAGATCAATTTGTCGTGCAATTTGGGACGTATGTGTTAGTCGAGGTCATTAAGTTAAGTTATGTTGTGGGTTCGTTTTGGCATTTGAAGGATTGACGATTTGCTATTCGTCGAATTTGGCGGAGCGGGAGCCTACCCTTTTTGGAACTTAGGACGGCCTCCCCCCTTCCATTTCCTCCTCCACCCATTTCATTTCTTATCATTTCTCTCTTTCTTTTCTCTTGCAAGAAAAACACACACAAACAAACACATATATCTCTCTCTAAAATTCTTGCATCCAAACATTGTTATTAGTGAAAGTGTTAGTAGATTCAAGGGTTATTATCATTATCATCATCATCTAGCAAAGATTTGGGTTATCAAAGTGCAAGAAACTTCTCCTTTAGCTTAAAATTCGGATTTATCACTTAGTGAAAGTTTTGGTAAGTTAAACTTGACTCAAAATCATCATTTTATGTTTATTAACTTGTTCTAGTTGATTTCAAGTAAATTCGGGTCACAAATCGGGTCAAAACGAATTAGGGTTCAATTAGGGTTTTGACATGGGTCAAAATGGATTTGAGCAAGGATTTGATGTTATGAATCAAAATTATGATATGGGTTATGTTCAATGATGTTAAAATATGGTGATTTATGCATAAAAATGTGTCTTGGAGCTTCCTTAGTCGATCTTGAAGTCAAGAATCTGCCCAGTCGGAGCATGGCCGCTCAGATAGACGCACCGTGCTTGTGGTCGTGCTATGTGCCCAGTTCTTCCCGTATTGCAGACGCTCACACGGCCGACCATGCGAGCGGCCACAGTATTTCTGTTCCTTCCCCAACTTTTTCGTTTGGTTATCGGTCGACTTTTAATGATCCAAAACTTGTTTATTGGTCTTATATTAACATACTAAGGTTAACAAAATTGGTTAAACACATTTCTAAACACTTTGATTTTCAAGTGGAATTTTGGTGCTAAGTCATTGAACCATATCTAACCAAAACTCTTCATTTTTCATTTAAACGTTCTCGAATGACTTATAAAATATCTTTAGGGGAAATTGTGGTATAGTATAACTAGTATTGACCATGTCTTGTATTGTGGCATATATTGTTAGGTTGTGGACTTTGGATGACCATTGGGCATTCGTAGCTTGATATTAACTTGCTATTGCCGATCAAGGTGAGTTCGTAGCTCCCTACTCGTTTGAGATTCGGGCTGAAAAGTGTACAACCTTTGTGTGTTAACTTGTTGTTCGTGCAATTATGTGTTGCCTTGATTGATGACATAGTTCAATTGAGCATACGTTTGATTTCCTTGATGATGACATGACTTGATTGTGCATATGTTGAGTGTCTTAAGTGATGACATTGTTTGGTTGATGGAATTTTTAACGTGTAAATACGTGGTTGTTATATGATTATTGTATGTGCGTGTTTGGTTGACTTTTAGGTTAGTTGTGTATATATGGAAGACGATAATACGTTCGAAAGGTTAGAGATGTGGTGGGAAGGCTGCGGGTGACCCTATATATAAGCATCAAAGGCCTTTCAAAAGTAGTATCATACGAAGTATATACACATAGTGTTTGTTTCTGGGTGGACATTGATGGTCATGGTGCAATTGAGTACAATGAAGTACATTACGCGCAATTAAGTACAATGAGGTACATTACGTGTAATTGAGTGCAATTGAGGGACATTGATAGACATGTTGGGCATTATAGAACTTGTTAGATACTTCTTGATATCATTATTACTTGTTCTTGTTTACTATGCGTATTCTAAATACCTTGTGTAGTTCATTATGTGAGTACATATGTGAGGGTCATTGATGGACATTGATTGATTATGTATTGTTTGAGTATGATTGATTTATTTATGATTAGGGTAGTTGTACATACATGGAAGACGATGATACATTTAATGAGTTGGAGATGTGGTGGGAAGGCTGCGGGTGACCCTGTATACAAACATCTAAGATTCCTTAAATGTAAAGTCGTATGAAATGTATGTGCATTGTGCATGGTTGAGTTGATGGACATGATGGACATGATGACATTAAACGGGTACTTATGTACTTGATGACATTAAACAGGTACTTATGTACTTGATGACAATATCGATGACAATAGAGGGACAATGTGTGCATGTACAAATAAACGGGTACTTGCGTACTTGATGACATTAAACGGGTACTTATGTACTTGATGACATTAAACGGATACTTATGTACTTGATGACAATATCGATGACATTAGAGGGACAATGTGTGCATGTACAAATAAACGGGTACTTATGTACTTGATGACATTAAACGGGTACTTATGTACTTGATACTTGATGACAATATCGATGACAATAGAGGGACAATGTGTGCATGTGCAATAAACGGGTGCTATACGTACTTGATGACAATTGGATGACATGAGAACAATTGAGGGACATTGATGGACATGTCTAGCATTTTAGAACTTGATGGATATTTGTTGATGTCAACATTCTGTGTTCTTGTGCATTATGTGTGTTCTATTTATGGTATGATTGTGCAATGGATACATGTGGGTCCAGGTTGCGCTACGAGCCAACCTATATTGAGTACTTGCGCCTTTTAAGGACTTACTGTAAGTGTGTTCCTTGTTCATTAGCTTAGTTCATATTGTGAATGGCTTTGGCATTAGATCCTCGTAATTTTCCCCTACGAACTCACCAACCTAGTGTTGACCTTGTGTAGTACACTTTTCAGGTAACCTTTTGAATCCAAGACGTGATGCTTGATGGATGCTTGCGCTAGAGTTTGGGCTTGGTCTTACATGGACAAGGATTCATTTGCCCCTATCTGCATTATGCTTTATGTACTTGTTTGTTGATGATGGATTCACCGAATCCCTTTAATTTTCATATAGTTCACGTTCTACGATAATCCCATGCATACGCTATATCTTTTCGGTAGTATTTCGAGCCTAGCTCGGGGTGTTACAATATCCTCTTCTCTTAAAGAGGAGACTTAACGCTATGGTCTATATCCTCTTCTCTTAAAGAGGAGACTTAACGCTTAGGTCTATATCCTCTTTTTTCTTAAAGAGGAGACTTAACGCTTAGGTCTATATCCTCTTCTCTTAAAGAGGAGACTTAACGTTTAGGTATATATCATCTTCTCTTAAAGAGAAGACTTAACGCTTAGATCGCATCCTAAGTGTTTATATGTAATTTTTTTTAGTTTGGTGAGTAAAAACGAAATTTTGATAATATACGCGGAATGAGTCAGATATGGCCTATGTTTTTTGGAAAAATCTAAAACATTGTTTGTTTACAAATATTTAAAAGTAAATCCATAAATCAAATCTGGGCTAAACCAATTCTGATTATTGGGCTACATTTTAATTTAGATTTCTATTTGTGGCCCAATATAATTCCTATAATTGGGCTAAAACAATTATCATAATAGGTCACATAATAAATATGTATATTTTTCAATAATAAAAAAAACCATTTCAATCTTGAATTTTTATATAGTTTGATGATCAAATTTCAACTATTATTTATTTCAAAGACGAATTATCACTTATATCTTTAATCCACCCGTGTTTTACACGGGATTAAATCTAGTATATTCTATGGGAAAAAAGTTGTTGGGACACCTCAGGAGAGTACTTTTCTGACGAAACTGAAACATATGCGTGTTATAGATATCCTTATGAGGTTTTATGAGTTTGTATGCATTAAGAAGACCATTTTCTTTTCTACCCAAAAGTTTGATTTGACCCATTATTTAAATTGATATAAAACACTACCCAAATTGGCCCATTCAGTATTTGTACTTCAGTATTCCAATCAGTATTTGAACTTTGGTCTTTGTACTTAAGTATCCCCACAACTCAGTATTTAATTTCAGTACTTGTAGTCCACTTTTTAGTTCTTCAGTATTTGTAGTTATAGTGTTGGACTTCAGTATGGTAGAGATGGAAGTCGCATTGCTTCACCTGATCCTTAACCTCTTTCCAAAGAAGCTAGCAAGGGATTTCATATTCCAGTGCTTTCATGTTCATTCAAGGGATCGTGTCTAACTGCTATTCAACTTTTTGACCATCCATTTGTTAGAAGGCTTGGGAATTGGAAATATGATGCAGGATTGAAGTGGACTGAACTACTCACTGATCATTGCTGTCGGAATTTGTATTAGTGAGGGTTGTTGCTGAGCTATACTTAAAATAACTGACTGCTACTGAGATAAGCAAAGCGTGGCTGAGTTGCATATAGCTTCAACAACGACACATTCAATATTCAGATCAGCATACCTTACAGACTAGCATGCGTTCTTAAATCAACATGTTCTTTCGTATACCTAACTTTGTATAATTTAAAGGGATTAGTTCCTTAGAATGTAAGAAACTGTGAACGAATGTCTATAGTAGGAAATAACTAAAGTTGTGTGTATTGTATGTAAACAACTTTGAAATAATGTTTATTATATGTAAGAATTTCGTTTCAACCAATTACAATCTGACAAGTGACACCTGTATATGGTTGTCACGTATGTAGTCTTACATACAATCAACATTTTTTCAAGTTGCTTACATACAATACACATAACTTTAATTTTTTCCTACTATAGACATTCGAGCAAAGATAGTTACATTCTAGGAAACTAATCCCTAATTTAAAACTACTCGTAATAAATATTTGAATGCACAATCTTTATCTTGAGCAAAAAATATATTCCATAAAACTATCTCTCTCTATATATATACTACGGAGTAAACAAATTATTTAAAAAATATATATATATATAATAAAGTAAAAACAAACAAACCAGGAGCGTTAGGCCATTCCAAACTAACATCCTCATTAGAATCCACAGTCGCCGACTGAAAGTTATCGCCAAACTTAATTAACCCGAGACCATCTTTCAACAACGCGTGAATTGAGACGCGCATTAGCTACTTTACGTACGCATTTGGTGGTTGTTACCTTAACACGGTTCCCATAATCATTAAACTTATATTAGATCACTTTGTTTACTCCAATTAGTTTATGTGCTTCCAGATTAATATGCGTTTTGTAATCATACGTACAATTCTAACAAGATTAAGGATTTAGTAATATAAAATTTGTAATCGTACGTACAAAGTGACGATTTTATTAAAAATATAAATATAAATAAATAAATAATAATAATAATAACAACAACAACAATAATAATAATAAAGGGTATTTAAGAATTTGTGTATTTGTAATATTCTTGCCAAATTAATGTTGAACAATCCCATAAATATATTGTTTTTCATATACGATATATCCAATTTTATAGTTTCTATATTCTAACTTATACTATATTTTCTATAAAAAAGATTGATAATTTAAAAAAAAAAAAAAAATGGAGATGCCACATAGAATAAATCTTATGTGGCAACATTTAAGCATAGCTTTGATTTAGAGAGGATGACTTAAAAGGCTAGGATTTCTACTGTTTTAATATTTATATAGATAATGATTATCATTTAGAAACCATATATAATATCAAACATCTTCATATCATTTTGCATAAATATGGCAAAGAAATTTGTCCATAAATAGCTATAAAAAAAGCCTTATCCTCTGGTAAATTTTGTATAAACTCTATCGAATTATATATGATGCAACATAAAAGAATTTTCGATAAGGATATATTTTATACATAGCATAATCATTCAGGTCATTGTATTAAAGATCATTATATATATTCTCCCTAACAATTGGTCTCTAGTAAAGAACCAAATCAGTCCCAATTAAAATTATTAGATGCATGTATATATACCAATATCATCACATCCCATCAAAATAGGACCAAAAGTATGATTGGACATTTATATATTGACTTTTTATTCCCCATCAATTATTAAATATTTATAAACATCAACTAATGACATACTTAAAGCACTTTATGCTTATTTGGAATGCATCACAAATATCAAATCTTGACCCAAAATGGTCACATATGAAGTCCAAAACATATTATAAATTACTAGATGCATTCAGAGATACACATAGAGTGACAAAAGTCACGTGTACCAGCATAAATTGCACTTGCTCCAATTAAATGTGGGAGGCCAATCGATTCCAGAGATAAAACCCCACGAAAAGAAATGAGCAAAAATATAGTTGTGAAATTATCAACATTAGTGAAACCTCTATGGAGGTAAATATTCCAAGGACATACACGATACGAGAGGAAAATATAGTCCTTGATGAAATATTGGTTCCAAAATGAAAAATGAGATCTCAACACATATTAGTGCACTTTGGAACTGGATAACACATACATGTTGACAATATATATTTTAATATGCAATAGCAACAAATGTAATAAATACATATATAAAACTCTGGATATATGCATGCACAAAGATGATTGGCCCAAAATGGCAAGAAGCCATAAAATTCGCACAAAAGCGAAGTATCTTTCGGACTTATAGGCCGCACACTGATAGACGTCGAACCAGTAGGTTATAAATGGGTGATTGAAATAAAAGGAAAGAGATTATATAAGGCACGATTAGTTGCACACAGTTTTCCTCAAATCCCGGGTAACGAGGAAACATATTCTCCCGTAATATATCCAACAATAAAATTTAATCAGCTTACAATCTCTGAGAGACTTCATATGAAACTAATTGATGTCGTTACTACATATTTATATGGGAATGTTGAAAATGACATCTATATAAGAATATCTTTAGGCTTAATATCGGCTAAAGCATTAAAATTAGTAGCAAAAGATATGTTTGATATAAAGCTTCAAAGATCATAATATGGTCTAAAATAATATAGTCGAATATGGTACAATAAACTCATTGAATATTTGTAAGTGTGCTCTTAGCTTTGAGATATATGGGCGTGTCTTGAAAGTGCGTAGGCTTGTGCTTTGATTCAGTTCGAACATGTCTACTTAATTGGAAGTAGTATAATTGTTTTAGGTATGAGTTTAAACATTCTATATCATATTTTTATGCAATCGGTACTCTGATGTATCTTGCAAATAACACGAGATCCGACATTGCTTTTTCAGTACATATACTTACGTGTATCTTATCAAATCTTACATGTAAACACTTTAATGAAATTAAATTTATATTCCAATATTCTATGGGACGCAAGACTTACGTCTATCATATCAAAACAAAAAGTCCTAAGTAATCAGATACACTCATGCTATGTATTTATCCACACAAATCACGTCTTACAACAATAAAACAATTTTGTGGAAATCAAGTTTCAAGAATTAGAATCAATCTAGAAGTCCCCGACGACCATTCATGAAGACAACACTGGCTGCATTGCTCAGGTCAGAGAATGCTACATCAAAAGTGTCAAGTTAAAGCATACTGATGGGTGTATGTTTTTTATTTATTTCCTAGTCTTTAAAATTTATGTTGTACAAGTAACTATCTAAACTAACATACACTTTAATGAGCAGCGAACCCGGTCAGTTGAGTATAGCCTAGTGGTAAATTACAGGATCGTTCGCAGGGACGCGTTGCGTTACCTAATCTAGTAGTACGTGTAATTCTAGTTTGTTTGGGGGTTTGTCACTAACTCCTAACAATCTAATTTTTAGCAATTAAATAAGAAAATATAACCAAATGCTTTGCAGCAAAAGACTACTCTGAAAATAGTTGTGAAAGGACGAATATCAGTAATTAAATTAAAATACTTGTTTGGCATCTCCGATCTCATGGTACGACCAAATACTATCCTACTGGTTTGTTAGCCTGTTGGAAACTTAATCACGGTTCAGATTCTCGTTAGATTCACTTTACCTAAGTAGTAGTGCTGTCGCTAGACTCACACTACCCTTTAAAACAAAATCTCGCTAGATTTATTGTTTTAAGTATTATGACCTAAAGTTTGTGTTACTAATTCATCTTTTAATTACCCGGCTCTTAAGTCAAAGGATCGCGTCTGGTATTGTTAAGCTTTATGTTCAATTCACCCTAGTTACTATGGTTCTGGATCCTTCGGTTACAAGTGAATCACTTTTTACTTCTAGTTATAGACCGACTAGTTGTTTTCTGTCCTAGCATATTAGTCCTAGTACATGATCATAGACAATCATCATAATTAAACTAATATGTTCAGATATAAAACCAATAGCAACATGAATTACTAATAAACATGGATCTACGATAAACAGTAAAGCACACTCCAACAGAATCTAAACAAACACAGTAAAACAATAAGCGTCTACATGATCACATTGATTCAAACAAGTAGTCAGCCTACTAGCCTAGCATTATTTAAGGAATAACAAAGTCTGAGAATATAAAAGACATAGTTCAAAGACAAAGAGTAAATAAAAATGAAAGATCTAGACCAAGAGTGAAGATCGGAAGGTGTTTAGATGCTCCAAAACCTCCTTGGAATCTGCAATTTCGATCTAGGGTTATTCCTGGGTGGCTAGGGTTGCTGAATCGGCTCTCTCTTGGGTTTTGAGGGTTAGTTTGACTTAAATAGGTGTTTAAGTCGGTTACTGATCTGGGCCGACCAGCGGCGCTGGTGGGCCTGCCAGCGGCGCTGGCTAATGGGCTAGCGGTGCTGGTGATACTTCGAGCGGCCGCTGGTGAAGCTTCGAGCGGCGCTTGTGGTCTGGAGAGCATTCGCTGGTGAGCACCAGCGGCACTGGGTATGTGTCCAGCGGCGCTGGTGGCTGCTGTCTTGCACTTGAGTCTTCGTTTGGCTCCCGAACCACTTCCTTGTGTCTTGTAACTTCATAGGCTTCCTTCTTGAGTCAGTTGATGTCATTTAACCTCTCTCGCATCTTCCGGGAACCTGCACAAACATATCATTCATTAAGTATCGATAGTTCCAGAATATTAACTCATTTAAGCATAGAAATGAAGTCTTTCTTTAGGGGTTTTTATCACAAAATGGACGCTCATCACATACCTCACTAAAATTCTTCTCAACTCATGATCTACAAGGAAGGGGAGATTAATGTACAAAAGTCAAGACAAGTGATAATCTTACTGACCTGTCTATAAAGTCCTTACCAGGAACCGGTTTTGAGCAGTTTTCAAGCTTCGAAGATTGTTGAACTCAGGGGGAACATTATGCACGTTGCACTCTTTTTCCAACCAAGTTTTATCCCACTGGGTTTTTCTTAGTAAGGTTTTTAATGAAGCAACACAACTATCGGTGTATAATGTATAATAATATATATTTAAGGGAGAGTGTTATATACAAATATATATATATATCATATGTATTTACTATTATACCCTTGTACTAGTCTATATAAGGGTTTTAACCCTAACCATGTAACATACATTCTATTGTTCTAATACATTCCTTTCTTTCTTCCTCCAACATTCTTTCTCTTAATTTATCTATCTATTATATTGTATGTTGATTATTGTAGTAACTGTTATTGATCCAAGATCAAGATTTATAACAAATTTATATACTTTAAATAGCAAGTTTATACTGTGAGTAAAAGTTACTGTTCCTAAATAGTACAAGCTTTTAAGCTTACGGTATTACTCAACTATACACAAAAGAAGATTACATATGTGGTTTACAACTATTACCATTTGTAAAGAGTATATTACTATTCTCTGCAGAAATGGACAAATGGTGTACCAAAGTACTTGACACGTGCATTCTTCTTTCCTTGATGTCGGTTACCACTTATTGTAGCCGTCTCAATTTTAACTCACATTTTTCATTTGGTAAAAATCCTGTTATCTCTTCTTACCTCTTCTTATGACTCTGGTATGTGACCTCAACATTTTACCTTTCTAATTTTTCTATTTCTGTCTCTTTTACATTTATCAACATGTGTAGTATATGTATTTATTCATTATTCATTTTATCAGAATTATCTTATGTGATGCGTATCTTCTTCATCATTGTACCTTTATAATTTACTTGAAAAATTGATTTACTTGACAATCACTCTGCACACAAGGTGCTCGATGAAATGCAAATGTACTTACATATTTTGCTTTACACTCGATAGTCATTGCCTTTGTATATTTATTTTGGTATACATGCCTTTTGCTTTACTCTCAATAGTCATTGTCTTTGTTTATTTATTTTAGGTATACATGCTTTACTCGATAGCCATTGTGTATATAAATTGGAATATAAAGGTCAAAGAAGAATTTCTAGAGTAATTTAACTATCTACACATAGATCAAATATATATCCTAGACATTTATAATTTAACACTTTTAGATTATGCAATGCCATGTGATTATACATTGCCACCTTAAGCAAACATGTATTTGTTAACATAGTAGAGCAGTAAGGTAAAAATGTATCAAAGTCTCTTCAACCTTTATGACATGTAGCTGCTGTATGTGTCATTATGCTACCAAACAGTTTATATACATGTAAAAACACTTACCTTAATCTAAAAGCACTTCAACAATTTCATTTATGGATTATACCAACAAGATATTACCACCTTGCTTCTAAAAAACCTAATACAAATATTTAACGATTGTAAAAAATTGAATGCAATTTCCGTTTGTTATTTTGCAGGCCATGTCTTCTAAACGTATTAGTGAGATAAAAGCCTGCGATTTTCCTGAGGAGATCCGCATAAGGGTGATAAAGAAATGGATACCACATTCTCGCCAAGAAGACCTATGCTATTTGTTTGTAGATGCTCATGTAAAGAATATAATAATAGCATTAACTATAATAACTAAAACGTACAAAATACTAACATAAGTTAAAATTTGTAATAGGGGGATGCCATTGAAGCCGTTACATATTCAACGAAACAGGAACATTTTGACTCTAAAATAAAGGTTATGTCATGTTACGTAGTGTCAGCCTACGCATCCATTGACGCAAGAAGTCACATGGCAGTAACTCCACATAAAACTTCCTTAAGATTAGGAGAAAGGACCTCATTCACCCCGATTCAAGAGGTGAAACCACAGGTTTACACAAATGTCCCAATCACTCTTGCTAAGCTGCTTTCAAACGCAACAGAACATAACATGGTAGTATTCACATAGTTTACACAAAATTTAATTCAATTTTCTAATTCTACGTCACTTTAACTTCTTTACATTACAGAAGAATTCTGCCTCATGTAAAGCAACTGTAACAAGTATTGAAACGGAAAGAGCATGGTATTATGTTAATTGCAACAAGTGCAACAAAAAGGCTTACTTGCAAATGGGAACCCGTCCAACCTATGTTTGTTTGGATGATGAAGAAGACGTTGGAGTCAAATACATGTAAGTTACGTTCACTTTCAAACAAGAGAATCTAAATTATAGTTGCATCAATTTATGATTTAGTGAAGGTCTATATGAAGCTTATAACCTGATAAATTTACTCTTTCAGTTATTCAAACTGTTACCCAATTTAGGTTACTCTAAACACCTATCAAGATATTAACTATCATAATAACATTTCTAATATATACAGGAACTATGTCAATGCCACTATTACAGACGACACCGCAAGCACAAAGGTGGTCTTCTTCAATGAGGCAATAACTGAAATGCTCGGCACCACATGCAAGGACATGGTACTCATCCATGGCTACATTGATCCAAAAACTATGCCCCCTGCCATTTTGAAAATCATAGGACTACCATGCTTCCTTCAGCTTACATTAAGAAAAGATGGAGCATTTGCAGTCAACATGGCACAAAGTCAAATTAAGATCAGCCCACTCACCCCTGACCCAAAAATGCTAGGTCGGAAAAAGCAATGCGCGGGCAAAAATTCTAGTTAGTTATAAAAATACCAACTTTAAACAAAAACTTACATAAAACAAATTACTAACTGAACAATGCTATGCTCGAAAGACATCAGATGCAAGCACAAGACACATTCATTTTCACGAGCCACCCGCCAAATTCAACTTTGGGTCTGAGATATCACACGCGTCAAAACCTCCTGCTCCTGTCCGAAAACCTTTAAATTTACACCCAAAATCACATTTTTACCAGGAATAAATTACATTCTAGTCCATAGATGCAATAGGATGCACGAAAACTCCAATGCAAGTTTAATACACATGATCAAACTGATCCGATAACTTCCAAACTGCTTTGTTTCTCTTCCTGATTTCACCAACTGGTTCGTCCCATTAAACTGACACCATAAGTTAACATTGCTATAAAGTCAACCGGACATATGATCTTATTTATAAGATGGCCTTCCATCAATCGGACAAACATGTAAAAGATTATGGACTTCAAATGCATACCCGAGAAAATTGCATCTCCACATGGTTACCTTTTTAGAACTGCCAACCCTGTAAGAGATTAGAAGTTTAAATTTAAAGAATGATTCAAAGTATTTCACATATAGTAAAAAATGTTAATAACATCACATAACATATATACCTCTTGTTGTTTGGTCTTGATAAATGAGGTTGGATCTTCTGTTGCATAACACAATCCGGTTGGATCTTCTGTTGCATAACACAATCCAAAAGATGTGTCTATCATCTTTAGCTCTCGAGTAGTCGATTGTCCACTTGTGAAAACCATTATTTGTGGACAGCCTTTAATTTTCAAAGTATCTAAAGATGGCCAATCAAAACCCTCCAATCCCAAATAAAATCCCTTGAGATTTTCAAGCGATAAAAGTGCTATAGATTTTAGACAAGGGAACGTAACGACCTCATTTGCTCTAGTATCAGAATCTTCTTCCACTTGCTTGACAATTACCTCCATGTTTTTGCAATCACTTATGCGTAGCTCTTGGAGCTGCGATAGACTGCCAATCATGCAACTAGTGAAAGCATTTCCAAGAAGTGGACAATTATCAATGGACACTTTTGTAAGGTTTGGAAAGTTCAAAACTATCCTCCGATTGCTTTTCCATATATGTTTCACCCTTTGAAGTCTTTCCAATGTCACTTCTTTTAGCTTTGGAAACAGTAAAACAGATTGTGCTTCATTACTATTATTATTTGTCTCTTCAAATACCTGCTCCGTCAAGATCAAGATTTGCGGAGAAGAGTACCTGGAGGAAATGATGTTGAGCTTTTCGAGATTTTGAAGTTTATGCAACTCGCTGTGTGGAAAAAATATGCGACTCTCTAACGATTGGGGGTACAACTTTGTATCTACTTCAACTAAGTTTGAAAATGACCGTGGGTATTGAAGTAGCTTTATCATATCCAGAGTAGAGCACATTCATTTGGTAGCTCTTAATTGGTGTACCCAAACACATTTCATTTTTGCTTTTTTTCAAGGTCTACATAATTGAATCATAATTTATCTTTGCTTCTTTTTTTTCAAGGTCTACGCATGATTACTTAGATAGTACAAGTAAAGTAGCAACATACCTCATTTGATTCATTGGTCAACTGAAAGTTGAGGCCACATTCAAGACTATGTCTTCCCAATCCAGTATGCATGTAGTTGAGCTTTGGGGTAATTGACTGACCAGATGTAAAAACCATCATTTGTGGGCAGCCAAAGATCTGAACATTTTCCAACTGTGGCCATTGAAACTCATTCATCCCCAAGAAGAAACCTTCAACACTTGGTAAATCAATTAATGTGAGCGACTTTAGCTGGGGAAAGACGACAACCTCAGATGTTGTGTGCTCTTCATTTTCCTTCAAGTCATCTTCCTTGACAATTACTTTCATTGTCTTACAATCTTCTACTGTCAACTCTTCCAGTTGCTTGAGGCTCTTAAGTGTGGAGCTTGTGAAAACATGTTTCAAAAGATCACACTCATTGATTCGCAATATCGTTAACTTGGGTAATTCAAGCAGAATCATATTTGCCAATCTTGGGGTTGTTACTATATCGCTACTTTCATCATCTACATCAGTAACATGACAACCGTTGTTGCTACCCCCTTCAATTCCAAATATCTCCCTCATTGACCGGCACTCGGTTATTTTCAACTTTTGAAGCTTTTGTAATTTTCCTGCAGCATCGTATGGAATGAATCACGATTGATAGTGCATTACATTCACTTATCGTTATCTTTCTGGGATATTGGCACAAGGACCATGAAACACCATTCACTTCATAACTCTGCAATACATGATATCTTACACATGATTACCAAATATCATCTTAATTCATCAACTTAGTTTTAAGTCTACATTATAATAAAGTAAAAAAATACCAAATATCCGATTCAAAAGTAACCTGCTTATGAAATTTCATACGGCAATGAGACAACTTTTCAAATAATGGAGAACCAGATTTATTACATAAAAAACGTTGAAGAGAATAACATACCTTGAAATTCTCATGGATGGAAATATTGGAGATAACATTACCCCTTCCAAATTCATGATGGATAAGCTTTAGCTTTGATAAACAAGAAAGAGACAGACTGTCTAAATGTGGGAAGAAAGTGGGGTTTGTGCCAGAAGATGTCGAAGCGGCCGCCATTGTTTCAACACCATCATCATCTCTATTTGACACAACTTCCTCAATACCATCACATTCTGATATGTCAATTGTATTCAAGTTGAAAAGAAGTTTGGCCATAAGAGGTGAAAACAAGTACTTTATCTTTCCACATTTTTCCATGCGTATGGTTGTAAGGTTCTGGAACGGGGATTCTGTTTGTTTTTGAGAATATAAAAAATGATTCCAAGAGGTACACTTCCACACGCAATTCATCTTCTCCAAATTAACTAGTTTTAAATCCTTGAGGTAGGAAAGTATTGGTCGTTGTTGGTTATCCCATGTTGTCAAATCTCTACTAGTTGCATTTTCTATGTCAAACACCACCTCAACTTTTGTAAGATTTTTTAAATAAAGGGATTGAAGGTGATGAAATGTAGGTAAGAGATGAAATGGATATGCCACGTATGGAATATTGTCAACAACTTCTATTATCTCCCTCTTAGATGTATCATCGATCTGCATATATCGCGAACAAATCTGATTAGCATTCCGTTGAGTAAAGGAATTGCAATAACTATTTATACAAGCAAATCCATTCCATTCGCATGCCATTTTTTATGGCTAGAGGTTACCCGTGGTATACACGTGTTTATGATTGTATATGTGTCCAGAATATGTGATCGTTCACTTTCATGAAAATTATATAAATCATACAAAATGCATATTTTGAAAAGTATGTTACATACATGACTTTAACCTAATTTATATTTAGTAACTAGATTAAACCCGTATATGGTACAGGAAACTGAGAACGTAAATAAAGGATAATGATAATGATTGCCCGCCCCACCCGGTAAAAGCTCCACGAAAGCCAAGACAAAATCCTGGCGGGCAATCACAGGCCGAGAGTATCGAACCTGTGATCTCTTGGACAAAAGTCCGGGTGTCCAACCACTGAAATAATAATAAGATACAAATGATAACTTTTATTATTATCCACTATTTTTTGTATATCTTTTGGATTTCGAATAAAGTAATATTTTTATTATTAAAATAATAATAATAATATATAAATACATAGTGTTTTATTCATTTATAAATCTGAACTTATCTTTTTAACTACAAATAAACATCTATATTTTAATTTATATACTTGTACGTGTAAATCTGATCTTTATATCTAAAGAAATTATGGATATACAAATCATACATATTAGATAAGTCTTGTGATATATTTTTTATTTTATATAAAGTTATAAAACTACCTATAAATCTAAGTACACATATATTATATTTATATTTAAATGCCACCTAATAATTCATGTAAATTAGTTAATTTAAATATAAATAAAATCAATTTATCTAGAATCTGACAAGTAAGAAAAAATCTTACATGTAATATAGATAAAAGTGCCACATAAGCTTTTTCATATCCTCTCCTAATTATATAGAGAGATTTGTGATTATTAGTAACTAGCTTATTACCCGCGTAATACGCGAGATTTCTACATTAAATTTACATTAAAAAACTTTTAATACATCGATTAATATATATTTAAATATTTACAAACTTTTGAACCACAATAATAATATCATGTTCTTTGGCATTGAAAAATGTTAACAAATAATGTTGTCAGCGATAAAAACTAAAAAATATGCATGGAGCACGTATATTCCATGCATATACGTGCTCCATTATATTAGTTAATATTTATATCAACTCATTCTAAGTGGAAATTTTGTCGAATATTCGTAATATTTACACCACATTAGTATTAAGGGAAAAGAGAATATAAAGTTGTCCGACACCTAAGCTTAGGTGTGAAACCTCTTAGATACTACAGTAATATTTTTATTATTTCTCGTTTAATGAATAAATGCATAGACCTCCATGATTTTTATAGATTAAAAAAACAATATGTGAGTGTTCCATACCTAAGCTTAGATACCCGACAGCCTTATATTCTTATCTCCCATATATTAAACTTTGTGTACATGAAAAAATATAATATACTATATAAATGATTTATTTATTTATAAGTTATATACATTAGACTACGAAATACTATTAATGTACTAAAATAAATAAATATAAAAGACTTTAAAAGACACAAATATAAGTATAAGGATCAAAAGTTTCTTTAGTCAACAATGATGTCATCAAAATAATCTATTGGTAGAAAATAAGAGATGAAATTCAATCAATGTTCCTTACTTCTTTAATTTAGAATTAAGGGTTTTGTTTTAATATATATTAAAGATAGTAAATATTTAGTAGTAATTAGTAATCTAAATATGGTTAGTGATGTAAGCAAAACAATCCAAAGTTTAAAACTTAAAATTGTATTCTATATAAGGATTAAGGTTTTTTTAAAAACTGTATATTTTAGCTTTTTATACTTATTGGTAGATTGGTAGATGAAGTTTAAAACTCACTTTGAGAAAATACTAATGATGCAACTTCAATCATTTAGAGTGCGCGGCTCATATGGAAATTAATTAATTGGATATATTTCACCCTTATTTAACCCCTATTTATCTATTTATTAGTGTGAAATTTATTATGTTAGTTTTACAACTTATTTGATAATGTTCAAATAAAAAAAAACTTATTTCATAAGCTTGGCAAACACATTATTTACATACCTCCTCTTGGTTCCTTCCTACATATTCATCGTTTTCTTTTACACTTTCCTCGCCTCTTATGCAACTTCATCGTTTTCTAAATATCGTTTTCTTTATATCACAATCAAATATTATCACATTTCTTTTCAATCAATAGTTATCTCATTCATTTTTAATCAATATGTTGATAAAAACACAAGTTTGTAATATTTTTGTCAAAATTATATTGGATAAAATTTGGAAGTACATTTTTTTTTTAGTTTTGTAATACCCTTTGCTTAAGAAGGCTTTCAGACTTTCAGCATCTTAACAAGAAAATGCTAAACATGTAGCTGATTTCAAGCTCATGACATCTGAATACAATATTTTGATACTCATATTATCAAACTTTATAAAATATAGGAAAATGATCCGTATTGCAGACTTTACCTAACTTAGGTACTGCCATGTTAGAAAAAGGTTATAAATTAAACTTTTGATTTTAATAAACATATATAACCGCCCCCTGAATTTTACATTATCCCCCCTAAAATACACATGTTTTACCTAAGATAGATACTGCATGCTTTACCTAAGATAAGTACCGCATGTTTTACCTAAGATTTCCCCATAAATATATATATTGATAATTGTCAACCTCATTATCCTATATCCTATATGCTTCTCTTTTGAAAATAGAAGAAAAAAAAGGAAAAAATCAGTATACAATAAATGTTTATCATTGTCAACCTTATTATGCTATATAAGTATTTTAGATCAAGTATATGCTCCTCTTTTGAGGAGTTAACAAATCAAAATCTTAATTGCAAGCTTGGGTGAAGCCAGAATTGTTGTCGGGTGGTTTTTTGATCGAAATTATCAAGGCTCGTGGACAAAATTAAGAGATTCAAAATCAAATTTTTACATGAAATTTACCCTAAATAACACTATTACAATAAGGAAAAAAGTTACTACGTATAATAAGGAAAAAAGTTACTCCCGTCCCCGTACCCGATTTTCAGGCAATGGGGCGGGTATTGTAGGGGATCTCAATCCCCATCCTCGTACCAATTTTCACTTGTGATCCACACCCCCGTCCCCATCTCCGTCGGAGAATTAAATTACATCCCCATACCCGTCCCCATCGGGTATCGGGGATACCTTTTTTAAATGAACATGAATTTATGAATTTATCTTGATAGAAAGATATGTAGATGAATGTGTATTTCGACATTTTCTTTCCATGTATAAACTAATATATATATATATATATTAAGTAAATTATTAATAAAGTATAACACATAAAAAGTATTAAACAAAAGCTCTGAATTTAAAATTGATTCTAGACAAATATTGAATTTTTTAAAATTATGTTTTCAATAGCATAAATTATCAGTATACTAATTAATAATCTGAAGACACCCCAATACATTTGTTATCAAGAAAACAGATATATATCATAAAAATGTTGGTATGTCAACCTGCACATGCTTTGACCCATTTTACCCACTAGGACCAACCTTTTTGCAGCCTCTAATAGTGTCAATGGCCATTAAGTCCACTCGTATTTGGTTAAGCAATTCAACAACTGACTGAGCAGCTATGCTAAGCAGCTGAAACATTGACACTACACACAGATTGTATACCCGGTTCAGAATAGGGAAAGACCAATCTAACAAAGTGACTGAACCACCGGCATGTCATCACACTTGAACAGATGTTAAATATCTTCTAAAAAGTCCTATACCAATGTTCTAATAAAAAAATAATATAGAAACAAATCCAACCAAGTGAGCCTTTTACCAGTCTACATTACAAACCTTACAAAACCACAGCCATCGTATCAAGTTTTAAGTGCATAACTAAGTGTACCCTCTTCAAAACAAAAGCTTAGCCAAAAGAAAAGTCATTTAAGGCTAAGACATTACAAATGTTTTAAAAGTAAGCTAAGTTGCAATTGTATACCTTAGAAAGCTGTTTTCGAGTTCTCAGAATCATCTTCTCTACCATCTTCAGCCAACAGCTTTTGTTTTTCTTGTTGCTCTGAGGTATTTATTAGAAGGTATTTTAGACAGGTGAGGTGCCAAAAAGCCAAAAAAAAATCATTTTGAGAATGTTTAAGCCAAACAGTATGATGTTCATAGGTAAGAAGGTAGAATAACTAATGGTATATGGCATAAAAAAACACTTGACCATTTTAAAGCATCTCAAAATTGAATTGTTTTCCACATGTAAGATCGATAATATGGTATGCTAGTTTTAACTTATAAGTCAAACTTATAAAAGAATTCATAAGATGCCGGAAACCGAAGTGCAATCTGTTTTTGGTACAGAAAGGCAATGGAATGTAGACAATAAAAGATAATGAACTACACGTTTGAGTAGAATGCTACTCATTAATATACAGCATAAATAGATAGTAAGGATTCACATACCCATAACTTGAAAGATGGCCTTCTGTGTGCGCTTTTCAAGCTTATCAAGTTTCTTCTGAACATCCCTTCTAAGATCCCAGTTTGGCTTTTTGGGGGCAATGTTCAAGAAAGGATCCTGGAGAATATTTAATGATGTGGTATACAATTATATAAAATTTATTATAACACGCGGTTTCATAAAAGAAAGAACTAACAGATTAAAAAATCATTAGAAGCCCTAACTTACCTCTTTTTTCTCTTCAACTGGAGGTTCACTAGTAACAGGGTCTTCAAACTTCGGTAACTGGGGTGGAGCAAGTTTACCCTCCTGAAGCTGCTTATCCTGAGGTAGGTAATTTCGGAATTTGACATTGACATCACTGCAAAGGTTTAGTAATTTGTTAACAATTCACACATACATATTGACTCTTTGCATAACTTGGAAAAATGAAGTGAATCATCTGGCACGAATGGTAAAAATATGTTTAAGATTTATCTATAATATTTGATTTTATATGTCTACTGCAAGCAAAAATGTTGGGCTATAGATATATCCTCCAAGTTCCAACCATATAAAACACTATCAACTAAACTAACAAAATACAATATGCATGCTTTCCAGATAACAGGCAGCAAAAAAATATCAATAGCTATTTTATACTTGCGGCAAAAATCATCAATGAATGCTTGTGCATACCTTCCCAATAATTAACCATTAGTTTTGCATATCTATGTCACCATGTGCTGATTCAATAAAACAATTAAACCACCCAATCATTTTAACTTGGATTAAGTAGCAACTTCTTGGAGATTGTATTGTCAATAAATTTAATCCGAATGCGGCATTATAACTTAATATTGAAATTTAACTTGTATAATTTCCGCATATAGCATTGCTTGATGTATCTTCTTATATTCAGAATATCCAGAACAATGTACTTTATGTGAGAGCAACTAAATGGAGGAAACATCTGTAATCCATTTCCACACACCAACTTAGAGACTGACAATTTATCAGTTCGGTAGTAGGAACCACAAGACCACAGCTAATGTAAAACGTGATCCATCATCATTGTGGCGTAAGGACGTATGATGCTAGATGCAATTACGAATTACCACGTAGACTAATGTCTCTATTTCACTTTTTCCATAACGTTTCTCACTCTAGAAAGATAATCTTACAACATTAAAAAGAGGTTGCAGGTTGGGTTGTCAGACAAAATGCGTTCAGTGATAAGAAATTTTTTTTGTCCATTTTTAAACTAAAAATACACGAGTTACAAGCGATTAATGTCGTAACTGTATCTAATAAGCAAAAGTGTTTACACTAACAAATCAGCTCATTGAAAAGAGCCAATTTGGATGGCTGTATGCCTATAAATAGCCTTTGGGCTACTTTAAACCCATTTCCATTTTAACTACATAAATTATTTAATCCGTTTGAGGAAAACACAAGTATTCAAAAAACTAGTCCAACGTGATAGAATAAAACTAGTCTGGGAGGCTGTATGCATAACATGCTGAAATTTCAACTTGTTCTAGCTATAAAAAGTATTTGACCAGTTTGAGAAAAACACAACCTAAATTGACCCATCCATAAGTAAATGGGTTGAAACTGACACCTCCAGATTAGTAATTAACTTTAGCAAAAGTAGTCCATAAAAAGAATAGGGATTGTAGCTGCTTACTTGTCTTCATCGTCAGTTCCATTTTCACCGTCAGGTTTATCACTGTCCGGAGCTCCATCATCCTCGGGATTTTCAAGAAGTTGTTGAGCAGCTTTGAGAGCTTTCAACCTCTCACGACGAGCTGCCGCCGCTTGCTCTATAGTTTCTTCTTCTTCAATAGCCATGTCTTAAGATCACAACCAACCTACATATTTTCGTATGACGATAATAATTAACATATGACGATAATAATTGAAGATTAACTACAAAGCTTCTTGCTAAGCGGATTTCGTACGCCTAATCTAAGAGTTCGAAGCTCAATGTCATCTTAAACAAACAATATTTGCGGAAAAGCCCTAATAACATTTTCGAATAGAGAGATACAGTAATTGGGGAAAGCATGAGTTGCAGTCATTCAAGCAACTTTAAGATATCGAAAACAGCCCCATGACAAGTCGTTAAATCGAAACGACAAGAAGGTGATGTCACTACTAGAATAGGTATTAAGAATTAGGGTTTTATTATGATAGATACATATGTATCTCAACAGCAGCTTAATAACTACCTAAATCAATTAACTTTTTCACCTTCAGAAGAGAAAAATAATAATAATAATATTATAAATAGATACACAGACGCAAAAGAGAAAACTCACCTGACCAACTGATGAATGAACCCCAAAATCTCGCTCCCTCAGAAAGAGTTTTATTCTTTTTTTCCTTTAAATGTTGGCTTTTAATTAGCTTTTTAATTAGAGCTAACTTCAAGAATGGTCCTTGTTGTTTCCAAAACATCAGGTTTTGTCATATC
Organism: Erigeron canadensis; assembly: GCF_010389155.1. NCBI lineage: Eukaryota > Viridiplantae > Streptophyta > Magnoliopsida > Asterales > Asteraceae > Erigeron > Erigeron canadensis. The sequence continues at coordinate 1,801,872 of NC_057766.1, read as the reverse complement.
CACACTAGAGATAAGTAAGTCAGTAACTGCTCAGTGCCGTCTTCTGCGGGTTTTGAGGCTTAATACCTTGACGGTGTATGGGGAGGTTAAGATGTAAGCAGACCTTACCTCTACCTAAGTAGAGAGGCTGCTTCCAGTTTCTACCTAAATGGTAGAAAAGACCCTTAAACTTTTGCATGGGATGAGGATCGAACCTATGACCTCTGTCTCCAGAGACAAAGGTATTTACCACTGATCCAACCATGCTGCTTAGTTATCATATCCACACTAGTGATCCTTTATAGAATTATAGATCCCTGATTTTAGTTTGTAGTTTTCTATATATTCCGGTGTTCTATTCTTGAGAATATAAGGTTCAAACTTCGTCGATCATTTCTTTTGAGGGCCATTAACAGGTGTCCGTTTACTCGCTCACGTGCCTTCAACGTGAAAGTATTTACGTCATTTGGAATCATTAAAGGACCAAACATGAAATTTAATTATTGTATCATTTTAATTAGTATATATAAAAAACCTAACCATTTTTGGATAATAATCACAAGATCTAAATTTCTTCTACCAATCTTTGAATTTACAAACCCACTTTGTATACAATAGTATGGTTTCGCCTTTCAATAAAAAAAGATTAAAAGAAAAGTTTAAAGGTCTTTATATCATCTCTAATAGTAGAATTTTTATAAATCTTTAATCTAAAAATACCTTTATTATTGAAACAAATCCTAAGCTATGAATATATGGATAAACTAGCTAATTAACCGGGTTCAACTCGGGTATTCTAAACAAGTTTCATAAATAAATGTCTATTATCATAATGAAGCATAAAAAAACCGTAATGTAAAATTATCTATATTTTTAGTTGCAAGTTATCAATGTTGCTATAATAAAAAGAGAAGATTTAACATTTACTACATTATAAAAAAAAAAGTTATATGAATTAGACTTATTTTATATTAGGCTTGATAAATTTTAAAAACTTTCCAATGAAGAGACTAAAATTTAAAATTCAAAATATGATGTCTTAAATTAATTAGATAAAAAAATAAATATTTAATAAGAAAAAATCTAATGATACCAAATAATATTTTCTTAAATTTATAGATGTCGTAACAATTTTACTTTATTAATATCTTTAACTCGGGATGTCAGACATCATTACACTTGTTTTGTATATGAAATATATGTGGTAGCCGTGGGCAAAAGTCAGTCTTCGACCCAAACCGGACCCGACCCGCTCCAAACCGGTTTTGTGGCGTTGACCAAGATCCGTTTTGACCGAAAACCCGAACCGGTTTCAATACCGAAACCGGTTTTGAGGGTGAAATACCCAACCCATTTGGAACCGATTGGGGTAGGGTTGGAACCGGGTCGGGTCAAAACCGATGACTCAAACCGATTTCAAATATATATATATTTTTTTTTGCAAAATAAGCCCTAACGGCCATTAAAAGTTGGCCTAACGCTCGTTAGCGAGTGGGAGAATGGACCTTCAGCGCCTAACGGCCGTTACAAAAGTATTAACGGCCGTTACAACCTCTTTTTTCAACGTAAATCAATTTTGGGCCACTTGATTGCTAATACACCGAGCCTTAAGAACTAAAATACCTTCATAATGATAATATTTAGTGATTTAACACAAAAAACTCCAAGTTATTTAACAAAAAGCACTTGAAAAAATTGAAAACTCGCTAATAAGTCATTTAACAGCCGTTTAGACCAATTTTTTCATCGTAAATCAATTTTGGGTCACTTTATTGCTAATGGCTCGAGCCTAAAACCCAAGATACCTTCCAAAATGATAATATCTAATGAATTAACACAAAAAACTTCAAGTTATTTCACAAAAAGCACTTAAAAAAAATTGAAAACTCGCTAATAATTCATTTAACGGCCGTTTAGGCCACTTTTTTCATCGTAAATCAATTTTGGACCACTTGATTGCTAATACACCGAGTCTTAAGACCTAAAATACCTTCATAATGATAATATCTAGTGATTTAACACAAAAAACTCCAAGTTATTTAACAAAAAGCACTTGAAAAAATTGAAAACTCGCTAATAATTCATTTAATGGCCCTTTAGGCCAATTTTTTCCATCGTAAATCAATTTTGGGTCACTTTATTGCTAATGGCTCGAGCCTAAAACCCAAGATACATTCCAAAATGATAATATCTAGTGAATTAACACAAAAAACTTCAAGTTATTTCACAAAAAGCACTTAAAAAACTTGAAAACTCGCTAATAATTCATTTAACGGCCGTTACAACCTCTTTTTTCATCGTAAATCAATTTTGGGCTACTTGATTGCTAATAAACCGAGCCTTAAGACCTAAAATACCTTCATAATGATAATATCTAGGGAATTAACACAAAAAACTCCAAGTTATTTAACAAAATGCACTTGAAAAAAATTTGAAAACTCACTAATAATTCATTTAACGGCCGTTTAGGCCAATTTTTTCATCGTAAATCAATTTTGGGTCACTTTATTGCTAATGGCTCGAGCCTAAGACCCGAAATACCTTCCAAAATGATAAGATTTAGTTAATTGACACAAAAAACTCCAAGTTATTTAACAAAAAACACTTTAAAAATTTGAAAACTCGCTAATAATTCATTCAAAAGTCACTTTTTTATTATAGATCAAATTGTCTTCAAGCAAATCTTCAAGCAAGTTCAAATACATAGTCTTCTTATGAATTACATAGTCTTCTAAGAATTACATAGTCTTCATACGAATTACAACTTCAAATAACAACATAGTCTTCTACGAATTACAACTTCAAATAAGAACATAGTCTTCATACGAAATTACGAATTACAACTTCATTGGTCTTCGAATCTTCATTGGTCTTCAAATTTTCATTGGTCTTTAAATTTTCATTGGTCTTCTTAAAACAATTACAAAAGTATTCATCCAGATACAAGGTCCTTAACACATAATAAAAATCTTCAAACAAATACTAAAAGTCTTCAAAGATATACTAAAAGTCTTCAAACAAATAGGTGCTCTTCATTGGTCTTCAATATTCTTATTCGGAGTTTCCACGCATTGCTTCATCATGTAGGAGTTCTTCATCGGAAAGTGAGATTGCTTCACCATGTTCCACCTCTTCATTGAATATTTGTTCTTCAAGGTCGAGTGCACTATATTCAAGACTTGATACGTGTTGTACACCTTCAATGGCATCATAGTAATCTTTTAAGCAAATGCACATCTCCAAAGATGCCGGTGTTAGTCTTGTTCTTCGGATGGATAAGACCTACCACTAAGAGAAAAAGCGGATTCCGAAGCTACCGTAGAAGATTGGACACTTAGTAAATCTCGGGCCATGGTGGATAGCACGGGAAATTGACCTTCCCTTTCTTTCCACCAAGCCAAAATATCAAAGTTGGCGTATTCCTCAATTCTCATGTGTTCCAAAAAGTTGGTTCCAATGTACCTCCCAAGTTCGTTATTATTAGCATTTGAACCTTTACCCCTAGCCCGTTTAGTGTTTTCTTGTCTTACCATATTATACAAGTGTATATATGGATCACTAACTTTAGTAGTAGTAACAAATGAGCTAGAACTTGAACTAGAAGCACCTTTTGAACCAACTTTATCATGATAGAAACAAAACAACAACTTCAAATCTTCAAGAAAAGCATGTTTCATCTTTTGGACAAAAATGGGTCTTTTTTGTGCAACTTCAAATTCAGACATATGTTTTCCAAAAGCAAATCCACCCCACTAGTGTTTAAACATGGGTTCAAAGCGGCAGCACAAGTAAAAACCGTGGCATTTCCTCAATATTTTTTCATTTTTTCTTTCATCGAATCAAGCATTGGTTCAAACAATTCATCTTCATACTCATATTCCCCCAACTTTTCACAAATTAACCAAATTTGTCTAAGTACCAAATGACTAGTGGGATAATAAACACCCGAAACCAAGTTGGTAGCATCTTTAAAAATTTCAAGTAATTTGCTTAATTTTTTAACTATCTCCCAATCCGACCCACTAAATGCCTTTTCAACCTTTCGTTTCCTAACTAGACCATCATGAAAATGTTGCAAAGTAGATTGTTGACGTAAAGCACATTTAAACATGTTATACGTCGAGTTCCATCTAGTAGGAACATCCCAATTAGGACTCAAAAAAAGTGAATCCGTTTCCTTACACAACTTCATATAGTTTTGGTATCTCACTTTTGGTCGACAAAATACTTGTTGCATCATTTTCTTAAAATTGCTTTTGACAACATCTATTTTGGGTACACCCAACCCATCTTGCACACACAAGTTTAAAATGTGTGTAACACATCGAGTATGATAAAACTCCTATTTACGCAAGGTTTATATGTCAGTTTTAACTTTTGAACCGCATTAGTATTATTACTTGCGTTATCAAATGAGATTGAAAAAACCTTTTGTTCAATTTTATAAAAAACCATCACACGTTTTAATAAATAAAATAGATTATTGATGTGACTAATTTACACCCATTACCCACATCATTAATGGCCATTTATTTGTGTATTTTAAGTTGATTGTATGTGCATTTGGCGCGTTTATGGTGTTTGTTAGTGTTTTCAGGCGCTTAACAGGTTACGTGTTCATTTGGCACATTTTCGGATGATCTTTGGCCAAGATAAAGATTCTTGATAACGAGAGTCGCTTGAAGTGGTAGAGAGAATGTAAGTTGGAGTTAAAAGCAGGGAAAAGATGAATTCGGCTAAGATATGCTCCACTGCGACGCAGTGGAGAGGTACACATGCCCACTGCGCCGCAGTGGGAATCGTTGCAAGAAAAGGATTTGATCAAAAGAATTAGGCTGCGCCGCAGTGGGTGGTATCACATTCCACTGCGCCGCAGTGAAACGGAAGTCAACAATCTCCCAGGTCAAAGGCTTAACTGCGCCGCAATCAGGAGGACACCAGTCCACTGCGCCGCAATCAGAGTTATGGAAAACGTGCACTTTGGTCAGAGGAAATTGGCTGCGACACAGTGGGAGGCCACATAGCCACTGCGCCGCAGTGGAAGGTCGAATCTGAAAAAGATTTCAGCCGACTTAAGCATCAGATTTGAAGGGGTATAAATATAAACCAGAACCTAATTTTTCCAGTTATCAAAAATCTTTCTAGGAGCTGTTCTACAAGGGTTCTTCTTCCTTCAATCAAGATTATTTCTTAGGCGGATTCGTTGAAGATTCACGGGCACCCATCTAGATCGTATCTACTTATTGTCTTGCATTTTATTTTCTTCAAACAATTGGCACATCATGTTTCTCTTCTACTTTATTCATTATTATGAATTGATCATGAGTGGCTAACTTTTTAATCATCCACCTTGATGAAACTAGACGGATAATGTGATTGCACTATTTTTAATTCAAAAGGGTTTATTTAATTATCGTTGTTTTGTGATCTTGATGATATTAATTCTTTTCATTAATTAATTTCGATATTGGTCGCATATGATTCTTCGTTGGTGGTACCAGTTGAATGTGTATGTGATTTTAAAACGGTTACTTGTCTATAAGTAATTATCACTATTTCATGGTATGATAGTGAATATCATTTTAAGAAAAGATTAATTTTGTCAACGTGATTCTTTTCATTAATTAATTTCGACATTGGTTGCATATGATTCTTCGTTGGTGGTACCACGTTATTGTCACATAGGTTCAATTGATAATTTGATAGTCAATAAAACTGATTGTTAGAAGAATTGTCTTGGTTTTGGTGGTACCGGCTTGGGTAATTCGACTAGTAGTTAGGTGATTCGATAATTTGTTCACGGTTGGTGGTACCACGTGAGTAGCTTAATCTTTTCACGACTATCTTTTAAACTCTAAGAGAATTTGTTCTTCATCAAATGCAATCACATTTGAAGTCAAGGGAAGTCAAGGTGGATGACTTTTAATTATACTGTCTGAACTTTTCTTTTAAATTTATGCAATCATTTTGCAAACCAAGTTATTTAATTGTCAAAAAGGAATTTCGAAGCAACACCCCTTTTTCAAACCATTTTACAAGCAACTAATCATTTCACATTCCCTGAGAACGAACTCAGACTTACCTCTTAACTATATTACAAACGATCGGGTCCACTGCCCGTGAGTGCGTAGTAGTGAGTTCTTTGGTAGTTTTAGTTTATAAATTTTAAAGCTCGATTTTGCACATCAATTATCACCGGTGTGTGGAGATTCAAATTGTTCAAAAGCAATGGTACGCTTCATCATTTGCCAACTACTGGGATCAATCCAATGCGCCATAGCGCAAAGGTATGAAGTAGGCTAACCATGAGGAGCCGACCAAACATCCTTTGTTAAACTTACACTAGTATTTAAGTTTTCAAATAATGTTACTAGTTGTTGTTTAGCCATTTTCCACATGTTCATACATTGCCATTTTAAGTGTTGAACGAGTTAAAGTTTTATAACGAGGTTGGAGAGTGTTTTGAATTACCCTAGTTAGTCGCGGATTGTCGAAGTGGGTGAAAGGCAAAGCATCTCGAATCACGAATTGAGAAAGTTGCTCACGAACCGCCGCCTCCGAGTATGCAAAAACCCTCCCATCTTTTGCTATGGGTGCTTGATCTTTGTTCTTTGCCCTCTTCACCTCCGGACAATACTTTATTGCATGATTACTCAATGTTGTGTTCACCTTTGGACACAATAACATTTGACATTTTTTACAACGAGCCTTTTGCTCACCATTCGACATTTGACACAAATCAAAGTGTTCCCATGTTTTTTTACTTCTAGTTGTTTGTATTATAGCCACTACCGTTGATGAATTTGGAGGATTTGATGTACCAACGGTATTGGATTGTGTTTGAGAAGCGGAAAACGCATCCATATTATATGATTTTTTGATAATAAAATTATATAAGTGATTTTTGAGACATAAATATAGTTTTAGTGTGTTGAAAATATAGTTTTTGAGTGTTCTAGATAAACAAAATACAAGCTGTAAACTTATAGGAAGGTTAGAATGGCAAAATGGTGAATAAATGGTGAAAAAATAGGTCAAAAACGATCACTGACGGTCCCCAAAGTTAAAAAACGGTCACTGGCAGTCCTTTCTAACGATCAGATCTGTCAACTCTGTCAGTAACGGTCAAACCAGTTTTGAAACCGATTTTGACCGAAATCGGTTTGGTTAGAACCGGTATTGGAATCGGTTTTCTCCCACGAGCCCAGAACCGGTCTCGGTTCACCGGTTTGACATACAACCCGAACCGATTTGGTAAAACCGAGTTTGACCGGGTTTGATTTCCGGTTTGGTCGAACCGGGTCGGCCCAAATCGTTTTTTTTTTGGCACGGCTAACATGTGGAGTCTGAAAAAGGAATATAAACACCATGTCACTTTTTGTACGGATACGAAAATTTCTGATCCATTTGGTGTAAATACGGTCTTGATTTTTCTAGGCCAAAGCCGGTGTCTAAGACACCGGTCTTACATTACGTGGCGTACCATTATGAAAAGGGCGTACTTTTATGACAAAGCCGGTGTTCTCCACTTATTCACCCAAACCTGGTCTCTTAGAGAACGACTCTGTTTCAGTTTCTGTTGTTTATTCAAATATACAATATATGGTTTCACATATACTCAAACTAAAGCTCACACTGTATGATTTTATATATATTGCACATGGCCGGCCATAATAAATTTTTTGCTTTCACACACATACATATATATATATATATATCTACTACCTTATAAAAGAAACCCCTCCCCCCACAATAAATATGTTTCTGTCTTTAAAATTACATAATTGCCCTTGGACTTACCTTTTTTGTTTTTTGTTTTTTTTAAGAGTAAATTGCATTTTTTACCGCTGTGTTATCACACATTTTGCACCGGTGGTCCAAAATCAATTATCATTGCATGGCAGTCCAAAAATAGGTTTTTTATAGCATCGATGGTCCAAATTGCAACGGACGTGTAATTAATCCGTCAGTTCAAGACATATGCGACCCACGTGATGGGCACTTCTGTAATAAACCACCCCAACCCATCCATCCTTATAAAACCCTTTCACCTACCGATTATTACCCCCAAATCAATTGCAAAAGCAATCCCTAATTTATCACATAGTAAAATACGATCCATATAAATGCAAAAATAATCATAAAATTTTTAGTCTGAACCAACAATGGTGGAGACGACATGGTATATTCGAACTGAAACTGCAGAGGTTGACCACGATAAACTATATGGTATGTCGTTTTTTACTCATGTTTTTTATACTCTATAATATACATATGTGTATATATATATATATGTATTTACTGCATGTTTTTTTGTATATTATAATCAATTTTTTATATATTATTACTATTTATTATTTATTTTTTTCAAAAAAAAACCCTACATTGTTTTCATTGGAAATCCATCATGGGGGGGTTTTTTCCATGGGAGAATCAAGGACTTATATTGATGGAAAAGTGATGTATCATATTTTATACCATTTCCCACGTGATTTTAGAACCAATTATTCGTCATTTTCATAGTTTTATATCCAACTTTCTATGCTTTGAAGGTATGTTGAGTGTTTTCAGGTTGGAAATTGATTAGACGAATGAATTGGTTGATTTTGATGAGTTATGGAAGAAACGGGAGAAGGATTCGGGTGAAATCAAGCGAAAGATGAAGAAAACGAAATCTGGAAGTTGTAACTGCCGTTCCTGTAGTAACGACCGTTATAGAGGTGATTTGTGGTTTCTCCTGTAACTGGCAGTTACAAGTGTAACGGCCGTTAGAAATTAACTGGAGTGTAACGACCGTTACTGGGTAACGCCCGTTAGTGGTCAAGTATAAGTGTAACGGCCAGTTAGTCCAGTAACGGCCGTTACACGCGTATTTTGTATATGGGATCAGTTAGGGTTCTGCACTTTGGACGATTTGTTAACACAATTTTATGAGTTTTTTCATACTTTGGAATACTAGAGAGCAAACAAGTGATTAGGGTTTTACATATTTTCAGCTTTGGATTGTAATCATCATTGCTACCGGATTATCTTCATTCATTTGATATAATATGATTTCTTCTCTATTTGTTTGTTCTTGTGTTTTTAATATGAGTAGCTAAATCTTTAGCACCCGCTTGGGTAGTAAGCATGTCATAGGGTCGAATTAATGTTGCTTGTGAATGTTGAACAAGGTTTATATGTTTAATCGAAGATCCACATTTATTTGGATTTAAATATTGTTTTCAACTTTTATATTAATTGATTGATAATTGTAATTAGAAGTTCGGGAGAAATCTATGTCATTATCAATTGATTTATGAAATGGTTAATCGGTCTATAATTAACCTAAAATCGTTGGAGTTCGGGAGAAATCAACGATAAAGATTAAAAAAACAATTAACTTCATTTTGAATGTGTAAACGCCTATGATAGATGGATCTGATTAGGCAAATAAGTAGTTCGGGAGAAAGCTTTCAAAAGATTAAATCATAAAATCAACTCAGGAATTTAATGCTTAACTGTTTAGAGTAGAAATTAAGTTCGGGAGCAATAATTATGTTTTGAGCAGTTAAGGTTTCAAGTATAACGAGAGTTCATCTTGTCTACTTTTTGAGTTGTTCAACAAATGCAAGTAATATTTAGACCCGATGATTGGCATGTGAGCTGATCCAAGTAGGTGTTCATTTTTAAATCTGTGTTAAGATTCAATCAATCAAATACTCTTTGCGATTAATCCTACGGGATTACTGACTTTCTTCACTAACTTTGCAACGTGACAATTCGGTCACAAAACCCCCCTTTTAATCTGAATCACTTTGCTGTAACATTTGCTTAATAAGTCCTTGTGTTCGACTTCGGTTTACCAAGTCAACTATATTGCATACGAACGGGTTCACTGCCCGCAAGTGTGTAGTAGTCAGTAGCTAGGTATTTCGTGTTCGTAAATTTAAGACTAGAAAATACACATCAAGTTTTTGGCGCCGCTGCCGGGGACTTAATTTAAGTAGTTGTTCAGTTTTGTGATTCGATCCTTCCTTGCATTCAGTTGTGAGGAAGTTATTTGTTTTAATAGATAGATTTTATTTTTGTTTTAGTTTTATTTTGTTGGTTTCTGGTGCGGTTAACGGTATTTCTTGTGGTGAGTGTGTAGGTGCTTTGTAGTTGATGAACACAAGAGCCTCTGATAGACCTCTGCTTAGTCCTCAATCTAATCCAGGGAAAGCCAGACGACGCTTACTCAGATCAAACAACACGGAGCCCTCAAACACCGGAAACATAGATTCAAACACCGAAAACCGTGACCACCCGGACGTAGATTTGGATCAATATTACTCAAAGAAAGGTTCAACGTCTGAGGTGCGCTTAAGTCCTAAATTCTCCGAAGGTAGTGGGTTGTTCAAAACTGGTGATAGTTCAGGGGAAGAAGATAATCGGGATAAAACTGATCAACAGGATTTAACTGAGATTCCTAGAGAAAATCCTCAACCAACTCAACCAGTCAGAGCCAGGAGAATGGGTGATAGGAGGCCGGAAAACCCCAATAACCGTCTTTACGGTGACCGTAGGTTAAATGTCCCTACTAATAGGGGCACTCCTATTCGCCTTCCAACCACCGGAGTAAACTTTCCTATTAAAGGAAGTCATTTGAAAAGTGTGGAGGAAGAGAAGTTCGATGGGGTGACTAATAATGATCCATATGGGCATTTAGAGAGGTTCGAGAAGATTTGTAGGTTTTATCACTATGGCGCGAACCAAGATGACAATGTGAAGCTTGAGCTTTTTCCACTCACCTTATGTGGAGGAGTTAGGGCATGGTTAAAGGAGTAACCAGATGATCTGTATACGACTTGGGATGAGCTTCGTGTTGGGTTTATTGATGAGTTCTATTCTATAAGGACTCAGAGACAGTTGGAGAATAAGATCCGATCATTCACTCAAGATCCGGAGGAAGATGTAGTAGATGCCTGGAAACGATATAAGGAGATGATCAGGAATTGCCCAGGAAACAATCTGAACACAGAAGCAGTGGTTGAGATCTTCTATGCTGGGTTGCTAAAGAGAACTAGAAGGGAATTAGCCGGGGCATTTGGAGGTAGTTTGAACAACGTCACCCCAGCTGAAGGATACAAAATCTTGGATGATATGGCCAAGGAGTTCTCTGATCGCGATGAGCTTGTAAGCAAGAGAACTGGTGGTAAGACTGTGGCAAAGGTGGAGAGTGGTGAAGAATCGAGCTTGGTTGCTGAAGTCAAAGCCCTCACAAAGCAGATGAACGAGAGGTTTGACAACCAAGACGTGAGATTCAAAAGCATTGAAAGGGATGTTAAGGTGATTGCTGATGGGTGTGATTATTGTGGGGACATGCATTATTCAGAAGATTGTCCGGATAAGCCAGCTCAGGAAGTTAACTATGTCCAGAATCAGCAAGGGAACTTCAGTCAGGGTACCGATTATCAAAATCGGTCATCAGGTACTTCTTTTCCTTCATCCAATTTTAATGCTAATAATTCTGGTTTTAGTGGAAGCAGGTTTAGCAGGTTCAACAGTCAGCAGAATGCGAATGCTGAATTGAGAGATATCATGAAGGATTTGGTAGGTGCTCAGAAAGCTACCAATGAGAAGATGGCCTCTCAATGGGATGCTATGACTACTAGGTTGGATGGATTGGCAAATAAGCTTGAGCAAAGCTCGAAAAGTACTCAAGCAACATTTCAGGATATCGAGGCTAAGCTTGAAAGGATAGGAACATCAAATAGGCAGCCCGGTACATTACCGAGCAGTACCCAGCAGAATCCTAAGCCTCAGCAAAAGAGCCAAGGATCAGGAGCCAAGTATAGCCACCCGAACGCTAGAAACGAGCAAGTCAACGCGATCACAACAAGAGCAGGTAACACTTATAATTCTGCAAACCCATTGCCAAATGATGTTACTCCTCTTGTGCAGGTTGAAGCCGATGGAACCGTTGATGATGAGATTGAGATGGAACTGGAACCAACCGTGAAGACACCGGCCGTTCCATTCAAGACTGCTGAGAAGACTCCTATTGAGAAACCACCGGTTAAACCGTATCAGCCAAAGATACCTTTTCCTCAACGATTGAGGAAAGCGAAGATCAAGGAAAATTTTAAAAAGTTTGTTGATTTGATTCAGAATGTTAACATTACTGTTCCTTTAGTTGATCTTCTTGCAGGTATGCCAAATTATGCAAAGTTTCTCAAAGATCTTGTTTCGGATAGGAAGAAGTTAGAAGAGGCAAAGACAACTGTACTGAGTGTCGAGGTGTCAGCTATCATCAAGAATGAGATCCCTCCTAAGCTAGAAGACCCAGAGAGTTTTCTTATCTCTTGTGCTTTTGGTGCTGTCTTGTATAAGGCATTAGCCGATTTAGGGGCTAGCATAAATTTAATGCCTTATTCTGTGTACAAAAGATTGTCTTTAGGTGATTTGACCACTACCCGCATGAGCATTAGGCTAGCGGATCGTTCATTCCAATATCCCATGGGTATAGCGGAAAATTTGCAAATTAGGGTAGGTCACATGATATTCCCGGTAGATTTTGTTGTTCTTGAAATGGAGGCGGATATTAATGTCCCTCTAATTCTTGGCCGACCGTTCCTCATGACCGCGGATGCTATCATACGTGTTAAAGCTAAGGAGATTTCCTTAGGGGTTGGCGATGACCGGGTTGTTTTTAATATTGATAGGGCTTTTAAGCATCCTTACTCATGTGATGAATCTTGTTTCAGGATCGATTTAGTCGAGAAAGAAGATGTTTTGGAAAAGGAGCTCATGGATTTTCTAGATATGGAGGAAGATGAAGCATTTCTAGCTTGTAGTGAAGAAGAACAAGAAATGGTTGGTGAAATGGTGCAGGAGATCATGGCGTCGAGTGTTGATGAAACGCCACCGGAAGATGAAACTTTTGAAGAGATCACCGTTAATGATAGAAGACGAGGGCTAACTTCGGTGGAGAATCCTCCTACCGATTTGGAACTCAAGCCACTTCCGGACCATCTAGAGTATGCTTATCTTGAAGGTACATCTTTCTTGCCCGTTGTCATTTCCTCCTCACTTTTGGAGGATGAAAAGTCTAGACTTATGACCGTCCTAAAGTCCCATAAAAAGGCCTTTGCATGGAAAATTTCTGATATTCCAGGGATAAGTCCAGAATTTTGTAAGCACACCATAAATTTTATTGATGATTTTAAACCGGTTGTGCAAAGACAACGTAGATTGAATCCAAACATGAAAGATGTGGTAAAAAAAGAGATAATAAAATTACTTGATGCGGGAATCATATTCCCCATTTTGGATAGTTCATGGGTAAGTCCGGTGCATTGTGTGCCGAAAAAGGGTGGGATGACCGTAGTTTTGAATGAAAAGAACGAATTGATTCCCACTAGAACTGTCACGGGGTGGAGGGTATGTATTGATTATCGGAAATTGAATGATGCAACCCGCAAAGATCACTTTCCTTTACCCTTTATTGATCAAATGCTCGAACGGTTAGCCGGAAACGAGTATTTTTGCTTTTTGGATGGGTTCTCCGGGTACTTCCAAATACCCATTGACCCCAAAGACCAAGAAAAGACCACGTTTACTTGTCCCTATGGCACTTATGCTTATAGGAGGATGCCATTTGGTCTTTGCAATGCTCCCGGAACTTTTCAAAGATGTATGATTGCCATTTTTCAAGACATGATCGAAACCTCCATGGAAGTTTTCATGGATGATTTTTCTATTTTTGGTAGTTCGTTTGAGAGTTGTCTAGAGAGTCTTGATAAATGCTTGAAAGATGTGAAAAGGCACATTTGGTTTTAAATTGGGAGAAATGCCATTTTATGGTAAAGGAGGGTATTGTGTTAGGACATAAAGTTTCTAAAGCAGGTCTAGAGGTTGATAAAGCAAAAATTGATGTTATCGCTAAGTTACCTCCACCTACTAATGTCAAATCAATTAGAAGCTTTTTGGGTCATGCCGGTTTTTATAGTAGGTTCATAAAAGATTTTTCGAAAATAACCCGACCAATGACCAAGTTGTTGGAAAAAGATGTCCCGTTTGTGTTTGATGATGATTGTCTTAACGCATTTAACTTGTTAAAGAAAGAGTTGATTAATGCACCAATTATGATTTCACCCGATTGGTCATTACCTTTTGAGTTAATGTGTGATGCTAGTGATTATGCCTTAGGGGCCGTTTTAGGCTAAAGGAGGATAAACATTTCCGTCCCATTTCTTATGCTAGCAAGACCTTGAATCCGGCTCAACAAAATTACACCGTGACCGAGAAAGAGTTGTTGGCCGTTGTGTATGCTTTTGACAAATTTCGTCCCTACTTGGTTTTGAATAAGACTATTGTTTACACCGACCATTCCGCATTGAGGTACTTGTTTTCCAAACAAGATGCCAAACCCCGTCTCGTTCGTTGGGTTTTGCTTTTGCAAGAATTCAACATAGAGATCAAGGATAAAAAGGCGGCGGAAAATGTGGCGGCCGACCATTTGGTAGGCTCGAAAACCCTCGCCTTGAGGAGTTGCAAGAGCATGAGATTAATGATTATTTTCCTGATGAAGATTTGATGCAGGTACAAGGAGAAGAAGAACCATGGTTTGCAGACATTGCTAATTATCTTTGTGCTAACGTTCTTCCTGAAGAAATGACATCTCAACAAAAGAAGAAATTCTTTTCTGAGATTAAGCATTATTTTTGGGAGGAACCGTATTTGTTTAGAATGTGTGCAGATGGAATGATCAGGAGATGTGTTTCCGGTGCTGAAACCCGTGTGATTTTGGATGCATGCCACCATGGTCCTACCGGTGGTCATTACGGACCATCTATGACTGGTAAGAAGGTATATGATGCAGGGTTCTATTGGCCCACCATTTTTAGGGAAGCAAAAACGTTGGTGGAAGTGTGCGATGCATGTCAACGTCAAGGTAATATCACTAAGAGAGACGAAATGCCTCAACAAACAGGTATGTGAGGTTTTTGATGTATGGGGGATTGACTTTATGGGTCCTTTTCCTCCATCACATAAGTTTCTTTATATTTTGGTAGCCGTTGATTATGTGTCCAAGTGGGCCGAGGCTAAAGCCCTTCTGACTAATGATGCTAGAGTTGTAATTGAATTCTTGAAAAAGTTGTTTAGTCGTTTTGGTGTACCAAAGGCCTTAATTAGTGATTGCGGATCCCATTTCGTGAATCACCAGCTTGCTAAGGTGTTAAAGAGGTATGGGGTCACCCATAGGTTCTCCACCTCTTATCACCCTCAAACAAGCGGCCAAGTGGAAAACACAAATAGGGCTTTGAAAAGGATCCTTGAAAAGACCGTGCAAGATAACCCAAAAATTTGGGCCAAGAGGCTTGATGATGCCTTGTGGGCGTTTCGAACCGCCTATAAGACTCCAATTGGTACTACTCCTTATAAGCTTCTTTATGGAAAAACTTGTCATCTCCCGATTGAGATTGAACACAAAGCCTATTGGGCCTTGCAAAATTGTAATATGGATCTAATCTTGGCTGGTGAGAAAAGGTTTTTGCAGTTGCACGAGTTGGATGAAATGAGGTTGCAAGCTTATGACAACTCCATGCTATTCAAGGAGCGTACAAAAGCTTAGCATGATAAGAAGATCAAGAGGAAGGAATTTAAAGCCGGTGACAAGGTACTTTTGTTTCAATCAAAGTACAAAATCAAAGCACCGAAGCTCAAGTCGAGATGGATTGGACCGTATGTGGTGAAAAGAAGTTATTCGTCCGGATATGTGGAGTTGTATGGCAATGATGAGAGCTTTATTGTAAATGGACAACGCTTGAAGCATTATCATGAAGAAGATGAAGAAAATGCGGAGGTGTTCGAAATTGGCGTTTATGCCATCAACAAGTGAAAGTATCAGGTGATCGAGTCAAGCTAAGGACTCGTTAATAAATTAAGCGCTTCTCGGGAGGCAACCCGAGTTTGTTTCATTTTATCTTGTCATTTTCTTTTCCTAAAATCGAAAACCCATAAAAAGTTTAAAATTTATAAATAGCCAAAAAGATTTTGTTTATTTCCGTTAGTTTCAATTATTTTTCATGTTTTTTAATGTCTTTGTATCAAGAATTGCAGGTCCGAAAGTCGTCTCGCGCGTTGAGGTAAGTGATGTGAAGAGGTATGTAAATGTGTCGTTAGAAAGTTGACACGATTGGTCCTGTCGTTTGTTATGTCTCAGGGGGCCGTTAAAAACTGACATGCAAGTGTGCGTGTAACGCCCGTTACCCTCCTAATGCCCGTTAGGAGGGGAGTTTTGGTTCTTCCCTGTAACGGCCAGTTAGATCCCAAACGACCGTTAGCCTCCTTTTGTTTAGTAACGCCCGTTACTGGTATAATGACCGTTAGTCTTTATATTGAACTGTAACGCCCGTTAGGCCAGTAACGGCCGTTACACGCGTTTTTGCAGGATAAGATAAGTCGATTTCTGTCAGGAAAATCTAAATAAAAAAAAAAAGAATCTAATCCTCATACATACACACACACACGATCTGCAACAGAGAAAAGAAAAAAAGAGGGTATACTAGCTTTGAATCTTTGTCTTCTTTTCCTCTTATTAATCTCCAAAATCTTTGTCATTCATCAAATTCTTTAGGTATGATTCTTCAATCTTTTCTTTTAATTTTTGTTTTTATTATTGAAGATAATTATCATTCTTGGAGATAGTGTGTGTGGAAGGGTTCAAATCAATTGGGTATGGCTATTGTTATTCATGCTAGATTTCGAAACCATAGTCATAAGCTTCATAATGCTAGTTGTTTCTTCCCCATTATTTAGTTTAAGTGTGGGGGAAGATTAAAGTTTGTTGAACTAAGAATCATAGATAATGTTTGTTACTAGTCGCTTAAATTGATCTTGTCATAATTAGAGTTTAATTTTTTTCTTTAATTAGGGGATGGACTCTAATGTGATAATTTATGTGATTATTTAACAAATATGAGTTTTGAGAATTGGAAAGGATAATGATGGTGGGTTTGTTTGTATGAAAAATCACTTAAATTGATTTTGTCAGAATTAAGGTTTTTGTTCTATTATTTAGAGAAAGATTTTAATTAGATGATTTCTGTGATTTAATTTTTGGTTTAAGTTTTTGTAGACTTGGAAGTCATTACATTGTTTTGTAGCCTTATATATGTGTATGCTTGATTTTGTAGATGGCTACCAAGAGACAGCGTGACATGCAAAGGGCTGCCGCTGCAGCTGAAGCTTCAGCCTCAAGAGCTAGACAACCGGTAGCTCGAGCCCCCGTCATCCGTACTCCCAAGGAGGTACCCGCAAAGTACCAACCTAAGATTACTTTAGATGCGGTGAGGCGTAAGCCTATTATTGCTAATCGTAGGTTAGATTTCGATAACCTGGGGGAGTTAGGGGTAACTGTTGAGGAATTGAACGGATTGTTGACACCCCCTTGGAGGGCCTTGTTCTCCATTAACACTAACATCTGGAGACACTTGTGCAATGAATTCTTTAGTTCGTTTAGGTTGAATACGGACAAGGGAAGTTGTAAGAAAACAGTTATGACATTCCATCTAGGAGGTCAAATTCATTGTATGTCCTACCAAGAGTTCGGGGTCCATTTAGGTTTTTATAGTGAGGATGATGTTCAGAGGGTGGCTTTTACTAAGGGGATTGTTCAATGGCCTGCATCTATGACTGCAACTAGGTTTTGGGAGGAGGAGAATTTGAGTGACCAAGAATTCCATTATAATGTCAAACAATCTGCTGTTCTGAATCCGGTTTATAAGTTGCTTTTGAGAATGATAGCCGAGACCATTTCCAATAGGCATAGTAGTTCAAATAATGCTACTAGCACTGATCTATTTTTCTTGTATTGCATGGTTAGGAAGGTCTCTTGCAACTTAGCTAGGGTTGTGGCTTTATATTTGTATGAAAAGGGGCATGGTAAAGCCAAGGGTCATGTAGCCGGTGGTTTCCTTGTTTGTCATTTGGCAAGGCGGATGGGTTTGGTCCAGACGGATCAATTTGGTCTTTTACCCGGTTTTCAAGCTTATTGTCGCAGTGGGGTACTTGATAGGGCGACAGTGATTAGAATGGGTATGGTTAGCCAGAATGAGGACTCGGAGGATGAAGGAGACGATATGGATGTTGAGGATGATGAGGATGAGATGGATGAGGAGCCGGATACTGGTGTTGGTGCTTCTGCGCCAACTAGAGGTGCTACCTTTAGCTCACATGCTTTTGATTTTTCAGGTTTAGGACAGTGTGTGGACGAGATCTTTCATGGGATCACTGGGATTAATGACCGTTGGACCGCCAGGATGATTGGTCGCGTTTTGTCGTAGTCATTTAACCGATAGCATATCAACAGAGTACTTCCAGCCTTACATGCAGAGTTGGATTGCTTCAGGTCTCCTCCACAGGTTCCTTCTGTGCCATTACAGGTACCTCCCCCAGCAATTCCCTCCTCAGCGCAGCCGTTTATGCCACCGACGATTTACCCCATCAGCCAGAATGCTTTTGATCACTACTATCCCGTACGTCAGGCGGCTCCATCTGATGCAGGTACCAGTAGTTCTCAACCGCCTCCCTACAGTGGTGATAGGTACTGGTAATGCCTTTGATTTCTATGTATATTTGGTGGGCGACGTGATGGTGACGTGATGGCGCTCCTTCAGCTTTTCCTCCTCCTGAATTTTGAGCATTGATGGTTTTGGTTATTATCATTGAAACATTTTTACATTTTTAGTTTATCTTTGGATGTGTATTTATTGTTTGTGTCCACCTTTGAGAGGTGATGAGACTATTTTCTTCCCTTGCATGTTGGTTTGATTGCATGAATTCTACGTTGCAGGTTTTCTTTTTATATACATTAACGTTTTATTGTGTTTTCGTGGTGATAGCACGTTGATTGTCATATGCATATGCTGGCAGTAAGTTCAGCGCTCATGTTTCTTGTTGGCATCATCACGCATGGAACCCTTTCATACCCTGCAAGTTTTTTCTTATTCCTTATTTTTGCTTCTTAGTTTACTTTCCCTATTTCCCTTAGATTGGCTTAGTTTATTGGACATTGAGGACATTGTCCAACTTAAGTGTGGGGGGGGGGATGGTAAATAGGAAAAGTCGGGTATTTTAGAGGATTTTGAAACTTTTGCTTGCTTGTCCTTATAGTTAATTGCTTTTGTCACCTAATTATACCTATAATTGAGCAATGTAACTACACCCTTGGCAAAAATTTTAATATGTGGAAATGTTTTTGACTGATTAACGCTGGCATCCCTTTTGGA